>NW_016690229.1:5519516-5534418 GCF_001604755.1 Lepidothrix coronata
TAAATAAAGAGGCAGAGCAGCTGCACAAAGTGATCAGAAATTAAGGTTTGGGTTTTTTTCCATTTCGAAATTCTGAAGTGCAGTATCTTAAGAGGAAAAAAAAAAAAAAAAAAAAAAAAAAAATCAATGCATGGTTTCTTACTTCCGCCATGAAGAAAAGGGTTTGGGAGGAGGATAAAGGAAGATTTGTCATGTATTTTCCATAATCTCTATATCTGGCTAGGAACATAATTCGTGCCAAAATAAAGTCTTTGGGAAGCACTGACACTTTAGTATGCTCATGTATAGGTCCACATTAGGTTAATATAACTGTTTATCAACTTAAAAAAATAAAAACAGACACACCTTTATTAATGATTTCTACAGAATTTTACATAGAAAAAAAAAGATACAAATTAATGCAGATCCACTTGGGCAAAAACAAACTACAATGTACTTAAAGATGTGACAACTTAATTTCCCCTGCACGAGAAGATATATTGGAGCTGAAAGCTTTAGTTTGTCCTGATGCCAGGATACAGCACCAGTTATACTTAATTTTGTTTCTCATAGTCGAATTTAATATCAGTTCTAGTATATATATCAAACTGTATATGTTTATTCTTATTGTTTGTTTCGATTCTGACGTTCCTGCAAAGAGAAAAAAGTTAAGATTTTAGTCAAATGAACAAGCAAAAAGTTTTTAGTAGTTTTAACAGCACTAATGTGATCCCAGATAATTACATATTTAAACCAATGCTGCTACATTTTATAAATATATTGTTTATACCCAAAAGCCCAAGGACTTGATAACTTAATGTTTAAGTGCAGCCTCAAGTGGAACATCTGAATGAATACCTGCACAGCCACTTCAAACCAACAGCAGATGAAGGTCACTGAGAGAAAGGTATGAAATAACAACACTCCTAAAGAGAAACAGGATCTGCAATATTCTACTTTCTGGATTATTTTAGCTACTGCAGTAGTAGCACAACCAATACACGAGCAGAAAGCAGATGGCAGATTAGTGAACTCCACAGAACCGGTGTAATTTTGAAGCACTCAAATGACTTTGGAGTTTAGTCACACTCAGTAAAAGCAGCGATTTGAGCTGTCTAGAAATTCTGTTCCTAATTCTTCCTGTCTGCTCAACTGTTCTGGGAGGCACTGGGAAATACTTGACAAGTTGGGGGAAAAAAATATATCAGGTAGAAGACAAGTTATGCGCTTTTGCACGGTCTGATAAAACCCATCACGGCTGGACTGAACCACCCAAGAGTGTCCCAAACCATTCCAGTACAGCAGCTGGGGGGATCTCTGAGCCTCTCTCCAAAGTTTCTGCTAATCACAAATCCTGAAAACAGATAAAAGGCCATCTAAGGGATGCAGCACCTGCAGGTAAATCTTGGCTAAGGGAGCCTGTGCTCTGCCAGCAGCAAACAGGGAGGCCTTTGGAGCAGTGTCTGCACAGGGATTACACAGACACACTGAGAATGCCTGAACAAAACCAGGGGGGACTTGTTCACTGTTTCAGGAGCCCCACAAGCTGCAGAAAATGCCACAGACAGCAGGACAAAACCATGCTGCTGTATTCTTTAGTCCTGTGCATTCTCCAGCTAAGGCACCAGCTAAGGCAGACTGAAAGGGCCCAGCCTTCCCGTTTCCCACTCCATCCCAACGCTGCCTAGAACAGACTGTACAGTGCAGAACTGGCATGGAAAGACACAGCTCTGCAAATGCATCAATATGGCACCAAATCCTATTTCAAGCAAGAAAATTGTGAACTAGCCCAAGCAGCAACAACAGCCAACTCCTAAACTAACGCCTTCAGATTCTACTTGTTTTGTGGAATCCTTCTGTATAAAATTCCTCTGAGAATTGTTTCTGTTGCGATATAAAGCTTATTTGCAAATATACCAAACATTATAAATGTAACAGACTGCATTTGCTGCTTCAGCTGGTCACAGCATAAAAATCAGAAGAGATTTTAAAAAACGGAATATATTGATTTCTGCCTCCAGGCAGAATATTAATATTTCAATATTCATAATAAAATTAAATCAACAAGGTCCAGTATGAATTCTTAATCTATGATTTAAGGTAGAAGTAAGAAATAGCAAAACTGTTTTACCAAATCAACAAAACAGACTGTGTAAAGTGGTAGAATTAATTTTAAAAATCTATATTCCTCCTGTCTTTTAACTGCTGACTACGATGAACTGTCAATGAAAGACATTTCTTAGTGGCAAAGCATCAGAACGTATTACACGTTGAATGTTCTTAATAAAAGGAGCTTATGTCTGCCTGACATTTCAAACAAAAGGTAGTTAGAAAGAATCTAGAACTGAATCGTATCAGCTCGTTTTCAGGCTTCAAAAAAAAAAAAAAGTAATTGTTCCATCCTACCTCCATTTCTAAGGTGGCACAGCCCCTTTAACTCTACTGCCCTACCATGCTCAGCAGCCCAGTCTTGCCCATTGCCACCCTACGTAACTTTGTTTTAGTTTCCTGTGTAGTCACCCGCTGACCGTCATAATTCGACTTGCTTTAAAAATTGAAGGTTTACATTCTCATGCACTAGTCCCACATAAACAGAGACAGGCTGGCACCTGAGACTTCTACCTGGTACCTGGAAAGTATGCTCATGGCATTCAGAAACTCAGCTCAGGCTTTATAATTCAGTAAAAAGCGCTATTTACTGAGCAAGTTCTCAAGCAGTTCCTCCTACCTTGCTGCTTTGCTTTCTCTCTTGGGGGCTAATCTGAGTCTTCCTCTTTACCAGTGTCTGAAACCACATAAACTGATGCAACAATTCTTCGTGCTTCTGAGCATGGCTGCTTTTTAGAAGCTCTAACTCTCAAATTCTCTTCCTTACTGCTATTTAGCACTACTGCAAGCAAGAACAAACAGTTTTGTAAGCAACTAACAAAGCTTTGTTCGTTTTGGTTCTGAAGATCCGGAGCCTTCACAGTTTCTCTTCTCCAGTGGAATTCTCCAGTATCTCACAGGAGAGCTCCTGTTGCATTTCTCCTTCGTGACACTAATGTATATGGTCTTCAGACACAGGGAAAATGGGTTTTCACATAACTTGCAGAAGTTTCCATCTTGGAGACACTCGTCCCTGTCAAACTTCTGTTCTCTTCACCTCAGTCTAAAATATCTTCACCCTTCCTACTAAACTTAGTCAAAGTCAACAGGATCAAAGTATTCATCTTCAGACACAAAAATATAAATGTTTTCTTTATATCAGGAACATGGTATTAATCTTATAAATGTTTTTTAGCTAGAGCTTTGGAGGAAGGACAATATTCCATCCTTAAAAGTCCTATTTCAATGAGTGTGTTCACAGAAAGTTCACTGAGAGGAATCACAGTGTGCTAGAAGAGAAGGAGTATTTCCAAGTGCCAACATGGACCAGTCAACACTCTTCAGTATTTAATCACCTAAAGGAGAACTGGTAATCTTGGAGCTTTCTGAGGCTATGCAGCTCAAGCTCCAAGGAGCAGACCTTGGAATAGCTGGGTGCCTCGACCCAGATCAGAGGTGACAGCACAGCAGCCCAGTACAGGAACTGTGACCATGTGCTTAGGCACAGATCTGTGAGGACCAGCTGCTGACAGCTGATCTGTCACCTGCCCTACCATGAGATGCAAATAAAATTACCAAAATCTACAACAAGTTTATTGCCTTTACAAGCTTTTTAACTTCGGAAGATAACCTTAACTTCGTTAAGACTGTGCAAGCACGTTTTTAGGGACTGTTAATAATTAACACCACATTATACTCTATTTTCTTTTGAAGAAGCTCTCATATGTCACAACTTTTTTACATTTTCAGAGCATGAGTTTAACCATGGAAGTTGCCCTCTGTGGACAATGTAAGAGCCCTGGAACTGACTGAAAAAGGCTGGGAGGGCCAGGAGAGATTTCAGGCCACTCACTGTTTTGCTATTTCATTCCAGACCCCAATATCCTTCCATTACTCCTTTCCCAGGTTCTGGGTCAAAAGACTGGGCTTAAATATTTTATTACTATGGCAAATCAAAAGCTGGACTTACATCCCAGCATGACCAAATCCTCCCTCAATTCCAGATACCGCAGTACTGGTACCGGTGATGGATCTTTGGCACTTCAATGACTTTCATCCAGCACTGCACCTGCCAAACCCTCACCTGCTCCCTGGGCACTAACACAGAGGCTCCTGCAGCACTTCAGCTCACACACACTGGGGCTGGCTCTGCACATCAGCTATGGAAATGCTGGTTAGCAACAAACTGGAACCATCTACAGAACTGAAATGCCAGTGCACTGCACTGATTATGCTGTTGCTCCCTATGAAATATCTGTGTATGAATGACATTGTGGCATTCAAGTGCTCCCCGTGCAGATTTTTAAGATCTCTGGCCTTTTGGAATCATGACAGTGGTGAAACAGAGGCACAGAATTTCAACAAGTAATTAATTTTGCAGTTTAAACAGAGTATATTGAATAAAATCAGTAATTTGAGAATCCATTAAGATGGCACATATACAAACAACCATCTGAAATGTCAATTAGGTCATAAGATACCTTAGCTGGCAATGAGAGTCTTCAAAAATTATTGTGAGAGGAACATTAACTTTGTTTAACAGTGAGGCTTTAACTTCAATAGCACAAACTTCTCCATGATAAAAACTTAAAGTGTGTGTGTACATCCTGGAAAAAAACTCTTCTGATAAACAGCTGAACTTCTAAAATTCATTTAGTCAATGAAGGCGAAAAATACTGACTTTCCAGGAAAAAGTTTTAGAGAGTGCAACCTGACAAGCAGCGTCTTAGTTTTCATTCCCTCCCTGCTGATCTGCTTTCCCTCTCTAGCACTGTTACCTTCCTCACTTTGGTGTCCCATTTTCTAAGCTATTCGGAGGTATCTAAGAAATATTAAATTAAGACTTCATATTTTATTTTGTGACTGTGTCATACAAGCTAGAGCCTCGGTTTTAAATGAGGAAGAAAAATGCGTTATTTTGAAAAAATGATCCTGTTGTATAGCAAGCAGTGATGTGGTAAGAATATGTTTCAGCACCTGAACTGAAAGTGGGAATTAGTTGTGTTTATTAAACGAACCCAAAATGGGATCAGCACTCTGAGCTACTACAAAGCCAAGGAATTTCAGTGTTCAGCATGCCACCACCAGGATCCTCCTCGGGCCAGCAAGTTATCTGTGCAAGAGCAGAACTCTCACTTTCCCCATACTCTCACTCCTTAAACATACACACTGTTCTCCCCTCCAGACTTGGCAGCAAATCCCAGGGAGACTCAGCATTATTAAAAACCCAAACCAATCCCACCCCTCTACACCATAAACACTGGACAGAGGAACCCAGCTCACCTTAGTCAACACTCTCTCCTATGAAAGAGAACCTCTCCAAGACACAGGTTGCATTAAATATTGAATTGCTGATTGTCTACTGAAGGAATGAAGTGTTCAAGTAAAGGCTTTTACGTTTTACCTTGTGAAACCCCATGGGGAGTACACAAGAAAAACTTCCAATTTTAAGCTGTCCTTCCCTGCTGTGCTGAGGTCAGCTATGCACATCTATCACAGCCAGGAAAAGTCCAGCTAAAAAGTTTTTAAGATGCTGAACTCTTTTCCTCTCATACTTCAAGGGTACATTATATGAAGACAGTTTAAAGCAATTTTAAATGGCAATAAAAACTTTAAAAAGGCAATCTTAAAATTTAAGCTGCAGGAACATGCATTACGTCCTTGCTTTAAAAACATCCTGAAGCAAGTGCAAACTGCACTAAACTAAACCTGTCAAACAAATGCTGTACCTGCAATGCTACACAAAAAAGGTCTGGGAAACACCATCAACATCAAGCAAATTAAAGTTTTACTTAGGTAGTAACTACACACCCCAACACCTCTTATTTTGTCAGGCCATTACTTCCAGAGTGCCTAATTAGAGAAAGGCATTCTTGAAGCTGAGGTCATGGGATAGAGAGGGACAGAGGTCTCCCGTGGTAGACTTAGAGCCATGAAAGTGTATGGAAATCTTTACTACACTCTCCCACTTACTGCCCAAACTTCTCTTACTAAGGCTCCACTCAAAACTTCAAGAATTAGTAGACAGATTAAACCTGGGAACTGAAAACCTTTATTTATCCAAATAATACATGTGACTTCAGCAGCAGAAATGCAATCTTTCTAGCACTATTCCAGCAATTTTATGCAACTCTTTCTTTTCCAGAGAGATCAACTGAACAAACAAAATCAGGTTTCTTGCTTTTAAAGGTGATGTACAAATTTCAAATACCAGTACAGGTATCAATTCTGATATCCCAGTTCCAGTCAAACAGTGTTAAAACACCCCATAGTTAAGGCAAAAAACTTAAGTGCAATCGCTGTCAGAATCCAATTCTGAAACAGAAACTACTTTCTAGTTTATTAACCATTTTAAGATAAAAAAATAAATCAAACTCCAATAAACTGGACATCAAGTCCTTTACCTGCATTAGCGCTTAGGTTTCTGCTTCGAAACTCATCAGCTACGAAACTTTTCACAGACAGATTTGCATCAGTTTTTTTTGTGTTGTTAAACACACATGAAACCATTGAGACATATTAAAAACATTTCAAATTCCTACTTACATTTTTCCACCATAGCAGCCTTCACATTTCATTTTCCCCATATCTGTGTATAAAGTAAATTTTTTAATAAGTTTACCTTCCGCACCACCTCCTCCTCTTCCTGGCGCTTTTCATAATGAGAAAAGTCATCAAAGATGGAGGTCGTGTGCTTGTAAGTAGCAATAATTTTAAGCACTTGTTTTGCTTTTTCTAAGGGCACCTCCTGTGTATCACGGGAGTTTGTAACGGGTTTGTTGTCATTGTTCTCCAGCCTGATGTGTCGGAGTTGGTTGTTGGGCACATCCTTCACAAAGATCCACTTGACATCAAATTTCCCCTTCCACTTGTCCTGAGACCAGACACCCGCACTGGTGCCATAGTCCACAGGTGATTTCATCTCTGCAACTCCACAGAAGTGTCCACTGCCATTGACACTGAACAGCAAGTAGACTGGACCCTTGCTGTTCATGGACCGAAAAGCGCTGTCCAGGCGTTTGTTGCCGTGTTCTGTACTACACCAAATAGAATACTTAATGGAACGATGAATATCATCCTCGGAATAGCTCTTTATTATGAACACGCGTCCATTTTTAAGGTTCCATTCGAAATCTTTAGGGTTATAGCTGTGAGCAGCTTTCAGTTTTTCCAGGACAGGATGGGACTCTCCGCTGGGGACAGGGTTGGGCTGGGTGCTGCCAGCTGAGCTGCTGTCGGTGCCAGTTCCTCCACTTTGGCCAAAAGCTGCGTTTCTGTTGCGAGGAGCCACCCAGCGATTTTGGGGTGGCTGCTGAGGGGCCTGATACTGCGGCTGAGTCAATGGAGGAGGCTGAGTTGGAACAGGCTGAACAATTGGTTGCTGTGGCTGTGGAACAGACTGAGGAGAAGGTATCTGTTGGGGGGCAGGAACTTTTGCCACAGGACCCTTATTGTCCCAAGTACCTATGTCCATATTATGCTTTATAGGGGGAGGAGGCAACGCTCCTCCGATTACAGGTCCAGTTTTTGTTTTCATTTTAGGCTGTGGTTTCGCAGGCTTACTGGCAATAGCAGCCCAAGAGGTTGGTTTAGATACTGGCAAGTTTACATTAGATCCATTACCAGAGAGGGCACCTGTCATCCCGGCACTGTTAACAACAGAACCTACTGTTTTCACCGCAGAAGTTGTAACATCTCCGCCAATCTTAAGTCCAACCATTCCCTGTTCAATACTGTTCATCCCAGGAGCTTTATTTAAAGTATCATTATGAAATCCTGTTTGTCCATCCACAATGGTACCACCCAGTGAACTGGGTGGGTAGCTGTAACTGCTCCCATATGCTGAACTTTGAGTCTGCTGTCCTTGGGACCCGCTTGTTCCCCAAGCTGAGAAGGCAGGATTTTCAGGGAAAAAGTTAAACCGGTGTTGATAGATATTATTTCCCAGCCCCCCAGGCTGTCCAAAAACAGCATCGTGCATAAAATGATGATCTCCATTACTGAGCTGTCCATAGGTGGTGAGATAAGGGATAGGAGGATCTCCTCCTGTAGACCATGGTGCTTCACTGAGAGAATAGGGGAACCCAATAGATGGTGGATAATAACTGGACAGATAAGGATCAGTCATTGATGGATAGCTACTGTTCTGTTAAAGAGAAAAAAAGTCACCAGATAAATAAACCCTTCATTTATAGGTAGCCACAACACTGTTCATCACCAAACAGAAAAGAAAAATAAGAGACAAGGTAACGTAATTCCTAATTACAGATTTTAGTTCACACTCCAAGAAAGATTCAGGGCTAAAATGGAATATCTCGGCATTTATAATATACCCCAGAACTACTGGCTCACAGATTTTGAAACCATGTAATCTTAGTTACAATACTTAAGGTTATTTAGTAGTTAATATCCCAAAGGATTCCAGGCAACTTAACTAGCTATATTTGTAGCTCACAGAACTAAGGATATTCAGCATTTCTACACTGCTACACCAGAGGAGCTTTAGACTACACTAGCTTAATATGACAACACATATTATTACAATCCTCATTATGGAGTTGTTTTGAGGGGCCAACAGTCTCCAACAAGCAAAACACATCTCAAGTGGTAAAACATGTAAAGGCTACTTGTGACACACAGGAGCACAGCGAGACCACACACAGGCCAAGTTTGCTACAGGCAGACCTAAGAACCACCAACTGAGATTAAGGCGACTGATGCACCACAGACAAACACATGCAAAGATGGCACATGACACATGCCACCCAAACTGCTGGGAGAAAGACCCTGTCCAGCCTTTTGTGTAAGTCTCTTCATCCCTCAGTAAAGTTACAACTATGCAGGAGTGTTTCTGACTGTCCTTCCGAACAGGCCATCTCTCCCACTCCATGAAATCAGAGACTGAATGGTTAAAACCAGGAGACCTCCTCTGAAATTTCCTCCCTTTCAGCTGTTTTTAAACCAAGCTGAGAAAGCCTTCCTTCCAACTAACTCTTCTGCTGACACCTGATTTTTGAAACGTTCACTATGATTCTCATATTCAAAAGAACAAAGCCAGAATATTCTAAAGTAGGTTTTATTCCTCTTCAAATAAACTTGCAGCATATGTACTGGAGACCTTCCAAAGTGACACTCTAACTGTAATTACCAGTGAGGGGGAGGGAAGGTCAACATCTCCTGTTAATGAGTCAAACAGTAGCTCGCCTTTCCTTACTCATAAAGACTATTTTAAGAAGGGAAACTCTTCTTTCAAACTGAGAGATTTCAAACTTGGAAAAAAAAAAAAAAGTACCTGCAAAATTAGTGAAGCTGCATCAGAACTTCAGTCATTTTTCCAAAAATCTGATTATTTCTCAGCTTTTTTAAAAAATGAAGTAAAGAACTCTCCTTGCTGAGGATAAGCTTAATACCCAACTGATACAGAATCACTTTTACTCTTCATTTTTCAATAAGTCCTTTCCATGACACCCCAAAGCCAGAGTAATTCAGTATCCTTACATTCCATACACAGATGGATACCATAATATGCCTCCAAGACTTCCCCGTGGTACTGCAAACACTTCTGAGATTTAAACAGCCTAAATTCAATGTTATTGATTTTAAAAAATGATCTCTGCCACTGCTCATGCTGCCTTTATTTACATGCAAATCCTATCATTAACAAGAGTTACAGAAATCAGCTGCCTATGAGATGGTCCTCTAAAATACACTGAATTTTCTGAGACTCACAAGCTAAAATAATCAATATTTAGCATATCAAAACATTTTTCTGAAAGGCTTTACTTTGACAATGATGTGTGTTATATTTTAAAGTGTTATTATGAGAAAAAATGAAAAACAAATGCAGGTGAAAGGGAGGAGACATCAGTAGTTCTCTGAGATACTTATGTTCATATATTCTACAGATTTAGAATTCAGGACCAAAAAGAATAAGCCTAGAGAAAAGCAGGTGTTTTGTCCTAAAAATATTTATGCTGAAGGATTCTAGACAATTCCTGTGGCTGTCACCTCCTGTCACACAGCCTGTGAAGTCTCCACAAGGATTCTAACAAGATTAAAGGAAAGTTTCAGCAGGCATCCTTACCAAACATTCAATCTATTTGGACTGGCTTTATGCCAGAGTGTGTAAAAGAAACCCTGTCAAAAGTCCTTCCCTGCAACAGCAGAACATTTATTTCAACAAACTTATCCTTGACCTTTCTGCACCCTTCCCTACTTTTTTTATCAAAACCACCACCAAACAAAACCAACAAATCAACCCAAGCATTCTGTTAATTAGGAAGGGAATCTCCTTTCCCTCACAGGATGCTACTTGCTAGTGATTCCCAGTTCCATATGACTGATCTCTTGGTTCTGAATGATTTTAGGTGGAGGATGCTTGTGTATCAATAGTCTATTTGACTCAGTTCCCTTTGCTCTTGAAAGTGCTTTTAGTGTGCTTTACATCCCTGCATTAAATACTGTTACCTGGAGCCCAGAACTTTTATGGTAAGAAGGCACTACTCAGACACGATTTTCAACAGAAGGATGGAATACAATTATATTTTATGTGCTTTTATAGCATGCTCATTTTAAAGACTAATTTGTGTTTTGAAATGACCAAATTAATACAATATTACCAACTTACAGGAGATCTCTGATGTCAAAAAGATTGTTGTGTCAGCTTGGGCTTTAATTTCTTAAGTATTTTTTAAAATATCCAACTGTTTTCAAATCTTTTATTGAGTTGTTTGTGTTTTCCAGTAATTTTTAAGGGCTGAATAAATCTGACTGGGTAACCAGATAATAAAGCTTTGTTCAGCAACATGGTTGTCTTCTGTACAAAATCTCACAGTCCTAATTAATGCCACTGTCACTTTTCACTTAAAATTGTAAGAGGACCTACACAATTGTTTCTTGTAGCATGCCAACTTCCCACTGCAGCAGAAATAAATCGCTCAATGGAGCTACACTTCCACAAAGAAAACTTTTATTATAATTATGGAAATTCTAACAGCCGTAGCAATTTTTCTATTTAAACCTAATAACTGGGCTTGTTGACAGCAAAGACAAGTTTTCTACAATTAAACTGTAACAGATGGCTCTACCTTTCTTCTGTGTTAAACATTCAGCACATTCCACATTAGAAAACACAGCTTGGTTGAAATTACATACAAATGTGATGAACAGGAATTTAAAAAAACTAGAGGAAGGTGAAAACTTAAATTTATTTTAAAATTAATGTTGCATTAAAAAATAAAATTTTACTTCCTTTTTTCCCCCCACAGATTTTCTGCTTTTATGCCTTCTATGGCACGTTAATTCCAGAAGAGGGAATGCTTCCCATTAAATTAATTTAACTTTTGTGTAAGCCTGGTGAAGGTGTCTATGCTGCAAGAGAGCTCAGTGATGTCATCATTATTAACACTGGCATCTATCAGTTTCAGGATGAATTATGAATTTCCTTTCTAAAATGTAACACTTAGCCTTTCCATCAAGAAATAATCAGGTAGTTCTGGGAAGTGTCTCTCTCTGAAATGGCATTTCAGACTTAATGAAAACTTTCTGCTTCTTCAGTTTCTTTACAGTTTGTTCACCTTGATGATTTGAATGTTAAGTCAAAAATTACCTCAGTCACAAGATATTTTCAATTATAATCATATTTAAGTCATGGATGTTAATTTAATGTACATTATAATGAGAGTTTGCATTACAGTACCTTACTTTGAAGTAACATATCTTTAATTCTTAAGATATTCCAGAGGACACGAAAGAATAACATTTGCTGAAGTGTAAAAAGTGGGACAACTCTACAGACTAGCTAGAGAGCATCGAAACCAAACTTCAACCACATTAATTTCTAGGATTATATAAATAATTGAAATCAGGAGAGCCCAAAAGCAGAACTTTAAGACTCCCACATGCAACTTGTCTATCAAAGAACTGTAAGATCCAAGCCTGTCCCAGTCCAGCCTTATCAATAACCTGCAATGTGAGGAGCAATCAGCTCCAACTCCTTGGAGCATCAACTTCATTTTCACTTGTGGCCATCTGGATATGCAGAGTAATATTAGCTCTGGGAGCACAAATGCTGGTTGTATCACCAAGTAACACAATATGCTGTCATTTCTTTTTCCATTTCTATTTAAGGAATTTACTCCCTCCACACAATCCTATGAATTGAGTGCCAACAGCATGCCTAAGGAGAAAAAAAAAAAAACTAAGTTAAAAATACACTAACCTGATTTGACTGCCCGGAAAGGTAAGGTTCAAAATCGTTGTCATGAACTGTGTCCTTCTGATGTAACGAACCATTTTGTACTACAAGAAAAGGGTTACAACAGATTATAACACCATGAGCAGCATTTCAGGAATGACTTCCACCCTGTGCTGCTTTCTGAAAAGCCATATTTCTTCTTCAAAGCGTGAAGACTCGTAAAAAGACCAGGGGATGACAATTTTTCCCACAAAACTCTTTACAGTACTGCTTATAAAACTAAGTTTGAGTAAATTAAAAAAAAAATAAAAATTCTATAGTTGAGAGCGAGTAGAAAACTCATGTGAATTAACTCTGAACAAACAGTAATTATTAAGAAGAATTTTGTGAAAAAATATTGGGAAACAACATCTATTGTTCTGGTCCATAATTAGAACACTCAAACTCACAGTTCTCCCAGCGTGTTATTCACTGCTTAAGCTGGTTAAAATAAGATGATGTGAAGTTACATTTAATTATGAAATGATGACTGGTAAGTGCTTTGATATCCTGATATTTTCAGGAAAACTTAAGTTTCAACGTTCTCATCTGTAAAACAGAGATATCTGCCATAATCAAAGTCCTACTTCAGCATAAATGAATGTCTGAAGAAAAGCATTCAAAACCCATTACTGAAAGATATACAAACCCCAAACTGCTCTTAGGTCCCTCCAAATTACTTCCTGTGTTTGCTTTAAATTTAAGAAAACAAGGTCAAATACATTGTATGATAGTTGCTGTATCTACCTATTTCATAGAACAGCTGAACTAAATACAACACTACACCAAATAGGACTTTTGGAAAAAAAGTTTAGGAATTTATCAAAATATTTCTGCAAAGTTTTTAAACAAGAGTAGAGATAAAAGAGTGTTTTCAAAGACAGCAAACAGTGTCAAACTTTCTGCAACTGGAATGAACTTTTAAGGCAGTTTAAAATCTATTGAAATGCATTTATGAGTTGAATATTACTAGTTTCTAAGCCTGAACAGTTACATGCTTATTAGCAATCACAGGAACAATCAAGGTATTTCCTCAGATGGCTTGTTATTAAATTTAACTTCAAATAAAGCACAGGAGTTATGAGAAAGCCTGTTATCTCACCTGAGGTTAAAACTACCTTTTATTTAAAATTCCTTAAATTATTAAGTTTGTAGGCTTATGTCAATACCTCAGCCAACAGCAGAGCAGCAACACAACTGCATTCACAGAGCAGGAAGAGAGGGTGCAAAAGTATGCAAAAATATATATTGTACAGAGACATCCTTGTGACTTTATGTAGGAACCTGCTTTATCTTCAGGAAATGAGGAGCATTATTTAGTACCAACACACAGTCCTTCCCCCTGCAAACTAGCAGCGTTAAGTGGGATGCAAGCAAGCTCGGATGAATGGCAGTTTACCTTATTTTGGAAACAAAGCACATATTCCCTCATTCCCAAATGTTTTCCATACAAATTAAGAGAGATACATTTCTGCTCCCCAACAGGTACCTGTGTAATTGATCTATTACAGTAACAATTTAAGCGATCTCGGCACGATCCTCACCTTTATTATCCTGTCCCTTCGGTCTCTGGGAAGCCACGGCACATGATTAAGGGGGAGGGGGGAGGAAAGGGAAATTAAAAAAAAAAAAGTTAATTTTAGAAATATTGTCATATTGTCACTGCAAAACACGAGCACAGCGCCCGAGGACGGAGAAGAGGCTCATAAAAATTGCCAACAACATCTCGGGGTTTGCTGGAGCCGGGGCTGGAGCAGCGTGTTCCACGTATCACCCAGCACCGGCCTCCCTGAGAAATGGCCCCGGCTCTGGGGAGGCGGCGGGACCGCGCCGTGCCCTCGGGGGAAGCTGAGAACCACCGAGCTCCAGAGCAGCCCGGAGGGGGAAGAAAAGCCTCCCGGGGCCTCCCAGCCGCCGCAGGCCCGGGAACCCCCCGGCCTGCCGCTCACTCACCTGAGGGTCAACGCTTGTGGCAGACATAATTCATGTACAGGGCCGCCGTGGTTCAGCAGAGAGAGCGCCGGGGAGGGGGCGAGGCAGGGCCGCGGGGCTGCGGGGCCTGGCGGGGCCGAGGGGCGGCGGCGGCGCCTCCTCTCCCCTCAGGCGGCGGCCGGGCGGGGAAGGGGCCGGGGCCGAGGGGGAGGGAAAGGGGCCGCCTGGCGCCTGCTCGGGGCGGCTCCTCGGGGGTCGCGGCGGTGCGGGGCGGCGGTGCCGCGGCTCGGCGGTGCTGGGCGGTGCCGCCCCGTGTCTCACATGCCCGCGGGCCGGGCCTGGGGCCGCTCCGAGCGGGGGCAGCGGCGGCCGCCGACTCCAATGGCGGCGGGCGCCGGGCTGCGGTGACGTCAGCGCCGAGCGCGCGCGGGGCGCGCCGGGAGCGCACGGCCGGCGATGGCGGGGGAAGGCGCGCGCGGGGCGGCGGCGGCTCTGCGCGTGCGCGGGGCGGAGGGAGCTGAGGGGGACGGGGGGAATGAGGGAGGCGAGGGGATGAGAGGACTGAGGGGGATAAGTGCGCTGAGGGGATGATGGGAGTGGGGACTGGGGGATGAGGGGACTGAGGGCGATGAGGGGACTGAGGGCGATGAGGGGACTGAGGGCGATGAG
>NW_016690229.1:5534935-5619395 GCF_001604755.1 Lepidothrix coronata
CAGTTAAAACCAGAGTCTTCTCCATGTACACATGGCTGGAAATTGGTAGTTTGAGTTTGTGCTTATTATCGTAATAAAATATTTGCAATGAATGGTCCACTCTTGTCCTTTTTCTGATCAGACATCCAGACATAAGGAAAGAGGAGAGGTGCTTTCATCCTCAGTACCTGAAGATGCTTTGGGTTCTCTGTTTGCCTTAGGCTGCAAGTAATAGTTGATATTTTTATAGAATCCCAGAATGGTTTGGGTTGGAAGACACCTGAGAGATCATCTCATTGCAATCCATGCCATGGGCAGGCACACCTTCCACCAGAGCAGGTTGCTCCAAGCCCCATCCAACCTGACCTGTTACAATTCCATTAGTTATGGACCAAGTCAGTAAGTCTGTGCTCTGGAGAGCCCCTGAGTGAGCTGGAAAGGCTTTCCAAAGAGCAGAGCTTCCAAAACAAACGTGAGGGAAAAACAGTGAGCAGCGTGGCTGGAGAGGGGAACATCTGTCCAGAAGGAAAAGAGAAAGGCTGGATGTTTGGGTGATGGGCACTGCTCCAGAGTCCATGTGATTGTGTATGTTCACCAGTCTCGATATAGAAACGATGTGACTGTGAATCATCCTCACCATGAGTGCATGTGGGCAGAATGTTGGAACTGTGTTTGCTCCAGCATCCCAAGGAACAGGGGACTCTGCTAGGAGGCTGTACCTGTTAGTTTGAACTCAAAGGCAGCATGTCAGGCACATGCATACATGTGTACACCCGAGTTGTTGTGGGAGTATTTTTTTTTCTTTTGCATTAGGAAAATGGGAATTGTTTGTTCTTCCTGGTAACGTTAAGAACGATCTTGTCTATCTGTTGAAAAGCACATGATCTTTTAGGAATAAAACCAGTAAGACAAGAAGTCTCAGTTGATGGATATAGACAAGGCAATATTCATATTTATATGTATATAAAATAATTCAGAATACTCTTGGAGCGTAACACTGTAACCCAGGAGGTACCACAGGGTTTGGTTTGGTTTTGGCTTTGTTGAGAGAAGTATGGTGGTATGTTCCTCTAGTGTAAGAAAAAGTAACACACATCTTTTTCTTCCTGTGCCAACACTCTCTGAAATCTAAGAAGAGTTCATGTGTAAATTACAGAATACTTTTGTTAGTGTTTTGGATTTTTTTGTTTATTTGTTTAATTTAGAATTTACAGGGATTTTATGCAGCCCTCTCTCCTAGGAACAGGGAGGAAAATAAAATATTGCCGTGCTGGAATCATCTCCCTCCTGCACCCCACACCCCCGTGGAATGTTACCAAAAAAAGGACCCAGCGTTCATTTCCATCATTTTAGGGTGGAGAATAAAAACAGACACACGGAGAAATTGTATCTGTTCTTCTCTCCCTCTCGTGTCACTGCCACATTTTTTGTGAAAACGTGAGGAGGGAAATCATATGCAAAGAGTGTGGCCTGTGAACAGATCCCATCTGACATCAGCATCACACAGGCTGTTCTCTGCAAGACAAGGAGCTCAACGGAGCAACAACTGAGCGCGAGGACTCTCCCGTGTCTCCCTCTTCATCCTCATGGTTGGCAACTCACTCTTGCTCCTGTGATTCTTGATGGCTGGTTTTCCACCAGTTAAAAAGCAGGACGAGCTCCATTAGAGTCGTAACAATGCCTGACAAGTCCTTCTTTGAAGGTTATTTACTGACTGAATGGTGGAAGGTGCATCGGTCACAAGTGGATTGCAATCTCTTCTGAGTTGTTAGTTTAACTTGTGAGCAGTTTGGAGTAGCAATACCACTCAGTTTACACGAGGCTACATGTTTTCTGTTCCTGTACCTCCTTGCTTTGGGTAGATAGAGGGAATAGAGCCCAAATGTGAGGCTCCTCCATGTCAGAATCAGAAGGAATTAGGAAATGGTCAGTCAGTGAGAGGGAGAGGCAGAAGCAGAGAGGAAGGAGAAGCACAACTGATCTTTGGGGAAACCTGCCTGATGCTACTTAGAAAGGGAGGAAGAAAGGGAATACCATTCATGTTTTCCGTGCTCACTGTGGGAATTGTACTTAGCCCTACATTTCTCTCCAAAAACTGTAATTCGCTCCACTTGCTCTTTGGATCTTTAGATTGTTGATCTGCTGCAAACTGAAAATAGTTCATTCAATTTGGGCCAGTATTAAATTTTTACAGATTTTTTTTTTTAAGTTTTCAGAATGTTGTGGGAAACAAACAAACAAAAAAAGGGCAACAAATAATGGGTGGGGTTTGGGTTTGTTCTTTATTTCTTTTTTTTTTTCCCTTGTGATGTTTATGTTCACTGGAAAAGATGGGAAGGGATAGAAAGCCAAATAACGAGGGAAAAAAAAGACCCTTGAAAAAGGAACTCAAATTTGCCAGCTCCAAAAGCCATTTAATGAAATAAAAAAGGAAGTGTTTTCTACAAACACTTACCTTTTGAAAAAGCATTGAACCGTTTTCAACCCACTCTTCAATAGAAGAAATAGCTTTTATAATAGGCTGGACACTGAAATCATGAAGTTATGAAAGGATTTTCCTCATTCCAAGGAAGGAGCATGTTTGCTTTTCTTTCAAATCACAGTAGGATTTTAAGGCCAGTTCCTCCAGTGATTTTTTGAGTATCTGCTGTGCTTTGCAGATTTTCCTTTTGATATGTACTGTGTTCTGTTCTGTGGGCTGGTGTATTAATAGGATTGGATTTGAAGCACTTTCATGAATCATGTTGCAAGCTACATTTAGCTATTTCTAGCTATTACAATACATAAAGTTTTGAGGCAATCAAATGACATGGCAGGGGAGGCCAGGAGAAAGAATTAGGGCAGGAGATTGAAAGAGTTGAATCCTTAGGAAATCACAAGATGGGTATCTGTTACTTACCTGTGCATTAGTTCTGGCAGTCTGTATTTATAGTATGTGTACTTTTTTACAAGAGCATGCAGTGATAGGACAAAGGGGAATGGTTTTAAAGTAAAAGAGGAGAGATTTAGATTCACTGTTAGGAAGATGTTCTTTATTCAGATGGTGGTAAGACCCTGCCACAGGTTGTGGCTGCCCCATCCCTGGAAATGTCCAAGGCCAGGTTGGACAGGGCTTGGAGCAACCTGGGCTAGTGGAAGGTGTTCCTGCCCATGGCAGGGGGTTGGAATGAGATGGTGTTTAAGGTCCCTTCCAACCCAAACTACTTTGTGATTCTATGATTTACTTCACAGCAACATTTTTCAGAATTAATGATTGTTAATGTTTGGAGCAATAAATCATTTAGTATTATTAATGTGTTAAATTTGTTTTTCATTATTATTGAAAAGTCCCCCGAGAGAAGTGCAGCGAGGAAGACATTGCTAGGCAGAGAAGATCCCTTTAGATGTAAAGCTGTGGGAAAAGAAAGAACCTTGGGCTGGATGAAACAGCAAAGTGAGACTTCTGAGCTTTGCCCTAAGGGAATGACTTTGTGTTTGTCCCAGGGGTGACCAGTCACTTTTCATTGTGTCTTGTCATTATTCACTGGGTTGGATCCTTTTGCTTGTCTACAGTGGAGTTGTTTTATGGATGTTGTGGAGCTCTGTGTCAAGAGCCAGTGATGTGCTTTGGTCCCTCAGTGCTGCACTGGGAGGCAGCTGAGCAGTCAGCCACCCTCCTGGATTTCACTGTGGCAGGAACAGTGACAGCAACTCCCTGGAGAGCAGGAGAGTGCAGGTGCTTTGCTGCAGGATGAGACCAGCTGGCCCTTCGGTGTGAAGGAAGCTGAAGGACGACAGACAAAGAAGAGGCAACCAGAAGAGGGGAAGCAAGGCCCTAAATGCAGAAACAGCAGCAATCATCTACTTCTAGGGCTACAAATGTAATGATTTTGTCTGCTCTGCTTCAGGCTGGAAAGCAGTTATATCACAAAGTCTGAATGTTTTGTTCTGAAAAATGGATCCTCGTCTTCATAGTGGTTAACAGTGGTTCTGAGCAAGTGAGAATAGCAATTATGCCATAAATTTGTTTGATATCCAGCTCCTTTACACACCAGTTGCAGTGGCAAGCTGTGGCACCTCTGTCTGTGTTCCTGCCTGTTTCTTTGCTTATGCCAACTGATACCTTTTTCCCCCCCTGCTATAAAAGCCTCTTTCCTCAGTAAACGCTTAATTTATTGATGAAAGCACATTAGTCTTCCTCAAGCTAACCCACATGGAACAGCTTCATCCCCTTACAGCTGTGTAGCACCTCGAGGTTAGAGATGCTGAATTCTGCTGGAGTTTTTCCAGGGGCTCCAGTCACTTCAGCCCTTTCTAGCTCTTCATCATGCTGTCTCCAGCTATATTTTGGCCCTTGTATTTATTGATTGCTTTCCTTCCAAATCAGGTTGATGTTAGTAAACATATTTTTGATTAATTATGTTTATATTCTTTTCTTCATCGGGTGTTTCAAATCACTGTCTAGTGATGGCACTGTTGATCATTATCACTGAGCTATCCTGGACTCCTGATTGATGTTTACTGATTCCCACATTTGTTTGTCATTAGCTCACGACACTCTTCCTTGTAAGAAGCATTCAGAAGTTCAGTAGGACATCTTAATTCTCTGAAAAGGGACTAAAAATGTATATGATTTGCTAAAAAAGGTCAGTATTAGCTGCATACAACACGTTACTGAATATGTTATTTGCTTTGCAAATTTTGGTGTGCTATAATAAACCCCCCATCATTTATACACAGTGACTTATTTTTACTTACTCTCAGCACCAGTCTTGATGTCACTTCATCTTCTTCTGCTATGATCATCTCACCAGTCCTCCTGAGCTTTGCTTTGTTGGTGAAATGTTCTCCCCAAAATCACAAGTGTATCCCCATATAAAACCAACCTTAAACCTGTCTTGAAGCTTCTATGATGGGAGAATGTTGTGTATACAGAGAAAAAAACCTAATAATCCCTGCCAGAATCAGTCAAATGCTGCTTTTGAGCTCCTATGAGATTTATACAGCTTTTCCCTCTTTAACAGTCACACTGGGGGCTACCCAGTGCACCTCTCAAGGTCCCCTGTGGGAAGGCAGGTGGTTACAGGCAGCCCAAGATGTGTTCATTGCTTGTAAAATGCTTCATAAGACCAAAATTATCAATCATTTTATAAATTAACAAGTGATTTGCTACAACCCATCAGCAGTCCCCAAACAGCCTCTGTAGGAGGGATTTTGCTAAATCTGGATCTTAGGTTTTTAGGACATATCCTTCAAAAATCAACATAGAATTAGAAAGAACAGGATCCGTGGAGCAGAAGAGAATGTGCAATTATCTTTATATGTATTTTATTACATATGAATTCATTAAAACCCCCAACACATTCACTGGTTACAAGATTCTGTAAATGTTGTATATGAGCACTGCCCTCTACTGCTCAGGGACTTTCATTAAAGAGCATTTAATTAAGAAAACCTCAACATTGTTCTTTGTAATGAAAATATTTGTACAGACTTGCCTGTAACAAAAAGGACCCTGGATCTTTTTATTCAAAGAAAAATCCTAACTTATAATTTTTTATAAGCAGAAACCACCTGTGTTCTTATGTTTGCACAGAGAACTGGTGTTTTGTCAAGCACACAGTTTAGAATAAGCTTCATCTCTCAGGCAGAAATGTGGTAAATGAAAATGCATTTTCAAGTAATTGCAGCCTTCAAAACTACCTTTAAAATCTTCCATTCTGAATTGTGACCACAGGAAGGCAAAGGAATAGGAAGATTTCAAAATGTGAAAATGCAACGGCAGCAAAAGAGCGTTGATCCCAAAGTAAAGCCAAGGCAATCTGTTCAAGCTGTCTTGAGAAAATTCTCCTTGCTATTTATCCGTTAATTTTACAGCACATTTTCTTAAGAAATGTAAGGTGCAAAACACATGTGTGAGAGCAAGTTGAAAAAAATACAGAAATACTGTTATTAGAGTCTCAGCAGGAAGATGGGAGTCATTGTATCATAGGAACCAAGATGTCGTGCCTGGCACTCTTCTCGGTTTTAACAGGATCCCAAGACTTAGTTGCTATTATTATTTTCATCAAGGACCCAAAAGGTTTCCTTCTGGAGAAAGTTCAAGCTTATCTTTGTACTCTTCCCTGGTGACCCCCACACTTATTAAGATCAAATGTGAACTCATTAGCCAATAGGGAATTTCAGCCCAAACCCAGCCAATAGGGGAAAACAAAGCATTAGAAATAGCCTCTGAGGCAACTGGGTTCACTTCCACCAAGGAAGGATTTCTGCCTGTTTGAAAGAGTCTCTGCTGTTGTTGGGAAGAGACTTGTGTGAAGCTTGTGGAGTTGAGAGAGTTTTAGTTCATGGAAGCGTTCTGGAGTTTTGTTCTTAGGTTGCAGGTAAAGTTGGTGGTTTGGGGTTTGTTTTAATAATTTAATTTTCTTTGTGTAATTGTAAGGAAGTGTTGATATGAGCTGTAATGTTGCTTTGGCTTTATATTAACGTGTAAGTAGTGGGTTGTGTGAGAATATTGGCTTTTAGTGGTGTTGTAACTATTTTAAATATTAACTTGGAGAGCCTTATTAGCCAAGCTAATGAATTTTCTGCAGAGCATATAAATGTCTTCAGTGCAGGTAAACCATAATGGGGTTCTTCATAAGCTAAATATATTTTTTCTCTGATATTGCATTTCTCATTTATATAAAAAAAAGAAGGTTTTGGTGGAAGAAATAATTTTGGTCTTGTTCTGCCATGAAACTTGCTTTGATGTGTATTTCCTAAGTGGCAGTAGTCTGAGAACTTGTTCACTGTGTAGGTGAAACCCAGCATTTGTTGTAGCTCAAGAGTTATTGCTTTTGTTTTGTTGGGGCTCAATATGAGAGCAGCACTGACTGTGGAGCTGTGGCTGATGAACAAGCCTCTCTGTTGTTTCTCTGTGTTCTGAGAGCAAAATGTGCTGTGCAGGCTGAAAAAAAAAACTGTGTGCTCCTCAGTTTGCTTAGCTTGCAAATTCTGCTGGGTATCAGGGACTTAATGGCTTTGGGTTTTTTTCTTTTTGTATGGATTTTTCTCTATACCAGTCACATAGTTCTTGAGTAACCCCTTTATTGTGTTAAATAAAGCACAGTTTCTGAAACTTTAGAGCTGCTTCCTGTAACTCTGCTTTCTGTCACTGTAGAAGAAAATTCTAGTTGCTAATAAATTTTCTCTTCCTTGCTCCCTTTCACTGTGAGATGTATATGGTTGAGCAAGGTTAGTTTTGCTCTTAGAACCTCACTAAATGTGTAATACCTATGGAGGATGGATTTATTAACTCTGGCTGCGGTCTGGTGACTAAAATGCCCTCTAAGGTTTTTTTTCTCCCTAAATGTGCTGCAGCACTTCGTTAAGAGGAAGAATAATTCAGAGAGGTACTGCTTTGAGTGTTTCTTAAGCCTCTTCATGGTCTCTGTGATGGTGTTTACTGCAGAGTAGCTGCTACACAGGTGGTTTCCACTTGTTTGTATTTTACTCTGTGCCTATTCCAAAGAGTGCACTGCTGTAGTTATCTTAATGTGCTGTACCAACTTTGAAACCCCGTAGTTTTTTAGGGTGCTTATTTATATTTTTTTCCTTGTATTTCCTTATATTTGCCTGTGTGATGTTTTGGGGTCTGTGTGCTTATAATACCTAGTCCCAATAACCAGTAGATAGTTTTCACCTCCTTGGGATGAACTTACCTATTGAGTTAGGTGGTGAAAGGATCTTCAGGGCAATAAATTAAAAAAAAAAAAAGTTGATTGCATCTACCAGTTAATCACACACTTCAATTCAAAGGAATTCCTTTGATGTAACTTGTTAAATTGTTCCTTATTTTCAGTTGTGCCATTGTTTGGCATTTTGAGAGTGTCTTTGCCAGCCATGTGGAAAGTATTGGAAGCAGTAGCTGAGTTGCAGTTCACACAGGGAAGGGCTGTTACCTTAGGTAGGATGAGGGGTTGGATAGTCAGCCACTTGGTAACTTCTTTAATTTCACTTTTCCTCTTGCACAGAACTAGCAAAGGCAGAAAATGAGAGAAATGAGAAAATCCTTGATTTAAGAACAACACCTCATAGAATCTGCGCCTAATTATTTTAGGCTATCCCCTGGGGAAGCCCTTTCATAGAGGTATTTCTAGATATTCACTGTTTAATTAGGACAATACAATTATGAAAAATCTACTGATTTGTGTAGTGTTTGGCTGTAAACTGGAGTTGATGAGACACTTTTTGTTTGGGTGTGGCTGTTCTCAGCTTTGTTATGGCATGCCTGCTGAAATCTGCTTTTAGGAATAAAAAAATTTTAATACTAGTTTAAAGGTTGAGCAAAATGACTGGGGATTTATCTCGCAGATCAGATGCCTAAAGCTGGATTGGCTCAGCTTGGGAGGCAGCACAGGTTTTGCCCTCCCCCTGCACTCTATGTTCCATCTCTCCTATAAATTGGCAGGGGGGCTCTGAAAGTGCTGGTCCCTTCCCATCAGACACTAGTGAGGACTCAGCAAAAGTTCAACAGCAAAGTACAAAAGCACCAGATCTGTGTTTGGGCTGCAATTCCGAAACAAGCTCAGCTTTGTCCAGACCAGGAGCTTTCTGGAATGTACACGGGGATGAGGAACAAATAACCCAGGGTGAGCGCTGCCTGACGCTGGGAATCCAGCTGACTGCTCTGGGGTTTCTCCTCCTCTCTTTCAGAACAGGGCCATGGGGGACGCGGCACGGGCCGAGGGGACGGAGCGCGGGGCTGCCTCTTCCCAGCTCTTCGATTCCAGCATGAGGAGCGTGGCGAGGAGACTCAGGACTTTCCAGCGATGGCCACGCACCTCACCTGTGTCCCCCCGAGATCTGGTCGAGGCTGGGTTCTTCTACGTGGGCCCCAGGGATGAAGTGCAGTGCTTCTGCTGCGGGGGTGTCCTGAAAGACTGGAGAGCCGGGGACTGCCCCATAATAGAGCACCTGAATTTCTTCCCTTCCTGTAAATACATCTGTGGTGAGGATGTTGGGAACCAAGAGATGCTGTGGATGGGCAGTTCCTCAGTCTCTTGCAGGGGATAGTCAGTGAGGAGACAGCCCTGCCCAATGAACCAGAATACCCAGAGATGGTCACAGAGNTTTTTACAAGAGCATGCAGTGATAGGACAAAGGGGAATGGTTTTAAAGTAAAAGAGGAGAGATTTAGATTCACTGTTAGGAAGATGTTCTTTATTCAGATGGTGGTAAGACCCTGCCACAGGTTGTGGCTGCCCCATCCCTGGAAATGTCCAAGGCCAGGTTGGACAGGGCTTGGAGCAACCTGGGCTAGTGGAAGGTGTTCCTGCCCATGGCAGGGGGTTGGAATGAGATGGTGTTTAAGGTCCCTTCCAACCCAAACTACTTTGTGATTCTATGATTTACTTCACAGCAACATTTTTCAGAATTAATGATTGTTAATGTTTGGAGCAATAAATCATTTAGTATTATTAATGTGTTAAATTTGTTTTTCATTATTATTGAAAAGTCCCCCGAGAGAAGTGCAGCGAGGAAGACATTGCTAGGCAGAGAAGATCCCTTTAGATGTAAAGCTGTGGGAAAAGAAAGAACCTTGGGCTGGATGAAACAGCAAAGTGAGACTTCTGAGCTTTGCCCTAAGGGAATGACTTTGTGTTTGTCCCAGGGGTGACCAGTCACTTTTCATTGTGTCTTGTCATTATTCACTGGGTTGGATCCTTTTGCTTGTCTACAGTGGAGTTGTTTTATGGATGTTGTGGAGCTCTGTGTCAAGAGCCAGTGATGTGCTTTGGTCCCTCAGTGCTGCACTGGGAGGCAGCTGAGCAGTCAGCCACCCTCCTGGATTTCACTGTGGCAGGAACAGTGACAGCAACTCCCTGGAGAGCAGGAGAGTGCAGGTGCTTTGCTGCAGGATGAGACCAGCTGGCCCTTCGGTGTGAAGGAAGCTGAAGGACGACAGACAAAGAAGAGGCAACCAGAAGAGGGGAAGCAAGGCCCTAAATGCAGAAACAGCAGCAATCATCTACTTCTAGGGCTACAAATGTAATGATTTTGTCTGCTCTGCTTCAGGCTGGAAAGCAGTTATATCACAAAGTCTGAATGTTTTGTTCTGAAAAATGGATCCTCGTCTTCATAGTGGTTAACAGTGGTTCTGAGCAAGTGAGAATAGCAATTATGCCATAAATTTGTTTGATATCCAGCTCCTTTACACACCAGTTGCAGTGGCAAGCTGTGGCACCTCTGTCTGTGTTCCTGCCTGTTTCTTTGCTTATGCCAACTGATACCTTTTTCCCCCCCTGCTATAAAAGCCTCTTTCCTCAGTAAACGCTTAATTTATTGATGAAAGCACATTAGTCTTCCTCAAGCTAACCCACATGGAACAGCTTCATCCCCTTACAGCTGTGTAGCACCTCGAGGTTAGAGATGCTGAATTCTGCTGGAGTTTTTCCAGGGGCTCCAGTCACTTCAGCCCTTTCTAGCTCTTCATCATGCTGTCTCCAGCTATATTTTGGCCCTTGTATTTATTGATTGCTTTCCTTCCAAATCAGGTTGATGTTAGTAAACATATTTTTGATTAATTATGTTTATATTCTTTTCTTCATCGGGTGTTTCAAATCACTGTCTAGTGATGGCACTGTTGATCATTATCACTGAGCTATCCTGGACTCCTGATTGATGTTTACTGATTCCCACATTTGTTTGTCATTAGCTCACGACACTCTTCGTTGTAAGAAGCATTCAGAAGTTCAGTAGGACATCTTAATTCTCTGAAAAGGGACTAAAAATGTATATGATTTGCTAAAAAAGGTCAGTATTAGCTGCATACAACACGTTACTGAATATGTTATTTGCTTTGCAAATTTTGGTGTGCTATAATAAACCCCCCATCATTTATACACAGTGACTTATTTTTACTTACTCTCAGCACCAGTCTTGATGTCACTTCATCTTCTTCTGCTATGATCATCTCACCAGTCCTCCTGAGCTTTGCTTTGTTGGTGAAATGTTCTCCCCAAAATCACAAGTGTATCCCCATATAAAACCAACCTTAAACCTGTCTTGAAGCTTCTATGATGGGAGAATGTTGTGTATACAGAGAAAAAAACCTAATAATCCCTGCCAGAATCAGTCAAATGCTGCTTTTGAGCTCCTATGAGATTTATACAGCTTTTCCCTCTTTAACAGTCACACTGGGGGCTACCCAGTGCACCTCTCAAGGTCCCCTGTGGGAAGGCAGGTGGTTACAGGCAGCCCAAGATGTGTTCATTGCTTGTAAAATGCTTCATAAGACCAAAATTATCAATCATTTTATAAATTAACAAGTGATTTGCTACAACCCATCAGCAGTCCCCAAACAGCCTCTGTAGGAGGGATTTTGCTAAATCTGGATCTTAGGTTTTTAGGACATATCCTTCAAAAATCAACATAGAATTAGAAAGAACAGGATCCGTGGAGCAGAAGAGAATGTGCAATTATCTTTATATGTATTTTATTACATATGAATTCATTAAAACCCCCAACACATTCACTGGTTACAAGATTCTGTAAATGTTGTATATGAGCACTGCCCTCTACTGCTCAGGGACTTTCATTAAAGAGCATTTAATTAAGAAAACCTCAACATTGTTCTTTGTAATGAAAATATTTGTATAGACTTGCCTGTAACAAAAAGGACCCTGGATCTTTTTATTCAAAGAAAAATCCTAACTTATAATTTTTTATAAGCAGAAACCACCTGTGTTCTTATGTTTGCACAGAGAACTGGTGTTTTGTCAAGCACACAGTTTAGAATAAGCTTCATCTCTCAGGCAGAAATGTGGTAAATGAAAATGCATTTTCAAGTAATTGCAGCCTTCAAAACTACCTTTAAAATCTTCCATTCTGAATTGTGACCACAGGAAGGCAAAGGAATAGGAAGATTTCAAAATGTGAAAATGCAACGGCAGCAAAAGAGCGTTGATCCCAAAGTAAAGCCAAGGCAATCTGTTCAAGCTGTCTTGAGAAAATTCTCCTTGCTATTTATCCGTTAATTTTACAGCACATTTTCTTAAGAAATGTAAGGTGCAAAACACATGTGTGAGAGCAAGTTGAAAAAAATACAGAAATACTGTTATTAGAGTCTCAGCAGGAAGATGGGAGTCATTGTATCATAGGAACCAAGATGTCGTGCCTGGCACTCTTCTCGGTTTTAACAGGATCCCAAGACTTAGTTGCTATTATTATTTTCATCAAGGACCCAAAAGGTTTCCTTCTGGAGAAAGTTCAAGCTTATCTTTGTACTCTTCCCTGGTGACCCCCACACTTATTAAGATCAAATGTGAACTCATTAGCCAATAGGGAATTTCAGCCCAAACCCAGCCAATAGGGGAAAACAAAGCATTAGAAATAGCCTCTGAGGCAACTGGGTTCACTTCCACCAAGGAAGGATTTCTGCCTGTTTGAAAGAGTCTCTGCTGTTGTTGGGAAGAGACTTGTGTGAAGCTTGTGGAGTTGAGAGAGTTTTAGTTCATGGAAGCGTTCTGGAGTTTTGTTCTTAGGTTGCAGGTAAAGTTGGTGGTTTGGGGTTTGTTTTAATAATTTAATTTTCTTTGTGTAATTGTAAGGAAGTGTTGATATGAGCTGTAATGTTGCTTTGGCTTTATATTAACGTGTAAGTAGTGGGTTGTGTGAGAATATTGGCTTTTAGTGGTGTTGTAACTATTTTAAATATTAACTTGGAGAGCCTTATTAGCCAAGCTAATGAATTTTCTGCAGAGCATATAAATGTCTTCAGTGCAGGTAAACCATAATGGGGTTCTTCATAAGCTAAATATATTTTTTCTCTGATATTGCATTTCTCATTTATATAAAAAAAAGAAGGTTTTGGTGGAAGAAATAATTTTGGTCTTGTTCTGCCATGAAACTTGCTTTGATGTGTATTTCCTAAGTGGCAGTAGTCTGAGAACTTGTTCACTGTGTAGGTGAAACCCAGCATTTGTTGTAGCTCAAGAGTTATTGCTTTTGTTTTGTTGGGGCTCAATATGAGAGCAGCACTGACTGTGGAGCTGTGGCTGATGAACAAGCCTCTCTGTTGTTTCTCTGTGTTCTGAGAGCAAAATGTGCTGTGCAGGCTGAAAAAAAAAACTGTGTGCTCCTCAGTTTGCTTAGCTTGCAAATTCTGCTGGGTATCAGGGACTTAATGGCTTTGGGTTTTTTTCTTTTTGTATGGATTTTTCTCTATACCAGTCACATAGTTCTTGAGTAACCCCTTTATTGTGTTAAATAAAGCACAGTTTCTGAAACTTTAGAGCTGCTTCCTGTAACTCTGCTTTCTGTCACTGTAGAAGAAAATTCTAGTTGCTAATAAATTTTCTCTTCCTTGCTCCCTTTCACTGTGAGATGTATATGGTTGAGCAAGGTTAGTTTTGCTCTTAGAACCTCACTAAATGTGTAATACCTATGGAGGATGGATTTATTAACTCTGGCTGCGGTCTGGTGACTAAAATGCCCTCTAAGGTTTTTTTTCTCCCTAAATGTGCTGCAGCACTTCGTTAAGAGGAAGAATAATTCAGAGAGGTACTGCTTTGAGTGTTTCTTAAGCCTCTTCATGGTCTCTGTGATGGTGTTTACTGCAGAGTAGCTGCTACACAGGTGGTTTCCACTTGTTTGTATTTTACTCTGTGCCTATTCCAAAGAGTGCACTGCTGTAGTTATCTTAATGTGCTGTACCAACTTTGAAACCCCGTAGTTTTTTAGGGTGCTTATTTATATTTTTTTCCTTGTATTTCCTTATATTTGCCTGTGTGATGTTTTGGGGTCTGTGTGCTTATAATACCTAGTCCCAATAACCAGTAGATAGTTTTCACCTCCTTGGGATGAACTTACCTATTGAGTTAGGTGGTGAAAGGATCTTCAGGGCAATAAATTAAAAAAAAAAAAAGTTGATTGCATCTACCAGTTAATCACACACTTCAATTCAAAGGAATTCCTTTGATGTAACTTGTTAAATTGTTCCTTATTTTCAGTTGTGCCATTGTTTGGCATTTTGAGAGTGTCTTTGCCAGCCATGTGGAAAGTATTGGAAGCAGTAGCTGAGTTGCAGTTCACACAGGGAAGGGCTGTTACCTTAGGTAGGATGAGGGGTTGGATAGTCAGCCACTTGGTAACTTCTTTAATTTCACTTTTCCTCTTGCACAGAACTAGCAAAGGCAGAAAATGAGAGAAATGAGAAAATCCTTGATTTAAGAACAACACCTCATAGAATCTGCGCCTAATTATTTTAGGCTATCCCCTGGGGAAGCCCTTTCATAGAGGTATTTCTAGATATTCACTGTTTAATTAGGACAATACAATTATGAAAAATCTACTGATTTGTGTAGTGTTTGGCTGTAAACTGGAGTTGATGAGACACTTTTTGTTTGGGTGTGGCTGTTCTCAGCTTTGTTATGGCATGCCTGCTGAAATCTGCTTTTAGGAATAAAAAAATTTTAATACTAGTTTAAAGGTTGAGCAAAATGACTGGGGATTTATCTCGCAGATCAGATGCCTAAAGCTGGATTGGCTCAGCTTGGGAGGCAGCACAGGTTTTGCCCTCCCCCTGCACTCTATGTTCCATCTCTCCTATAAATTGGCAGGGGGGCTCTGAAAGTGCTGGTCCCTTCCCATCAGACACTAGTGAGGACTCAGCAAAAGTTCAACAGCAAAGTACAAAAGCACCAGATCTGTGTTTGGGCTGCAATTCCGAAACAAGCTCAGCTTTGTCCAGACCAGGAGCTTTCTGGAATGTACACGGGGATGAGGAACAAATAACCCAGGGTGAGCGCTGCCTGACGCTGGGAATCCAGCTGACTGCTCTGGGGTTTCTCCTCCTCTCTTTCAGAACAGGGCCATGGGGGACGCGGCACGGGCCGAGGGGACGGAGCGCGGGGCTGCCTCTTCCCAGCTCTTCGATTCCAGCATGAGGAGCGTGGCGAGGAGACTCAGGACTTTCCAGCGATGGCCACGCACCTCACCTGTGTCCCCCCGAGATCTGGTCGAGGCTGGGTTCTTCTACGTGGGCCCCAGGGATGAAGTGCAGTGCTTCTGCTGCGGGGGTGTCCTGAAAGACTGGAGAGCCGGGGACTGCCCCATAATAGAGCACCTGAATTTCTTCCCTTCCTGTAAATACATTTGTGGTGAGGATGTTGGGAACCAATTGACACTGTGGATGGGCAGTTCCTCAGTCTCTTGCAGGGGATAGTCAGTGAGGAGACAGCCCTGCCCAATGAACCAGAATACCCAGAGATGGTCACAGAGGAGATGAGACTCTCTACCTTTGAGAACTGGCCACAGAATTCTGACGTTCATCCAGAGCAACTGGCCAGTGCAGGGTTCTTTTACACAGGTAGGTACCCTGGGGAGATATTCTTAACTCTTATTCGAGTTAACTTTTGAAAGTTGCACTGTGTTTTATTGCTTTTAAAAATGCTTGCAAATGTCTGTTATAGTTAGAAACCGCATCCTTCCTTCAGAATGTGCTGTTTCACTTGCTGCTCGTGCAGAATTTACTTCAATTTTAACTCCTGTTTGAGTAATGAGGGGTCCACTAGTAAGTGAATTCCCTTACCAGCATGAGTGGAGAAAGTGATGTGTTTTGAACAGATGTTTTACTGGCAGAAAAGTGTGTGCTTTAAGATCCATTGAGCTTGTTTATTAGTTGCACTTCTAAAAAGACTTGAGGAGCTTGCTTGGCATGTTGTATTTTGTATAAAGTGTCTTGCACTGAAGCCTTCTCAAACCCCCAAATCTGAGTGAAATCTGTAGGTAGTCAGCCCATCTGGCTGTCACTCTGAGTTGTTGCTCTAAGAACTCCAGATTTGTAATTCAGAAATAAGATACTAATTTTTTAGTAAAATAGACAATATTTCTTGTAATGACATGCATGTGAATATCAATATAACATTATTGTTTCCCTTTGAGAAGGCTTTGCTGATTAGGTAATAGTTTTAAAGAAATATTTCTCTCTGGATTGACCAATCAGAGGAAATATTTACACTATGTTAATGCTTGACTGCAATTAAATGTTGAGGGGAGTCCTTCTGGTTTTTGGAAGCTAATAATTTAGGGATACTTGTGTGTTACTAGTGTGATGACTTTGATATGAAGGAATCTATTTGTTTTTGCATGTCAAACTGAGATATGGAAGGAAGTCACAGGCAGGTTCTATAAACTAAAGGTCCCTAAGCAGAAACAAACCTGAACACTTCAGAATCACTGTTGAAGTACGATTGAATTCCCCCTTTCTCCACTTATTTAAGTAGCATTTGTTGGTAAAGATGGGAGTGGGGAAAAAACAGCCTTAAATATTGTGATAGCTGGAAAAATCTGAGCTGTCAGTGACAGGGATGTAGGAAAGCCCAAGTACCTGCCCTTCTGTTCTTTTAGCTTGAGTTGGAGGAAGTGACAGGTGAGTTTGCTAGTACATCTCAATTTCTGCAAGGTTTTCACTCAAACTGCATAACCCAAATCTTGCTATAAATCCAACTAAAAAGCTGTGTTCTGTGTTAGATTTATCGCTTTCAGAGCTGTTTGATAGCCCAGCACAGACTTACTCTGGGGACTCATTAGGCACAGCAGTCTCACATGGCACTCCCCAGCAGTCCCCTGACCTGGAGAACTCTGGAACTGAGCACTGAAGCCAAACAGTGCTCCAACATGAGTGCTTGGGAGATCATGCCTGTGACCCAAGCTCACTGGCAGCCTTTACTGACATTGTTTCAGTGTCCTCAGGGCAGGGCACTTGTCTGCAGTTCTTCTTAATGGTGTTTGGATTTTTTCCCCCTGTGATTTCTCTGAAGAGAAGCACAGAGCAGGCAGGGACCACGTTGTGGCAAATTCTTATACCTGTGAGATGGAATCTGTGTACACTGCCTGCCTGTGCCTGCTGGTTATGGCAGATTGTGGTTAGTGAACAGTGTGTTTATAGGTATAACTACCTACAGTTCTACTCTAAATAGGGTGGAGGAGGGATTGGGTAAGGTGTGTGTGTACACATGGGAGCTCAGGTGCTCACATTCATGCTGCCTGTTAGCTTGTGACCCAGGTCTGGAATCATCTCAACCAGCTGCAGCTCTGGGAATTCAAACTGATTTCCTGCCCCTGCACGGTGCTGGTAAATTGTCACATGTTCATCTGTTCTGTCAGCCTGTGCTTTGTGCCCAGTCCCTTCCCAGGTTCTCCTCCAGGGTCAGTAGAGCACCCAGTGTCTCAGATACAAAATAACCTCTTGATATCCCTTTCAGGACGAGGTGATGTAGTGAGATGCTTTTACTGTGATGGAGGTGTGAGGAGCTGGTCGTTCGGAGATGATCCTTGGAGGGAACATGCCAAATGGTATCCAGAGTAAGTCAGTCTGAGTTCACAAATGCCCCTCACAGCAAGATCAAAAGATGGGTCATGCATTTTACACTGATAGATTTGGCTTTTTTTCCCCCATAGGCTAGAAATATTTAGAACCTCTCACTTTAAAAGCAAAATAAAATATTCAAGCTCAGGTAGAATGGGACAGTTCAGACCTAAGATTTTCTAATTTGACTCAGAGTTCACTATCTAAGAGTTCAATTCAATCAATTCAATCACTTTCTTTGACACAAAGTCAAACAGCTTTGATTACTACTACTCTGAGGAACAAAAATAAATGTATTGTAAACCTTGGGTTTCTTTAGCAGTTCTTATGGCTCTTTTTTCTGTGAACTGCTCTCTTATCACAGTTCTGTGGTCTATTCCAAAACATGAAGATTGAATTAAAGGGGAGGAATCATGAACCTCTTACTGTCAACCTTTGTGCAGGAAGTGGGAGTGAGAAACCCCATGATACCCTATCTTTAATGAATATATAGCAGTTTGCTCATAACTCATAGCACCCTTTGCTTCAAAAATGCAAACTACTCATGCTACTTTGACTTGAGAGATCCTGTACTAATATGTTTAAACCTCTCTGCTTATAGGTGTGAATTTTTATTGCATTCAAAGGGGAGAGAATTTGTTAGCAGTGTTCAGGAGACCTTTTCTACCACCTTGCTAGCTCCAGTGAGTCATTATGTGCTTTGTGTGTAGTAGATGGAGGTCTGGTAGATGGGGGAGTTTTGAACACATGCTTCTCTTTTTATGTCATTTTTCAGAGGCGTTCCTGGGATCAGACTGAACAGGATTCCCCTCCTTCCCAAGGTCAGTGCTGTGATTACATCTTCTATGTTTCATCTTCTGTTGGAAGTGGTGTGGTCTCAGTTCTACCACCCCACCCCAGCTACTGTGTACTCTGTAGACATGGTATTTGTGATATTTTGATATTCCAGAAGCAGTTTCACTTTATTTTTAGGAGAGTCTCTAGCTCAAGAAACAAAATTACTTGTTCTTGTGAGACCTTTTAGTCTAAAACCAGAGACACTTAGCTAGCCTGGATAATGGTGTGAGTTTTGAGTGTTTGCCCAATGTTCCTTTGACTTGTGCATGCTCTTGATGTTGTTGTCTGTCTGTAGAGTCTATCACACTGCAACATTTTAAACAAGCTTGATAAGACACGAGAGAACAGCTAGAGGGTCTAGATGTTTGTGAAGATGTTGATCCTGGGGAGTATTCCCATTCATCAGTTGCTCCTGGAAATTTAAGCAGGTGAAATTTGGCTCCCATGAGCTTAAGCAAGACTTAAGTCTTTGAACAGGCTGCCAGCTGAATTTCTTACTTCTGTTGTTACTGATGAATGGTTGAGCTAGACTGAGGTAGGAGACACTTCGATTGGGATGTTCCACTTGATATTCATGAAAACAATTTTAAGGCTTCTGTTCTGGGATGTGAAAACAAAGATAAGGATTCTGGACTGAGGCCAAACTTAGCTCACTGATAGAGGGAGACTTAGTTTACTGATACAGTAGAATAAACCATCCAAAGTTATTCCCTGGGCTTTTATGAAATTGCTTTTGATTAACTTGCTTGTGAATTATGGTTGGAAGTAAAAACTGTAAATCTGGATGTTAGTCTAGCAATATAGATAGCTTGAGGAGTGTTTAAGAGTATATTAATACCAATTTATATATAATAGCTCTGGGGGATGGCACACTTGGGGCAAAAAGTTCTGCCTTCTTGGTAAAGTATCTGCTCGCTGCTTTACAGATCCTCTGAGTGCTTGGAAAGAGCTGGCTCATCCTTCTCAGGATCAGCGTAACATAGTGCACAATGTCCTGCAGATGGGCTTTGACCCCACTTGTGTGGCAAACCTGGTAGAGGATAAATTTGGGTTGACTGGGGCTTTCTACCTTTCTGAGTCTGAGCTGGTTTCAGATCTGCTGCAGTCGGGCCGGGCAGAGAGCAGCGGTGCCGTGGGAGGCAGAGGTAGGCCTGGCTCCACACCTGGTCTGGGGGGTGTCACCTCTTCCTTCACCCTGAGCCCTGCTGTGGTGTCTTGCAGGTCTGCCTTCTCTCTTCCTAAGCTGGAATTAAGAGGAGTAATGCCCACAAGCCTGCCTTTCCTGGGTAGGCTGAACAATGAGATTCTGATTTAAAGAAACCTGAAGGAGCTGTGGTTACTGGGTTATCAGTGACTATCTCTGCCTCCACTAGGCTCTGGTGTAGATAGTGGTTCCCACTGCCCTTAGACCTGCAGCAGCAGCTCCACAATGTGGAGATCTGTGCATGAATTCATATCTGATCCAGACAGAGGCAGCTGCCTGAAGCAAAGTTTCTAGGATGGATGATTACTTCAAGCCTATTTAAAATTGGATCAATAAATTGATCAGAAACAGCCATACTACTTGTCTGGATGATATGTAGCTTCCTCAACTTATCTGTCTGTCTTGTTACCTGTTTTGTGGAGTCTGTTTGCCAAGTGAGGTTTACTTGAAGGTGCAGTTTCCAAGGCTCCTGTCTCCATAGCATGGTCTGACATTTCTGAAGTTAACATGGAAAAGTGAAGTTCACAAAACTGAAACTGTGATTAAATAGTAGGAAAGCACAGCTGATGGCTCTTGCTGTCTGATAGATAAACCAGCTTTGAGGAGAGAATGTGATGTGGACATGCCTTGATATGGACGTTCACTTATATAGTGAGTGAGCATGTGAAATTAAGAGCAGAGTCAAGAGGTGTGTAACCAAAGGCTCCTGAGATCCAAGATGCTTCATCTTTTCACACAGCACTGTCTGGAGAGGGAGACAAGGGTAGCATTTAATACCATCTTCTTTCCTGGTTACACAGATCCTGTTCGGAGGGAGGCTGGAACATCAAGAGAAGAAATGCAATCTGTGCAGCAAAAGGAATCAGGTGCTCTGGGCTGACAGTGGTGGTGGAATTGAGCTTAGGCATAATTGTGATGAATTTAGAGAATAATGGCATCAATAATCATTATATTAATTGATTTTTTTTTTTTTTAATTCTGAAGGGGAGAATGTGCTTGCTTGAGTGGTACCTACATTAGAAACCCTTATTCAGGAATTAGAGTTCCACTGTGAATCAGACTGTTTAAAAAAAAATTCCAGTTTATTGGGATAATTTACATACCACAGTAAAGTGATGTTGATCTCTATCCCTGCTCAGTCCAGCATGTGTAGATAAACTGAACCTTGTGCAGATAAGCCAGGTTATAATGGCTGTAGTCTTCCAGCTTAAATGAACCTTGCCTGAGAGGCACTTTTGCCATGTCCACAGTCAGTCTCTGAACAAAACAACAAACAAGTTGCAGTGTGACTTCCTAAGCTGCCAGGACTGGCACTCTGGAGCTGTGAGAATATTAACAGTTTGGGCTTTTTTTTTTTTTTCTTTTCTGGTAAAGATGAGTCTCAGCTGAGCACAGAAGAGCAGCTCCGCCGCCTGCAAGAGGAAAGGATGTGCAAAGTGTGCCTGGACAGAGATGTGTCTGTTGTGTTTGTTCCCTGTGGCCACCTGGTAGCTTGTGGAGACTGTGCCCTCAATTTGAGGTTGTGTCCCATCTGCAGAGCTGTCATCCAGGGCAGTGTGAGGACTTTCATGTCCTGAGCTGTGATGCACCCAAAGGGAAAGATAAGTCTATACAGCTCACTGATAACACAGCAGAGGAAGAAAATCACTAAATAGATTGATGCTGGAGCAGTTTTATTTGCAGGGTATCTTGGCATATGTGTAAAAACTCACTAAATGTGCCTCCTGTGCACAGTGTTTCTAGGAGGAGTTGCTGGTTTGCTGTACTGTTGCTGTAGGACTGTTCCAGAAAAACTCTGCTGGGTTCTTTTCTCTTCCAAAGAGAGGCTTTTGTTGACAGACTCTCCTCCAAATTCCTGTGTTCTCAAATGAATCTTTGCTCTGTGTTGAAATCAAAGGCTGTTTTTAGTAGGCTCTCTGGTTCTTTTTCACACATTTAGCAGTTGTTTAGAGATTATTCTGCTAGGGCTTCCTTCAGTAAGTTTGAGTGAAAATGGGGGGGTTTTGTATACAAAATGCATTCCATTGAGACAAGAATACTCAGCAGCAATGTGTTGTGGGAGGGGGAGAGTCTAACTTTTTCTTCTGAGCTCTTTCCTGTCCTTCTCTCTTTTTTTTTTTTGCTGAATTTTCAACAATTGATGACAGGTTTTACTGGTACTCAAATCTGCATAAGTAAGTGGAAAAGCCTGGCCTGTAGTAGACTCTCCAACCTCTTTACTCTCAGTTGCCCTCCCCAGGTGAAAGACTCTTTGCTCAGGGTCACTATGGTCTCCTGGAAGCTTCTCATGGAGCTCTTCCCTGGTTGTTGGGTACTATCCTACTAGAAGATAGCTATGGAAACTTACCTTTTTAGGACTTCTGTTTGCTGGCTAAACTGGTCATTCTTATTTAAAATGGAATATTCTATCATTTAGCCAAAAAGAGTAAGTTTTGTCCATACTATAGTTTGTTAACTGAAGGGGAAAGGAAATATGTTTTTAAAAATAAACTGTTCTTTTTCATGGAATAAAATTTTTCCTTTGTTTAACTTAGAGGTCTGAGTATCTGATTCTAGTACAATTCCCTCCTGGGGAGGGAGGGCTGTGGTGGTGTCCTCAAATGTTAGACTGACATCAGGTTGTAGATGACTTCTGTCCCTCAGTGCTACACGGGCACGAGAAAAGTAACTGTTCTGACCATGGAATTCACAAGACAACATGTAGGTCATGGAGGCATAGGATTGGGTTGGAAAGGACCTTAAAGACCATCTTGTTCCAGCCCCAGACTAGAGTGGATGCTCTCTTCATCCCTGCCTTCAGAAGAAGGTGGTAGTAGTAGTGAAGTTCTTGGCAAAGCTGAGGGAAATTACTAGTTGAGCAGTTTGAACTCTCCAACTCTTGGAGGAACTGGTGGGTCTCTGCCAGACAGCAGCTTTCACAGAGAGCAGAATGCCACCAACATGCTAAATTAGGTGTTGTGTGGGTTCAAGCTATCACTGGCTTTGTTTTGCCACTATAAATAACAGCAAAATATTACAGTTTAAATAGAAGTGCTAATCATAGAAGGGAAAACAAAACCAACTCTCTGCTGGAATAGCATTATTTCCTCTTAAACTCAGCTCAGTGTGGCTTGAACCTAAAGTAAGTGTGAGCAGGACTACAGGGCTTGAAGTGTGCAGCTATTTATGGGGCTTCTCTTATTGAACACTTTGAAAATTGTGGCTTTTCCACGTCTGGAAGGGAGAAGCTGTTTTTTCCTGTGGCAAGATGTTCCTCCAGAAACAGGTTTTTAGAGTGGTAGCATCTCCAGTGATGCCTGTCCCCAACAGAGGGCACTCCTAAACTGGAGATAAGGGAACCCACGGGAGCAAAACCCTCAGCTGCTCCTTGCTCTGAGAGCACACTGGGGGTAGAACCGACTGCCAGTCCCTTTCCTCAGCACTTTGTGACCTTGTGGTGCTCAGAGTGGCTCTAGCACAAACAGACCAGGAGGGGTTTTCAGAGCATGAAGGATGAATGGCTCTGCTAATGAAAACTGGAGGAGGTAATTAAGTGTGGAATATGACCCTTGGTAGCTTCTCTTAGTTTTTTTCTCAGACTGTGGTGGCTTTTTTTTTTTCTTTTTATGATTTATGGCAGTCATTGATACTACATGTTATAGGCTTACCTGAATATAGGCTCAGTGTTTCTTTTCCTTCTATTAATTGATGCTTTATGCTACAACGAACACAGGTAGTCAAGTGGTAGTTATGAAGCTACTCAGTCATCACACTTTCATTTATTCACTTCATCAGTGTGTATTAAAGCCAAGAGATAATGTTGTTAAGTGCACAGTTTGATGTTTAGTCCCTTTAGAGTACTTGGCAAGTGTTTTTTTTATCAGTTTTATTAGTAAATGTGGCATCAGGGCTTGGAGATGTGTAGTGTTAAAAACATGCAGATGTCAAAATAACTCCAGAAGTTCCTTCATATGACCACCTAGAAGAATTCCTTCCTGAAAGTATTAGTGAAATGTTTCAGCTGTTCAAAGCTGAAGCTGTGCTTTTTCCACCATCTGGGCTGAATTTTGGTTGCTCTCAAACAAGGCCAATAATGACTGCTGGTATCTGATGCACAGCAATTTCTCCGAGGAAAAGAAATCATAGTAAAAGCAAACCAAAAAATGTGAAGTTGGTGTTTTTGGATGAGAGAAGGGAAGATTCATTTAAAAAGCCCCAAGTCAATGAAATATTTCATGGAATAATCTCATCGACTAGAGGATGTTTATTCTTCTTCTATTCCTTTTTGGTTTTCTGCCCCTCCAGGGAACATCAGGGCAGGTGGGAATGAGTGGGATGCAGAAATGAATTGAACCAAAGGCGAGGTGGAGAAAGAGCCAACAGAAAGGGTATGCACTTTTCTGTTCATGGTCTTGAAATGGAGAGTAGCTTGTGTTTCACTGTTTGACTTAGTGGTGACACACTATTGACTAATAATATAACTAAGTAGTTATATTTTGTCAGGGAGAGCTGTTTGAAAGATGGTTGATCTTTTTCTTCCTCTAGTCATGACACTAGTATCAAACCAGTTGTCTGTCTTGCTCAGTCAGAAGCTGTGGCTTTCAGTGGATAAAAGAAGGGGGGGGAAATTATACAGAAAACAACATTTTTACTTGCAGCTGCACCCAACCAAAACTCAGGATGTTAATTTGCAGTGGGTATCTGGAATAGAAGCCTCACTGAACCAAAGAAATGCTCTCTTGGTGCTTATATATCTGGGTTTATAGAAGAAAACTTTGCTTCCTGGGTTCTTTGAAATGGGACAAAAAAAGCTGCATCATTCTGTCTTTGATTTAGCACTTAATGTTTTTATTTGTTTTCATTCTTCCTTCACACTTCTCCCTAGCATGGCTTCCAGTTTGACCCCTCTGAAAAGCATTTTTCAAAAACTGCCAAGTAATCCCAAACAGATTAGGTAAGACAATAACAAATTACAACAGCACTTGGAAGGTACCAGCCACAGAACATAGAATCCCACAGCTGGCTGGCCAAGTGCTCTTTCTCTTCTGGATACTCAGTGTGCTGGGAGACACAGCTGACATCACTGACATTGGTTTTGTTGGTGGTGGTTTTTTTTATTAATTGCTGCAGCTCATTAATGCAACTTAATTACACTTACATTCCCCCTTCAGCCCTTTCCCTCCCCTCAAAAAACCTGTCACAAAAAAAAAAAAACCAAACAAAACATCTTCCATGGGAATGTTGCCAGGCTTGTGCCTGGAATAAGCGTGGCTGCTCGATGGAGAAGGCAGGGACAAACCCACCTGTGATCCATGAAGAACCAGGCCTTGCTCAGTGTCCTGCAGGGGGATTCAGCTGAGTATGTGGCTACACCAGTGTTAATTTAATGTAGCTGGGCAAACCCAGAGCAAGCTGCAGCTGCTCTGAGAATGGCTTGGCATGTTGAAATGGGGCAAAGCTCAGTGCTGAGTAAAGATTTGGTGCTTGTAGTAGTTTTTAGCTGTTCAGCATTATAGGAGTTAGATCACATGACACTGAAATCCAGGACAAATGCTTATTGCCAAGTCTACAGAGGATGAGGAAGGGAGGAAGGGGCAGGGAGGAAGAATTCTCAACTATAATTTAAAACCCAAAGAAGCCTAAGTAACTCAAATGTAAAGAGCCCCCACCAAGTCCTATACAGGCAGGGAGGAGATGAAGTTGTGTTAGGGGATTTAGGCTCTTTTCAGAACAAGGGAAAGGAGAAGGGGAAGACACTAACTACAGAACATATGAAATGTCCCAGGGCGGTGCTTCCTTCTTTATGGATCCAAGGCCGCAAGGAAGCAGCTTCGACTTCAAGTGCATCTCTTGAGAGAGGCTCTTGGTGAACTTGTTCTGCCAGAGGTCTCTAGGCCTGTGTCATTTCTTGGCTAGTACCAGCAGACTATGGTAGGAAAGGTTCGTCAGGGCACTTGGAGAATTACAAACCAACTGTGTGGCCATTCTTTGCTGTACATTCATTGCATTTGGAAAGAAGACAAGGAACAAAAACATGGAATGGAGTTCACCATCCTGCATTTCCTCTGCCAAAGATCCAGGCCACAGGGGACTGTTTCCTGCAGCACCTTTGATGGTGGAGTGCAAGGTTTATCCATCCTCTGGCTCCTCTTCACTTACGCAGGCCTGTAAGGGGGGGAAAAAAGGGTGAATGTGGGACATCAGTGTGAAGCAAGTACTCAATTGCTTACTTATGAGAAGAGAAATGGTGGGGAAAGAATTAGGACATTTTTTTTCCCTGTTCTGGGCTTTTAAGTATGACTTATTACAGATGAGGAATAGGATTGACAGCTCAGAAGTAATGTGGTTAAGTAGTCTTCAAGCCTGGCAAGGACACTGTGCACACGTCAGACCTGAATATGCTGCAGTTAGGCTAAGGAACAGATAAAACAGCCAAAGTGTTAGATCTATGGGTCCCTCAGCATTTGGAGCCACACAAAACTTGGTTAGGAATTTAAAAAGCTAAGGGTCATCTCTAGAATAAAGTAGCTGCTTGGAATTGCGGTGATGTGCTTTTTGTGTAGATGCAGCAGTATAAGCAGATCTACTTTGGGAGCCAGCAGTACAGGTGAGTGAATGTTTTTGGCTGAAACATCACCTCTTACACATGCAGCTTCAGGTTGATGAAAAGAGTTTGCAAATTCATGTTGATATTCAGCAAACTGTTTGTTTGGGGAAAAGTCTACCTAGAAAGAGAAGCAGAAGCATTTTGTTTTGTGGGGTTTTTTCTGTCCTCAAAACAAAGTGGGATTTTTTTTTCCTGTTTAAGTAAAAGTTTCCTTTGTAAAGTATTCTGGTCATCCTTAAGTAATGTTATTAGTTAGATCAACTATCAGTTGATCTATTGAAGAACCCCCTTTCAGCCAGTAAGGGATGACTGTTGTATGGGGTCCAGTCCTTTAATGCTCATGCCCACAGCTGCTTCGTGCCCATGGCCAGCAGCCACTGCACCACAAAAGATTGATTAGGGAGTATTAATGTGAGCAATTGCCAACTGGAGCCTTAGATCACTCAATTAACCAATACCCCCTGTTGCTGCCCTGTCAATACTGAGCTCTCCATCTGATAGAAGTCACACCCTCTCCAACCATATGGCCCTTTCCACTGGTAGATCCAAGGAAAGGCAAGGCAGTGAAATCTGGCCACACAATTAAAATTAAGGCTCTCAAACCATTAATGTGATGTAGCACTTGGGGGGCCAGATCACAGTGAGTGTTACAGGCTGGAGCTTCACAACTGTGCAATTCGCTGCTTGGCCTTATAAATGCAGTCTTAAAAGGCAGGAAGATCTATTGTTCATCCTTGTACCTTTTAAATAAATAGAGGCTACCTCCTGTCACCCAGCAGGTTCTTGCTTTAGCATTAAACTGTGTACAAAATCGTGCTTTGAGGCTATTCTGCTTTATAATTGAGATTGCACAGCAATGCTTTCTGAAACAAATTCGGAGAATGATGTCAAGAGACTAAATGGATGCAGCAGGAGGGAAGTGCTGACAAATGATCAGGATGCTCTGGGTCTCCTCCTGCCTTGGCAGGTAGTGCAGGGTGCTTGGAGATAAGAGCTTTAGTGGGAAATGTCAAAGCTGGCTCAGTTAACCCTTCCACAGTTATCGGTGCAAAAATGCTTCTTTGCCTCAAATGATGAGAGTTCTGTGACCACAAGTGAACAGGAACAAAACCTGGAGCTGAGGGCCTGAGCTGTGCAGCCCAAGGGGAGACAGTGGTGCCAGCACCAGCCTGAACTTGGGCTTTAGCTAAAGGAGGGGAAAGGGCTCAGCCTTTCCTTCCTGAAAACTCTTTTGGCCTCAGGAGAGTAACTTTGACTTTCAGTAAGTGATTTATTATCCTTTGGCTAAGAACTTTGACACAGAAACTCAGGCACTGAAGACTTTAACATGTCTTCTGTTGAGATTCCTGATATATTATTATTATTAAATAATTAGTGTAGTCCCTTAATTGGTAATCAGCAGTGAGATTAAGGGTATTTCTGTTACACAGTAAAACTTCCAGAGCAATTTTTCCATGACAATTTGAGCTTCTTTTACTTAAGGTTGTGACTTGAAATAGTAACTATCCCAGCAAAACTCCCCTGGAGTCAATGAAATGTAGAGCAGAAACAGTTGTGGAACCTAAATAGAAATAACTGTATTTTTAGACAACCATTTTTGCTGTGTAAGTGTTGGAGGTACAAATTAAGATGAAGCACACTTAAATGTTGCCATTTTAAGCAACAGTACAAAATGATGGTTGATTTTTGTTGCTGTTGGCTTTTTTAATAGAGAAAAATAACAGCTGACTTGATAATTTGTCAGGTTTTCCACTAAATGAAGACTTGCAACTGAGGTCAAGGAAGGCAGTATATCACTATGATGAAGCTGGGAGATAACTGGATTGTGGTCTGGAAGTACCTATTATCAGTAAAAGGTTTTGGAGGGATGTTTTTTCCTCCTAGTAGGAGGCAAAGGTATTTAAGAACTTCTTGCAGAGCAGTGGATGGAAGCTGAGGGCCAGAAATGGGGTGTACAGTTTGAATACTGAATTTAGCAGCTGATAACCACTGAATTAGGCTGCCAAGGAACACTGCAGTTTCCCTTTAGTATCTTCAAACTGTGGCAGCATATTTAAAAGTTTTCTAACTTGGGCTGTGTGTTCAATACAGAGATTGTGAGGGTTAGTCTTGGGTATAAACCGTGCTCATCAGTCCAGGTCACATCAGTGTTCTGTGGGGCCTTGGATCTCTGAAAACTCATAAATTTGGAGAGATGAAGAAGAGAGATTAGGGAAAAATGCAAGCCAGGACAAGGGAAAAAGGGCACATTGAGAGGAAAGAGTGTGATCTTATCAGAAAAGGATAAATAAAACTGGAGTGAATAGGATAATTCCATTAGGGAAGCAAGGAAAATGATCCTGTTAGAGAGTTGTGGCAGCCCAGCAAGTGCATTATCAGGACAAGGGAGTGATGCCATCCTGAAATAAAAGTTCATGGCTGTAGTCAGCTCCAAGTCAGTAGTTGTGTGGAACATATTTGGTTTTGTTCAGCATTTCCATTAACAAAAAGGAGTTAAAACCAGAAAGCCCATGTTCCAGGTCCTTAGCTCTTCTATAAATTTACACTTCAAAGAAGTTGGATGTATTTGTTGTTTTGCATCTTCTTGGACAGGATATAAAAAAAAAAAATGCCTTCAAGTCATCACTAAAGGATTTTCACAGCAGGATGAGGGCATCTGGCACTCAGTGCCCCAGACTGCAACACTCCATGGTATCATTAGTTGAGAATCAATAATCCCTTCCTCCCCTCACTCCCACTCGTACATGTGGAAGAAAGGCAATAGCAAGGCTGAAATAAATAAGCAGAAATTGCTGTTTGGTGGCTGCTGTGAAATTTATAGAGGGTCACTTTATCTACTGCTCAGCAGCTGTTTTCACGTGCTGTTAGCCAGAAAGAAATACTCTTGTGTGGTGGCAGAAGCCATCAACAGAGAAGTGATGGGCTGAAGAATGGGAGTGAGGAACAGCAAAATTATCTGTGTACTTCAGCAGCAGCTTCCCATCTTACTGAGGCCCTGGCAGGAAGTCTTACATTTTGAAGTTCTGTCTGTATTCTAGTCTCCCCACATAGAAAACTTCATTTATAAGCAATAGCCCCTTTTCACAACCAGAATTGGTCATTTGAAGAAAAAAGCAGCCCAAACCCAGCACTGTAAAAGTGTGTGATGTTCCTTCAGCAGGCTGCTGCATCAAAGGAGTAAATCAGGGAGCTGCTTAAGGCTCCACAGCTTCTGCAGACTATGAAAAATTCCACCCCACTGTGACAAAATGAGAGAGAAATCAATATTTAATCTCCTGTAGCATCCCTTGTAATAACAGTATAGAACCCCCAAAGTTACAGGGAATTCAACTGCTTTGCAAAAATTAGTTGTTCTCCTGATCTTGTGCTGCAGTGACAAAGTGGGCAGTAAGTTCTTGTGGAATTAGAGGGGCACATCTACCAATCTATTTGGGGAGAGTTTTTCTTCCTTCAGTCCCAGTCTTCTCCTTCCTTCTCACATCCTTCCTTTTGTTACTCTCTGGTAACATTATTCCCCAAAACAACCTCTCTTAGCAGCTGCTTCAAAAAAACCTCTACGTGTTGAACTGCCTCTTACAGATCAATTTAAAAAATATTAAAAAATCACGTCTCCTTGCTGTTTTAAGCAGACAATACTGGCCTTTATGTTTCAGAATCTTATTAAGAACCAGCTTTTAAGTGGACAGAGTGAAATTGTGATCTTGTGCCTTCAGCAGTGGAAGGGATTGTTAGAGGGCAGAAATGGGAATTCAACAATGGATCTCTGTTACTGGTATGAGATATGCTGCTGTGGAAAACTCCCCTTTCTGCTCCCTGCTCTCAGCTGAACTCTTGGGCTGCCCCACACATGGATGCCTCAGTTCTTGTAGGTAACAGAATTTAAAATAAATAAATTTAAAAAAAAAATCTTTAGGAGCAAACCTGTGCCCTCCTGAATACAAACCATCTAAAGCTCACTTAAATTTAATTCACTGGAGCGTTACCTTTGTACCCTCCAGGATCCCTGGAAGTACAAGCAGGGAGAGGGAGACCCTGTTCCCAAAACAAAGTCAAATTTTGTGGTGTTACTGTGAGAGGATTATTGGAGGATGACACAGACAGGGCTGTGGTTAAAATGACACAGATGTGTAGGTCACAGCTCAGTTATGACTGTCCACAGAGCTAAATACAGCTTAAATAACTTGATGTTGTATAAATTTTACCCCAGTAGAAATGTTTCGTTGAAGCTTTGCCTGACAGACCACAATTTAACCTTGACAGTGAGGATCATGTTCTGCTAGTGCTGTGGCTGACCCTTCTTCCCTCACAGCTTCTGCTTGGGAACCAATCATGGCTGAAAAAAACCTCCCTTTGCTTTCTTCAAGGAAAAGGCATCCAGTAGTTTGTTTACAATAGTATCCTATAGCTGGCCCCACTGTTTGCTATCCAACAGCACTGCCTGCCATAAGCCAAGCACAGCAACTCCAACTTCACCCTGGGGCTGAACAGGGGCTGCTTCACCCCTTCTGGTGTCCATTCTTTCCTTCCTTCCATGCCTGAAAAGCCTGTTGGAGAAATCAACCTGCAAGGAGGAGAAAAACCCAAACCTGTGGTACCCTTGAGCCACCAAACCAAGAGACACTCAGCACAGCCTCTTTAGCACAGGAGATGATACTTACAGGTATGTCTGCTTGAACAAAAGGTTGGTGGGTTTTTCATTGACATGGTAGAGAGGAAATGGATCAAATCCACCAATGAAATCAACTGAAAAAAAATCAAAACTCAAATAAACAAACAAACATGGCCAGAAAGTTGAAAGGAAATGAGAGAAAGGGTTGGTGCATGTCATGGCATAACACAAAAATTAGTGACAGAACAGAAAAATGATTTTTCAGGTATGGATTCCTGGGATCTGCTGGGATGGGCAAATGTGCCAAAGAGGAGATTCAGCCAACACAAGACTTATAGCAGAGCTAACAAAAGACTCCAGAAAAAAAACCTCCTTGGGTATTGCCAGCACGCTGTGACTTCACATGAGAGTGAGCCTACAAAGGCTCGGCCGTTCCACACTGTGCCGAAGGGAGGAAGCTGGGGAACGGCTCCTGAGTGAATGCCAGGGAGAAGTTGGCAGCACAGCAATCCCCTTGAAGGCTATAGAGTGAAGTGGGAATTTTCTTGCCCCACTTGTCTTTCCTGCAAGACAACAGCAGCTCTGGAAAACTGCAAGCACCTCATTATCCTCAGCTCTGATATTTTTCACGTCCCCTCTGCCAACTCAATTTCTTTTAATTGTGTACAAATAGGAACAAAGCTTCCCTTCTCCAGTGTTCACAGAAGGGCAGCGTAACTCAGCAGGGAGAGTTTTAAGTGACAATTCCCTTAGTAACCAGAGAAGCATTTTCCAAGCCTGTCTCAGTTCCCCTGACATTAAGCCAAGCCTGTATCACTGAGCTGGCCAGCACAGCCAGGGCAGGAGGGGTGTGATGTGGTGTGATTTGTGACTGACCTTGCAGGCCTTGCAAAACCTTTAAAATAGATTCAGCTTAGACCACTTTTTGGTGCCAAGTTAGTGCATTTCGTTTGGAAGTGTGAAAGCCATCCTGTCCAAGTGCCATCTAAAAATGACTGGAAAGTCTTATTAACTATATAAGTGCCTGTTTACTTTTCTTTCCTGAAGGTGGCACTATTATTTTAAATTTTAGCTGAAGAGTTTTGGTATTTTTCAGTGATCAAACAACAGAAAAAAATAGTTACTAATATACTGAATCTGAAAAAAAAACCTCTTAAAAATATATTTAGAAACCTAAGGGCAAGAGATTCTGAGAAATTCCATCTTGATGGAGAGCTTCATGCTGACACTGTGATTTTGGAACAACTGTCAGGTGATGGGTGAAATCTGTAGAGGTTCTAAGTGAATTGTGGGGATAATTCCCAAATATTTCCAGTGAGACTTGACCTTTCCTCAGCCAATTTTGAAAACATTTGAGTATCTTAAAATCAAAAAAAGGCTGCACTTTTGAAAAACAGACACTTTATTACCTCAGTTGTGGAATGCCTAAATTAGGAAACCTTAAAGAACTGCAGTTGAGTAACTGTCTAGTACCTTGAACAAAGACACGTCCTATCATCTGAGCATCTATGGGATAATGGTTGAGTGCACTCAAAATCCAAGTCACTTAAAAAAAAATCTTAAGTGTGGTTCATTGTTGCAATATATTACAGTGCATTAGCACATCTAAAATATTCCTGCCCACAAATCAGCATTAGTAGATCCCTACTGCTGTGTTTTCTCATGAAAATCACGTTAGCAGGAGCTTCCTGATTAATGTGCCTCAGCACTTATAATTACTTCATGCTGCATATCAAAGCAACATTTAAAGGAAACCACAAATGGAAGAGAAAATTAAAACGCAGCTCAAATTTATTCAGGTCACTGGAAGGATCTACCCCTGCGAGTGTGAAATATTGATGGTTTGTCATTGTTAATTATTCAAGCTGGCATTTTAACTCCAAGCTGGGAAACTGGGAGGGAAAGTGAATTTGTTAGTGGAAAAAAAAATAATATGTATCCTGAAATTAACAGCTCTGTGTTTCTAGATAAAGCTTCCTTCCATGTGGTTGCTTCTCCTAACGGATCCCTACTATAAAAATGAGCTCTGTCAAGTTACTGCTTTACAATATTCAGCAGGGGCTCAAAACTGAAGCTGTTTAGCTAATAGAAGAGCTATAGGGTAATTTCAAAAATATTACTATAATGTAGCACCTTCTCTAAGTGCACTGCCAAGCTCTAAACAAAATGATCAATAAAGCCACTAGAATGAGTTCAGCCACACAGGAAGGAAGAAAAAAAACATGAGGACAAGTCAGATAAGTAATGCATCTCCTCTCACTCCTATGAAAACACATTCTTCACACACTTTCAAATATTCAGTTGTTGTTTTTCAGCTCTCATCCATGCCAGCTGCTCTTTAAAACAACAAAGCTGCTTGCACAAACCTAATCAATGTCTTAAAGAATTGATATTTGGATGCAAAGCCTGTGGATCAGAGCCTTTGCTGGAGTAAACTGGCTTAGGCCCAGCACATTGCCAAAGAAATCAAACTCCACGTCTGTTTTAACTCTATGCATCCATTCTTCTGTTTGTAAAATTATTGGTCTCAACGTTTTGGGTTTTAGAAGGGCAAAGTAATCCAAGGTCAGGTTATGGATACCTGCACAGATCCCACAGACCCAGGTGATGCCCCGGAGCCTTTGCTGACACACGTCACTGAAGAGATTTGTGCGCCAAACACGAGGGGGTTGGCTCCTTCCTCCTCCTTGTCATTCAAGTACAGTACTTCCTCTGCTCTTAAATTAAGTGGTCAGATTGGTCCTTGGCAAGAAATCTCATGTTCTCCTTCATCCTCAGCTTGTGGCACACGAGACTCAGCAGGTCACCTACTGGGATGAATTGTCGTAGGTGCTCTTAATCACAGCAGTAATATTTCAGTAGCATTATTCTTAGGCTATACAAGCTTGAGAACAGAAGCAGCTGCCCAGTTTCTCTAAAGCTTAATCCAGCTGAGAAGTCAAAACCAAGCTCTTTTATGGTGGAAGTGTAGCAGAATTACAGCATCTAACACATACTGACATGGGGGGAAAAAACCCTCGCAGTAAAACCAGCTGATCCTTGAGAGGCAGGTAGTGCCACATCCCATAGAGGCAGAGATGGAAAGAAATCTGATAGCAACTCAGTCCTGACAGACAAACATCTGAGAGAGAAATAACATTCACTATAACCTTTTGCCAAGGGATCTGTTGACAAATACTTACAGCTGTCTTCTTCTTCTGTAAAAACACTAACAACGTAACAGGCGTAGACAAAGCCCACCAGCTGGAAAATAGAGAGAATAAATCATTTTAGAATCAGTCGTGTGAGCCCGGTCAAAACCAGCTCAGCAGCACTTCAACAGCCAGTATTTACACTCCTCTTGGCAGCATTACTGTGATGGTGGAGCCAAGTCTTATTTGCTGTAGGCAGGAGGTGCAGGTGTAGGTGTCAGGGAAGATGCTAATGGAGCACAATCAAAGCTTGAAAATAAAAACTTGCAAGGCTCACCCTCACCTTCAGAGTAGCAGCATGCAGTTGTGTGAGTGATTGGCAAGAACATGGGTTGGCTTTGCTGAAACTGAAACTCTCTGTGAGAAGTGATGGAGATGCAGGAGAGGGCCTTGTGTAATGTTTTAGACAGATGGCTACACACAGGAGACACACAGGGGTAGGTTTTATTAGGAGGTCCAGGGACAAGAACTCGTCAGCTCTGCATTCCTGTCATATGGGGCATGCAAGGGAAGAGAAATTAATTCGGTGCAGGAGCTACCAATCAGATGTGAGTAGTTTTTGTGCAGATGAGAAGGTAGTTAACCATAAAAATGGTGATGTAGTGGCAGAAAAATTCAGAGACACTGAAATCTTTAGTAGCTCAGCTCGTAGTTTGTAGAAGCTCTAACACATCAGAACTGCCTCATTCAGCCTCAGTAGCAAGTTGTTACTCAGCCTGAACAGAGAAACAAACTCCTGGTACTACGGGAGTTAAGCATTCTAGATCCAGAAGGGTCTTATTTTGCTTTGCTTTCTTCCTGTTAATCAAATATCCTCTCCGTCCTTCATTTTACATCTTTACATAACACCCCACTTAGAGAGATCTTGGTTGACAGTAACTGTGTTAGTAAAGTTATTGTGAGGCATAATTGTTTTCCACTGTGAACTCAATTCTTTCAAGCAAGAGTCAGCCTGTAACACACAGTGACTCACTCCAAGGGGAGACAGAATGATGCATGGTAGGGCTTGAAAAGTAGAGTCCATTCATTTTTAATATGACAGAAAAATACATCACACCAGAAAACAAAAGGCAAGATAATGAGATTTCTACTGGGGAGTTATACAACATTCGGGGTTTTTCCAGCTCTCCCTGACAAAACACGCCTTGTTGGAAAGGAATTGGAATGTTTTTGTAGCATCACTAAACCCCGTTTTTCCTTTACATTTTTCTGTAATCATATGAAAGACAAGCCAGCTCACTCCTGTCCTCTTGGGTGAGCCTTATGGAAGCACATCCCAGCACCTCTGTGGAGGAGGGATAGCTCTGGGGACTCCCTCATTCCCCTGCTGTGCATTTCTGAAACCAGGGCTGCTTCAGGCTAAGTTTCAACGAGTGACAGGGTAAAATAAATGCTCTGGGTGTGATGCTAACCACAAGACCACGTGCAATGGCCAGTCTAATTGTACCTGCTGACTTTCAGAATTGCCTCTGAGTGGAAGCATTGCTTTTTAAAGGCAGACAAAGCTAAACAAAACAATCAGAATATCAGAGATTTTTTTCTTTCTCCTATTGCCTATACTGTGCTAACATAAAGCCTGGAGTGTTGTTTTTTTTTTTTCCTTAAGTTTGTGGTAGTTCTGGGGCAGGACAGAGCAACAAAGCTGAGAAAGGGTCTGGAGCACAGGCCTGATGAGGAGCAGCTGAGGGATCTGGGGGGTTCAGCCTGGAGAAAAGGAGGCTCAAGGGGGACCTTGTTGCTCTCAGCAATGCCCTGACAGGAGGGTGGAGCTGGATGGGGGTGAGGCTCTGCTCCTAAGTAACAAGCAGACAAGTTGTGTCCTGGGAAGTTTAGAGTGGATATTAGGGAGTATTTCTTCTCTGAAAGGGTTGTCCAGCCCTGGCACAGCTGCCCAGGGCAGTGATGGAGTCACCACGCCTGGAGAGATGTAAAAGACAGGTGGATGTGGCACCTGGGGACATGGTTTAGCGGTTGGGCTTGGCAGTGCTGGGGGAACAGGTGGACTTGATGATCTTGGAGGGCTTTCCCAACCCAAAGGATTCCAGGACTCGGAGCCCGGGCCGGGCTCTGGCCGTGGTGCTGAAGCCCCGAGGCCGCTCCCGGGAGCCCCGTGAAAGCCGCAGTGAGCGCTCGCCCCTGGGCGGGGGGACCCGACCTCGCTAACACCGAGAGACGCTCTTGGAAAAAACAGAGTGCTTTCTGCACATCCCAGCATTCCATGAAACGCCCACCCACCCTTCTGCTCACTCTGGTCTCCAGCATAAATGCATTTGCCCAAGCAACAAATCAGGAGTGTGGTCACACACACCCTCTGCACTTGCTCTGGCATTTTCATAGGTTGGAGATCCAGCCTTTCACATAAGATCAAACCATGCGATTTACATACACACAGAAAAGCAGGAAAGATGCATCTTGAACGCCTACCCTGATTCTAAGGGAACTCTAGGACAGTCTTCTCCCTCCCCAGATTTCCCATCATGCCTCAGAGTAGGAACTTTTGGGTTAACAGCCGTGTAAAGTGGCAGCCCGAAATCCATTCACTATTATTATACTCTATAACATGTAGACACAAATCTTATGTGATACCCGTGCCAGGAAACTCCTGATAGAATTAACAATGAAAATGATTTACCTGCCCAGTTTATGGGCAGAGTGTGTGAGCGATTATCAGCTGTACTGTCACAGCAAACCTGATAAACCTCCGAGCATTTTTCACGGTTCAGAAGCACCAAGCTATAGGAGTGACTTGGGAAGTTTGTTTTGCACAGAAATTAATGCCTCATAACCCTCAACCATCATTCCACTCACCCCATACACTTTTCCTTTTATGACTAAGGTGACTTTTTGCATTCATAACAACAAACCAATCAAACAAAAACTAGGGAATGAAGTGAACTTCCCTAAGTCTCTAATTCCAGCTCCATTGGAGTGGAGGGTTTTCTTTTTTTATTTCTTCCATCTCCTCCCTTTGTTTCAAAATTACCTACTTAGTGCTTAAAATCTACTTTTTATTGACTTTATAGTCCATTCCTGCTTTATATGAATTTCATCAATAAAAAACCCCTGTTTATTTAATGGTACTTTTTATTCAAAGAAGTTGTTTTAGTCTTGTGATCTGGCCAGAACAGGAGAGTTTCAGTGGCAAACAGATGTACAACAAAACATGAGCTGCATTTTTATATGGGCTGACCCAAACTGTAATTAAACATACCACCTCAGGGATTAACTGAACTCACAGGGATCCCTATGTCCTTCAGAATGAATTATGAATGAAATATAGCTACAGAGCAGAAATGCCATTCATACTGTCCAGTCCTTTCCACCGGAAGAGTCTGCTAGGGTTTGGGATGAGCAGACTCCAGGAGACACCAACAGTTCTTTTTTTACTGAGTCCCTGTTGAAGATGCATCAAGCCCCCAGACATCACTCAGGTTCTGAGCAATTAACACAGAGCAGAAAGCCTCAGGGAGGCCAAGAATTTGGAATCCCACCCTTGCACATCTTGGTTGCTGATTTCAACGCAAAAAGAGGGCTTTAATCTCTACTATCTTAGGAAAACAAAAATAATTCTTAGATCTTTGCAAATTACGCAGGGGAGGTGGAAGATGTAAAATGACACTAAACTACTGCTCTAATTCCCCAAAGAATGTTCTAGGGCTTTAGCCTCTGCTGCTGTTTCTCTGCTTGTTCTGCCTGTTCAGTACCAGCTTTCTCCAAGCTGCAGAAGTATCCAATTAAGCCTTTTTATTAGGAACACATGTTGTAGGCAGGTGTGTTCCATCAGCCCGTCAGACAGCCTGGGAATGCACATGCTGCCGAACAAAAGAGGATGGAGCTGGGGCGTCCCGAGCACTCTGCAGGCAAATAAACAGAGCAGGAAAGACAGGAAGAGACAAGTGTGCCCAAAGGGAATGAGGAAAACATATGTCTGAACATCCCTCTGCCCCTCAGCCCTCTGAAGTTAACTTTTCCACAGCGATTCCTAAAACAGCAGCATCGAACTGAGGTGCTGGAGCCAGAAAGACTGAATTAGAGCAAGAGCTACAGAAAAGGGACCAGCTGGCAGCAAGTGTGCAAAATACACGAAGGATGGGAAGGCAAATTTTAGGAGGTGTTACTGTTGCTTGTGTAAGATCTTAGTCTACTTCTGTCCTAGTGAAGAGTCTGGACTCTCCAACTCTTCTCTCAATAGACAAACTTGCTGTTGCTTTTTTCACCACATAGAGTAGGTGCAGTCTCCTCCTTCAGGGCAGATGCATTCTAGGTTTCACTTCTAATCAGAGCTAATGAAGTGTGTACACTCTCATCAGCGCAAGAGGGGGAAATGAAGAGATCTCTGCTATGAGAAAGCAAAAATCCAGCTTGTGAAAGGGCTATTGTGGCCAGATAGCCAAAGGGAGGCAATCAAAATCCTTTGATTCCCTGACCTTCTTTACTCCTTGGATGCAATACAGCCACTGAAAACCTACCTTCTGCCAAGAGCAAAGCATCTCTTGTGCCTTGGTTCTCACATAACATCTGCTGTCAAGGCTTGCATTGCTGCCTTCCTGGGAACCTTCCAACCTGTCAGTCTGACTGAAAACAGCAGACAGGCAGGCAGTGAGACACTTCCAATTTCTACCAAATTCAATGAAGCCTCGGGAAAAGTCTAACCCTCCCCACTCCCAGAACTACCATATGGACAGCCCAGAGCTATGCCAGGTATTTCAGAACTGGGAATCGCTCCTCTCCCTGCTGGCTGGCAAGCTGGGGAGAGGCAAGATGAATCCTTGCTAGGACAAAAACAAAGCAGATTTCTTTCCTTAACAAAGCAGTTGCTGTTCCATTCCCTAACTGGGCTGGCAGGATTAGTTTTACAGTTCATTTCTATACCAGTGCAGACTTTTAGATGTCACAATAAGCTTATTCCTCCGATGTATTTCATGCTAAAGCATTGAGAAAGATTTTCATGTTGGGCCCTACAGCTACTTGTATCACATGTGGTGACTAATATGCCCAAGTTTGATGGCATTCCAGATTAAAGGGATTGCTTTTGCCTTCAAGGAGTACAGACAAGCTCTGAGCAAAAGCAGACTGAGACCTTATGTATCCTCAAATGTATGCCCAGGAGCAGGATGATACATCAGCAGGAGTCAAGACGACAGCCAACACTGTGTTCACCATATGGGTTCAGGTTTGCTTTCCCTCTCCTTTGGTGTGGAAGATTGAATTTGGTGAGCCTTGCCCCACATACACAACACTGTGCAGTAGTCTCAAGGAACTGGTTCTTCCAGAAAACAACCAAAATACCCACAGCTGGGTGCTGCATAGCTAAAGACCATGGATTTCACAGTGCTATATCTGGGATAAAAACCAAGCAAAGCCGAGCGCACAACCACACCTTCACAACTTCTAAAAACCATTAGGCAAAGCAAAAACAAACTACAGAAAACACAGTTTTGTCTGTCCCTTGCCCTTCTTAACAGGGAACTGGCTATTCTGGTCTCAGACAAGGAGGGAACTAGGTCATGTCTCTTGCTGCATCCCCTGAGCCTTCAAGTTCCTGGTCGTGTTTTTGTACCATCGATCTGCCTGTCTGCAGCACTGTACCTGCCAGAGCCCCGGGGACAGCTGCCTGTAATAAAACCTGCCTCAAAGTGAGATAAAGAGAACAGAAAAAGATACTGGCAGGGATCAAAGAGTTTGACCCTCAGAGAGTAAAAAGGGAGAGAACTGGCTGACTGCTTTCAGGCAAGGTCTGAGGGAGAAAGCGAGAAGATTTGCTTTCTGCCTGACCTCAAAGCAGAGGGGAAAAGCTCTATTTCTCCCACTACATGATAAAATTATATAAGCATTCCAGAGCCAGCAGCAGTTACATGCCTGGGGCTTCAATACTCTCCTTTTATTTCAGGACAAGTAGAAACTTAGTTCCCTGCATAGCTCAGCCCATATGGGTTTCTTGCCTACAAGTATTTTAGCCTCATTTCCAGAGTTTAGGATTCAAAAACCCATTTCACCCTAGATCTGAGGGAGAAGGAGAGAGAAAATATTTGCCTAAATCCTATTTTATCTTATATTTCCCTCCTGTCTCCCCATCTGGCCCCTTAGTGGTGTTTTGCAGATGCACAGAGAATATTGTCACGTGCCTTTGGGAAGAAGCAAAGGAAAAACCACTGCCAGAGACAGAGTCCTATGTATCAGTGTGATCACTTAGCCCAGGGCCACGTGCCTAAGTCAGTAAGCTGCCAAAAAACAAATATCTGCTCCAAGCAAACTCAGGACCTTTTGTTGGCTCAACCTCTAGCCCAGGGCACAGGGGCTGTGCCAGCTCAGGAGTTCAGGAAGGATGTGAACAGTAACAAACTTCTGTGCTTTAGAAAGGGATGTTCTGACTTCCAAATCTGTCAATTGTTTCACCAAACTCAGGCTCAGCACCAGCTCAGCACCACCAATCCTGTTCCAGCCAACAGCCCTTTCTAAAAGACAACAGGCTCTATTCTCCTGGATGCACAGGTCTGCCTTTCTCACACACGTGTGTGGAAGCAGCTCAGACAGTTTCATGCAGATCATTTTCCCTGAAGGAGAACTAACGGAATATTAACAGCCAGCACACGCCAGGGAGTCCATCCAACTCAGGAAATAGGAGCTTCTCCATCTGCCTCTTCTCTGTGACATGGCAAGAAAGGGGGCTGAGTCTTCCCCCCTCCCTGCAGTTCACTGGGTCACACAGATCATCCCAGCTAATAGGAAATGCAGGACCAGGACAATGGAAAGTAGGACCAAAAACGTGCAGAGAAGTACTTGGCAATCCAGAAACTTGGAAAATCACTATTTGTTGTCCTTTAATATTTAAACAGGGCAAGATACTTCTCTTTTTTAAGCCAAAACTGGAAGCCAAAATGTGAATGTTTCACCATTCCACATCTGTACTTAGAGCCATTAACCCCAAAGTAACAACCCAAAGCAGATTAGAGATGTGGGCTGCTGACTCTAATGCAGCTACAAAATCCAAGAGCACCCACAAAGTGAGGGGGAAAACAGACATTTTGCTTCAGTTAATTTCACAGACAAGTGAGAAATAATTAACGGTGAACATTAAGGACATTGCATTTCTGCAGAGTACTTTAAAAAGCCTGTGGAAGACTGATGAGGAAAGAGTGGATGAGAACATTTAGTGCATATATCCTGGGTGTCAGCAAAAGGGAAATATGCTGCTTACTGCTTCCCTAAATTTTTTTTTTTCATTTTCTGAAGACGAGGATCTTTTCTCTTTTAATTCTTCTTAATGTGCATCTGTGTGCTCTGGCACCCAGCACTAAGCCACGGGGAAGGAGAGCAATCCTTCATAGAATCATGGAAGTACTAAGGTTGGAAGGGACCTTTAAGATCAAGTCCAATCATCAACCCAGCACCACCACTACGCTCATCACTAAACTATGTCCTCAGGTGCCATATCCACACATTCTCTGTACACTTCCAGGGATGGTGACTCCACCACTTCCCTGGGCAGTCTGTTCCAGTGCTTTACAACCCCTTCTGTGAAGAAATTGTCCCCAAAATCTAAACTAAACCTCCCTGGGTGCGACTTAAGGCCATTTCCTCTCATCCTATCAAAACTCCTGTCTCTTTACCCCTCTCCAGAAGGGTCTCTGTCCTTGTCAAAACATGAATTTCCACCCCCCCCAACAGGGTACAGAATAATTTGTTATTGTATGGTTGGATGGATGCATTACTTCAGGCATTAGGTTGCTGGTATCCATTTCCAATTCTTTCAAGCAACACTTTTCAAAAGAGAGAACAGGAGAACAATCAGACAAAATGAATTTGCAGAGGCCTTTTCAATCAGATGATACAAAATGTGGTGGAAAACATGGGCCAACCTCTGTGCCTGGGAAAAAACAAAACCAAACAGCATCTCCTCAACAAATCCTACCCCTCAGTGATGTACTCACCGCAATCAGGATCTGGAAGGAGCTGTGCATGACCTCGATGTACCTGTACTCCAGGGCACAGCCTATGACAGAGATGTAGGAATGGTTATCCAGCCCCTTGATGCCAGACATTGAAGCCTCCTTCCTTACACAGCCAGGGCCATTTTCACTCCACCACGACTGGTGCCGGGAGATGTTGAACGTCAGGAGTTCGCTGTCCTGGAGGGAAAAGTTGCAAAGAGATCCCTGTTGACTTTAAGAGTGTCAGACAGGCTGTCAGATGGAGGTCATAGTAAATAGATGGGAAACCTAAAGTTTCTGAGATCCCCACTCTCAGGAAATGCCAGCACAGATCAAAGTACATTGGCTTTATATTCCCTCATAGAATGATTTTGGGTTGGAAGGGACCTTAAAGATCATCTGGTTCCACCCCCTCTGTCATGGAAAGGGACACCATCCTTTATCCCAGGTTGCTCCAAGCCCCATCCAACCTGGCCTTGAGCACTTCCAGGGATGGAGCAGCCACAGCTTCCCTGGGCAACCTGTGCCAGGGCCTCATCACTCTGACAGGGAAGAATTTTTTCCTATTATCTAATCTAAACATATTTCACAGGCAGGCTTCTTCTAAACCATTTCTGAGGCAGCCTTACAGCACTCCAACAAACCTATTTGACTATCCCATAGCATAGTTTGGAAGCAGGCATGAGTAGCTTCCAAATTAGAATGACACTTTCTAGACTGCAGACCCAAGAACACTTTGCTAGTGGTTCCTGCACCCAGAAAAAAATCCTCAGCCTTTGGGCTTGGGAGATTAACTTTGAAAATATAGAAGAAAAAGGTAAACAAGGCAGCACAAAGTGTCCTGTCACAGAACTGAAAAATATGAACTCCATAACCCCAAAGTGAGTTTCAAAACACAACAGACCTTCCTCTGTTCTTAGCTTTTAACACACCTGACAAGCTCCTGTACCATTTCTGACTTCCTTCCACACTCTTCAGACCTGTTTTTTCTGCACTTTCTGTCAGCCCCAGGTCAGACTGCCCAGCCAAGCTGACCTCAGGGTGCTGATTGCAGCTTCTTGTAAACACCTCCCCAGCAATTCCTTATCCTCCCTACCCCGAGAGGCTTTTTGTTTTGCTGTTCTTGTCTTTGCTTGTTAAATACCTTCAACCAGGCCGTTGAGGGGGTTACAGAGTGAAATGCCACTCAAGTGGTGCAGGGGTTTGATGTGCAGCCAGATGCTCACTTAAAAATGACCACACTTCCCTCACACTTGAGAAAAGAATACCCAGATTGGAATTTTTGAGCTTACAGGACATGGCAAAGCCCTGTAGGGAGTAAAAGACAAACTCAGGAGTGGCTGAACAGAGCAGCTGCATCCTTTTGCAGATGAGTGACAAGTGCTGGGTGCCCCAGCAGCCCCCTCAGGTCAGTTTGATGCAGAATCAACAACCCCTCTTGACCCCAAAACAAGGCAACAGGTTGGAAGTTTTATTCTAAAGGATAGATTGTCTTCATTACAATTTTTTAATCTGTGTCTCTGCAGAGTAGAGATAGGTACTGGAGTTACACACCCTACCTATCCATTACTAAACGTTTTAGTACCTATTCATAACCTACTTCACACTCCTCGTGCCAGGGTCCTACACAGTCTCTGGAGGGAAGCAGTGGCTCCCAGCAGTCAGAGCTTGGGGTATTCACACTTCCCAGCATGGGAAACCTGTGGCAGCTCCTCTGTGCCAGCTCCCCTCAGAGTCAAGAGGAAAAACAGATTCACAGCAGCTTATCCAAGCTCCTGCTCCAAATGACCCTCCTGAGAGAGGGCTTGTCTCCACAGCCAACACAGGAGCCCAGAAGATACAAACATGGACAAGAGAAGCATCTCCAGGGACAAACTCGAGCTGCAAGGGCAGAACTCCAAATTCCAGCCAGATAACCTGTGAACAGAAACCAACTGCCCTGCTCTGCACATGGTGGGGGTTCCCTCCACCCACCACAGAGACTCAAAACCAGCCTGCAGAGCCGTTATTAAAATATGCTGCAGGAAGCACATGTTAAGAAATGTGGACAATTAAGTGAGAAGGCAGCTGCCAAAGCTCCTGACATAATCACCACAGCAGATGGCATGTGCTTTACAGGAGATGGAGGAGGGCACGGAGATGGAGTGTGGCACCAGTGCAAAAGCAGCCTGAGCAGCAAAGACAATGGGGAAAACTCCATTAACAGCTGGGAGTTCAGAGGGAGCTGTCTGCATTTCGAAGGCTATGGGGAATAATTTTGGGATTGACAGTTACAGGGTAATGCAGTTACAGTGCAAGGTGCTGTGTTAGCTCCACTTCTAGAGACAGTTTTCTCTTCCAGCTTCTCACAATTTTGGCAGACGCCTTTGGCTTGCTCCCTCTGCTGGGCTTCACTCTTCAGTGGCCCACAGATATCTCATTTCCACCAAATCACATCTTTTCTGCAAAGCTTGTTCTTTTTCTCCCAAGTTTGCATGTTCTGAGACACATGGAGCTTTTCCCCCTGGAGACAGCCAGCCCTCCAAGCTGCTGGGCTCTTCTCCCTCTCACAAATCACTCACCACTTTGGTTGGGGGAGGAAAGAGTCACTTTCCTCATACTGAAAAAAAAAAAAAAAAAAAAAAAGACTAAATTCCTGTTTCTTTGCCCAGGGCTTCCCCCAGTTAGCACAGAACCAAAGCTGTTCCCTAGGGCACCACAGGATCTACTCTTAACCTCAGTCTCCAAGGCTTCCCTCTCCCAGCTCACAGATGGTGCCTTCCCAAACCTTCTGCCTCGCTGATGCAAATAGACCCCTCAGTGCCTTCTCTGCTCCTTACAGAGGCATTGATGTGTGTTTGGCAAAGTAAGAAACAGGCTGCTTTCCTTCTAGAATCTCCCTTTTGTCAGCCAGACTTGGCTCTGGCTTAACTCTGCTGCAGAAGCTGAACTTGCTTGTGAATTAAGCCTGAAAAAGCAGAACAGGTGTGGCTGGAGGTTGGCAGGTGGAGGAACAGGAGGTCCTAACCAGCACTGGCTTCTTTTTGCCTCCAATCACACTCCAGCTCTGTCCAAAAAAAAAAAAAAAAATTAAAAAATTATACATCAGTGAAGAACAGATTGGAAAAACTGAGCACATTTGGATTCTAAAGGCACCACAATGACTTGCACTCATGAGCCATCCATCTCACAGATGTAAAATGAATACTGATTGCACACTGGGATCATGGATGTCTTTGTGTTCAGAGACACCTTTCTGAACCAGCATCTGTCTGGAGCACAGCAGGGCAGGAGGGCAGCACGAATAAGAGGGTTTCAACATGCAAAGCAGTGCTGTTCCTTTCCTTGTGTCCCTGGCTGGATGCCCTGGGAAGGTACCTGCATGATGGGGCACAATAAAAAAGCACTCAGGAAAATCCCCTAATTGACCTCCAGTCTCTCAGTGCTTGCTGGGAGAGGAGGAAAACAATCCCAGGATGTCTCCTGTGGTTTGCCAGCTTCATTTGTGAGAAGGTGGTTGGAGAGAAGTGAAACTATGGAATAGAACAGCACACTAAAATCAGGAGAAAAGAACCAGCTGTAAGAAAGTCCAGGGAACAGCTGTTTCCCAAAACCTTTCTGCAACGCACTTGGGATCTAAACACACCGAAATACTCCCAGAAGTGCTTGTGGGTCGGAAGAGGTTAATCAGTCCCAGCAGTGAGCAAGCCCTGCTGCAGAGAGGGATCTGTGTGTGACTGCACTCCCCCTCTCTTCTTTCCAGAGCTATCGCTGCCTCTTTAACCTTCAGCCTGGAGAGAAATATGAGCCAAGAGTGACACAAGCTCCTTCTCGGGAGCATGCTGAAGGCCAGCCAAAAAAATCACAGCTCACTCTGAACTGTTGTAGCACCTGGCTGCCATCCGTTTGCCATCAGAGTGAGAAGGAAGACAACAGCACTAAAGCAGCACTAAAACAGCAGTACCTACATTTTACAGAGTCTATTTTCCGCTCCCAGCCTCACCCCACCGTGTCCCACGGGAAACTCACACCTACCTCTAACACCCACAGAGCCAGATGCATTTCTTTTCTAAAATAGCTTTCTGAAAGCTGTTCTGAAATTATTTGCTAAGGGACACTATCAGAGATGGTTTTATTTCTTGTTGTTAACAGCCTTCTGAACCGCCTCCCCCAAATTTCCTTAATTATCAGGCAAGACAGCACTATAACAGCTCTGGAACAAACTGAACCTCGCATGGGAGCCCCAGAGCTTGACAGCAGAATCATTTTAAAAATCTTTTTTAGATGGAAACATTTCTTATTAGAATAGGAAATATGATGTTCATCTTTCAGTCCTGTGTGCCAAGTAGCTGTATCACCCTGAGACACAGAGAAGCACTTCCAGTGTCTCTCAGGAGGCTTGTTGACAATGTCACAGCATTTAAAGGCCAAATCCCAGGCTTCAAGGTTCTAAATTTAGAGGGAGTTGAGGGACAGTTGTAAGTACAGATGCATTTATCCACCCTCCTCACAGTATTTTCCCCAGGTACAAAGTCATCCCAAGATGCTGTCCAGATTCTCTGGAATACAAATAACTCCCATTTGACTACTAAGGGCTGCTTCCACTTCAAGAGGAGATTTAGACCACCACAGCTCTGGATTCAGATCAAAGCACTGTGTAGACTAGAGAGAATATAAAGGAAGGACAAAAAAATAAATTAACAATCACCATCCAAGATGAGCAATTCCAGAGGGAAAATACAAAGGAATACATTGAAATACACAACACCAATTCCTCAAACCTCTCTGAACATTTCTCAAGTACATGATGAAGAGTCAGTCAGCATGGCAGCTGGACAGACAGATGCTCATATGTCTTAACAGCAGGATTTTAATAATTAACTCAGACTGAGGGGGTGCAGGAGGGATGTGTTTCACGCTCGGGTAGACAGGGAGAAGCTTAAGGTATTATTTCAAGCACAGCCCAGAAACTTCAGAGCTATCTCCCAGCAATTCACCAAATCAAATGGCCAGATGGACAAAGAGAAGAGAGGGAGATGGAACAGGAGCAGACCACAGGAGGAGGAACAGCAATCTGGATATTCAGCTGTTAGCCCCACCACAGAGCAGAGCGACAGCACTTGGAGATGCTGCATTTCCCCCACATGCTGCAAGTGTGCTCAGAGGCAGGGGCAGAGCAAGTCAGCAAGGCAATGCTGCCAAAAGCTGCTCAGAGACACATCACCACCTCACTGCCAGTGCTGAGGAGCATCCCTTCAAATCCAGATTGCTCTGTCACTCGCCTGCTCATTGGCAAAGCACTTACAGGAAAGCTGGCACAGGCTACATGCTTAGGGAGGCCCTTGCAGCACCAAGGAAAGTGCTTCCTTAGACACTTGTGCTGATCCACTTGTGTCTGGCCACCTAATGAAGTTCTGCTGTGCCATATTTCATGCTCTTATTTCTGCTAAGAAAAGACTGCAAGAAAAAAAAAAAAAAAGACAAGATAGAAAGATAGAAATCAGGCCAGTTTAGCTCTTCCAAGAAGTAAGGAATAGATTCACAGAGTAGGTTTTTTTTCCATAAAAAACTAAGGATAGTGCAACTAGTGATTTTAATTTGCAATAAGTGCACATAACTATTTCCTCATCTTTTCAGTTCTCTGGGCTTTTTCTGAACTTTTTACATCAGAAACACTTGTACCCTTTCTCCCCGTTCTCACCCCACCTGAGTTATCACCTGTCTCAGTTGCAGTGGGTCTGTCATTACCAGCCACCAAAGTTAACAAACTCCATTCTTCCCATCTCCCTGCCCTTTCTGCATTCTGTCATTATCAATGAGCTGCTGACAGAGCCCGCCCTGGCAGGCTGCCCTTGTCAGGAGCACAGCGGGGTGAGCACAGGGCTGGCAGGAGCTACTCCCACTCCCCCAGGCTCATCAGTAATCACAGAGGAAACAGCACCCTGAAGATCTTCCTCAGAGCTATCAGTCCCTTAAGGCACTTGTACGGGAGCACAACCCTGTCTGAAACACTCCCCAGTGTATTCATGCTTAGTCTAGCAGTTAATGAGTTAGTGTTTATCAGACCAGCTCCATCAGTCTCACTCCACCAAAGCTCTTTTTCCAATATTTGCAATTTCCCTGCTTACTGCCAGGCTAATGATGAGCTTTGTGTTTGACTTCTTATCAGGGGCAGCTTCCTCCCAAGGGCCCTGAGGGCCCACAGAGGAACCTGCTCCTTGCAACACTGCATCCAAGCCCAGATCTGGGGTCTGATCCCAAGACTGAGATCAGTAAGATGCTAGCTGGCTTTGGATCAGGTTTCCAGAGATGCAGCAGCAGAGCAACACCACTCCTGGGCCAGCCTACAAAGCATCACTGTCCTACAGAAACCTCAATTCCTGCTTCAGAAGCATCTTTTGGTCTCTTGTGGAAGTGAGGATTTGTTTTGCCACTACAAAGACCCAAATTACTTCAGTTAAGGGGGAGAAGTAGGACAGAAAGCAGCATCCTGAGTTTTTCTTACAAAACAGCTTTTTTAAGTGAAAGCAACTCATTAAGAACAGAGGCAAGGCTGTCAAGTATTTTACTGCCAAACAAGCACAAATACTCTGTTGGTTTTGCTATTTGCCACTAAATTAACTAATTTCTCAGTGCAGCCATAGAGGGAAATCCACCGAGTCAGTAACAACTGACACTGCAGCCCAATTCTATAAAAAAAGTCCCCAGTCACAAGTGTCATCCTGTAGGCTAAATAAAGCCTCTCTGTGTGCTGGCTTGGCTAAAACGAGCCCCAGCACAGAGCAAGGTTACCAGGTGAAGCTGCTCTGTAGGGGAGAAAGAGGAGTTTGTGCTGTTTGAATTGCAGAACAGCAGCCCAACGTGGTGCAGGGCAGGTTGGGATTAGCAAACACGAGTAACCAGCTGGCTGGAAGCAAACAGTGGCTGTCAGAGAAGCTCCCAGTGCAGTTTACCAAGCCAATATATCCTCCACAGAAGGGAGCATTTCAATAGTTACATAAAATTCTTTTTTTTAGTTCGTCGCAGCCAACATGGAGATCATCTCAGGCAGAGATTTCAGATCATGAATAATCAAGAATTCCCTCAAAGTTTCTGGAGATAATTGAGAGGGGAAATAAAGATGAATTGAGAAATTAGGAAGCTACATTTTCTTATCTGCAAAAGATTTGTGCTGTCAGTCCTGACTTGCTGTCGGCCTGATAAAAACCACAGGGCAGTTCCAATTATGATTGCAACTTCAATGTATGACCTGGGAATTTAGGCCAGATGTAGAGTGCTCTGAAATGAACCTGTATCCTACAATGACTCTCAGTCTGCTGTCCTACAGCAACACTTCTTAATTCATTTCTCACAGCCCAGGCTTAATTTAGGAGCTGCCTCCCATTTTTATTATTTCTGACTCACCCCTCATTAAGGAGACAGCAATGCTCAGCTAATCTAGTCTTCAAAGAGCTTACATATTAACTCACAACACCCTGGTCAACAGCCACGAGTAACTACCATTGTATTTAAGAAGGAAAAATTAAGGCAGGGAAGCCACATCCCAAAGAGATGTGCCAGCCTCCCCAGCACCCCTCTGGGGAGGGATTTCTCTGTTCAGCAGAGAGAAGAGCCTCTCCCAAAAGGTACAATAGGAAATATTTTGCCTGGTGTGGCAACAAGCAAGTACTTATCCCTGCAGCTGAAGTGCACTAAGTCTCCAGCAGGACTGAGAGGCACAAAAATATCAAAAGCTGGTCAGGTATGGAGTTCCAGCAAAGTCCTTGGTCCAGCTCAGCCCAGCTCTTCTCTGGGACAGACTGGCAGAGAGAACACACCCAATGCTGCATAAGGGCCTTTCCCTCCACCAGACACCTTCTTGCCAAGCTGGTGTCAGATCACAAAAGGATCAGCTATAACCTAGTTAGCTCATAGCCCTCCTCAGCCACCTCTGCATTATGGCTGGGAATTAGCCCTCAAAGCTGCTCCTCAGTGAGGATGGCTCTTGTTCCCACCTCTGGAAAGCAAATACACTCTACCTGCCATGAGGGCAGGGTTTATTCCAGCCACCACCTACAATGACCAGCAAAGAACTCCAGAAATCAGCATTGGCTCCTCATTTTTCCATACTCCTCCATCCCCTCATAAAGCAACCCCCTCCACAGGCAAGTGGGCAGGATTAGGACCTGCTCCCAGACAGTCCCTGCCCTTCCCCTCCCCTCTCCACTAAACTCCATCCCCTCCACTGCAAAAGCTGGGAACTCACCCATCCAATTCCCACTCACCTTTGAGAGACCTCCCACTTCTAAGTAAAAGCAGATGATGAAGATGTTCCAGGTGACCCAAATTGCAGTCCAGATGGCATACTGGAAGGGAATGGGGTTGGAGAGAGAGAAGCAATAAACATTAGGAAGTCACTGGAATTAGTGTACATACATGAGCTCTAGCTGGGGGCAGTTGAATGCCCCGAGTCAGCACTGCAATAGTTTTTATTTCCTCTGTTTTTTTTCCATATGCAGATGATCTGTTGCCTGAAAGAGACACAGGGGCAGGAGTTTGGAGGGATGGAAGACCTTCTGACAGGCATTTGTCCAGCACCTCACTCTCCCTCTCTGCTGTGCAGTGTCTGGGTGTTACTTTATCACCAGCAATAATTATCTAAAATCTTCCAAGTTTGGCATAAGCACAGCACACTGAACATTGTGTTCCTAAGCACAGACAGGCACTCTTCTGCTAAAATAGTTTGCAGGGCTTGTGCCTGATTTCCCAAGGGCTTTACTCAGTTCCTCATCACGAGCCACGTCCCCCCAGAGCAGAGGCTGTGAAAGGCTCCGAGTGTGTCACTCACCACCACAATGTAGCGAGGTCTGTACTGGATGGTGCCAAACAGGCCCAGGATAACGATGATGATGTGGAGGAAGTTGGCCAGGATAGGGGCCCACTGGTATCCCAGGAAGTCGAACACTTGCCTCTCTAATGCAGCGAGCTGGAAGGGAGAAGGAAAAGGAGAGTTACGGTTTCTGGACCCACAATGATTATTCTCGAGGTTTTAACAAGCTCCCCAAGCAAATCCCTGCAGCAGCTGAAGGTGGGATTCCATTCCCAAAGCAATTTGCTGGCTATGAACCAGGTCAGTAGGACACAACACTTGTCTACACATCCCCCTTCCCCTTTGTACTCATCCCACCTCTCCTCTGATGGCCAAACCAATGCAGACCAGAGAGCTCCAGTGGCTGTGTGGGGCGTTCCTCTGGTGTGTGCACTTTGGGGAGGTGCCTCTGGCAGAGGACAGAGGTAAGCAGCAGGTAACATCTCAAACGTGAAATATTCACATTCACAAAAACACAAAAATAACTTTCAAGAGCTCATTTTTCAGAACCTCCAGCATCACTCCATCATTCCTGACACCTCTCACATTTCTGCTTTCCAGCACACATCCATCAAAGTAAGAGAGAGGAGGAAACTCTCTCCTCCACTTCCACCCCTCAGAAAATGCTGCCACCAGTAAAGGAATTCTGCAAACACATCAGTTTTCCAGGACAGGTTGTGTTCCTCTCCAGCACTAATAACATGGTTCAAGGCCAGTACTATGTCCCAGAAATAAAATTCCATTACTGTTGAAGTACTGGGGCCAATTTTCAAACCACATTTGCATAAAGATGCACTTTTACCTGTAGCCACCACCTGTGTATGAGGCAATGCCTGGTCCCCAGCTCTGAGCTGCTGTTCTACACTGCAGCTGAAAGAGCACAATGAACATGCAATTGCATGCTGGTCCTTGCATCCCCACAGCCTTTAAACACTGTATCTACAGGAGAATCAGTGAGTGCAGGGGGCAAACCTGTTCCAGAAGATTTTTCCCAGTGCCCAGCCTTACACAGAGAGATCTTCTCTTTCCATGTCTTCACTAACACAGTGTAACCCCCTCCATCGACCTGTCTTTGCTAGTGCCAAGGCACAGCAGGAGATTTCCCTGTCAGGATAAGATTTCAGAGTGTGTTTAATTATCATACTAGCACACTGGGATTGCATTATGACATTTCATATTTATTTTCACCTAAATAAATCATTACAATTTACTATCGATAGTCAATTTAAGTAGTAATTAGACATTATCCATGGGGAATCCTAGTCTGCTGTGTGACACCTTTTCCTGGCTGGGAACTAAGCACCAGAGCTTGTGTGATGGCTTAAAGCATTTAAGGATGTGAGTGGTTGCAGGTGTCACTCAAGCCACATGATGAGAGAAGCCTCATCTACTAAAGGGCCATTATTCCTCCTTCTTCCTGGATCTGTGGGGAAATCACTTTCACACCTCTCCTGGGCTAGGAAGGTATTGCAATTCTCAACACTGCCTTGAAAATTCAATAAAAATCTGTACTTCAAAGAACTCTCTGGCAGGCTGGTTAAGGGTGGTCAGTCAGGGCAGGGGCAAGCAGCTTTCCCTCTCCAACACCTTCACAAGCAAAGAGAGACAGAGAATGGGAGGGAATGGAGGCAGTCGCCAAATCTCTCACTTCTGCCAAATAGTTTTCTTCTTGAAGCAACACACACTGTCCTGCCCTGATCCATGTGAACCACCTGGAAGATGCTGTGGCCAAGCACGAGGCTGCAGGGCTGGGCTGGGGCAAGTGCTGCTCCCCCCCAGCACAGCAGCTTTGCTGTGTCTCATCAGAAACACCAGTAATAGGTTAAACACTTAATCCCTCAGGAGGGGATTAAGGCACACACCTTTACAGATATTTGTCAATTTTGCATCCTGACTGGCTGGCAAGGGGCCATTTGACTGTGACCACTTCATCCAATCAGGCATTTAATTGGCTTTGTGCATTACATGGATGTGGGAGGGTGTGCCATGGGAGCTGGTGCTGTGGCTGTCACTCTGCTGAGGGGACACAATGGGGGTGTTCTGCTGAGGTAATACCCTGCTCTGCTTTGCCTGTCACCCTCAGGCTCTGAAAATCAGTATAAAGACAGACCCCTCCTACCCTCATGGCCTTCTGCCATGAGTTTTCCCACTCCAGAATCAGGGCACCCATGTCTGGAGAAGTGTTTTCTTCTCACAAACGAACACTTGCCATTAGGGCTGTGTAAAAAGGGGAAAAGCTTGTCCTTCCACAGGCTCATGATGCTTCCTGGGTTGTTTGGACCAGGGGAGACACCAGGCTGTGAAGTGAGAGGTATCCAACTGCCCTGGAGATGGACCAGATATTCTACACGGCTTCAGATTGGGGCACAGCTCCTTGAGAGGTCTCCAAGCTCTGGATTGTTCACCATGATCCCAAAAACTATCTTCATACCACACTTCCTTCTCCTTTAGTGCAACTGCCTTCGCCTCCAGGTTCTTTCCATCATGGCTTACATTCTTTTGCCATGTTCTCTGCATTTTTAAAATATTTTTGTGTACCTGGGAGCTGCAGGCATGACTCAGCTGGTCCAGAGATGGGCTGTGCCCATCTGCTGGTTCAACAAAGGAGAGGGGAGCCTTTGTGGGATGTGTGAGCTCACACAAGGTGTTTCCTCATTTATAAAAAAAAAAAAAAGGCAATTTTCTGTAAAATGTGTTGATTACAGGCAAATGCTGCTGCTGAAACTCCAACACTGTATCAGTGTCAGGCAGGCAGAGTCTCTGCTGTAATCCAGCTGTTGGAAATGCAGCCTGAAGTTACCTTGAGTTTGTCCCTGTTCCCTCAGGAACGTAGCGTAATTAAGGAAATATTTGCTAAAAACAAATTGATGAACAACCATTTCACTCATTATGCTACAGGTCTGGGTGCAGAGCTTACCCACTAAATGCTGCTGAGATCTGCGGGTAAACAGGGCTGATGTTTGGGCTAAGTTGGCCTTGATTTGGGGTTGGGATGTGAAGAATGTCAGGGTACCCTTCAGTCCTGGTCCCTCCAGTCCTGCTCAGAGAGGGCAGGGTCAGGGTTTGCCCTGATTTACCTTTCCCCACGTACTAAACCAAGCTGAATCCCTCTTGTTGAGCAAGGAAATGCCATCTTTCTCTGTGCTGCCAAGTTTCTGCAGAGTAATATCCTTGCTGTAGCGTTCCTTACAATGATTCACACTATTCTATTGAGAAAGCCTATTACTTTCCAGAGGCATTGGAAAGTAATTGTAAAGAGAAATTTCACAGATTGTGACACAGGTTTCAACACATTCAAAGCTGACAGGACCTTTCCATCAGGGAGGACAAATTTTTCTTCTTTATGGCTATTCTTATTAAAACCAGGATTCCCTCTGCTCCTTTTGCTTCTCTAGCCCACAGAACATTTTTACCTTTCATTCTTAAAATTAAATGATTTATAGCGATACTAAAATCAGAAGAGTTGTGGCAGAATTTTCTCTCCCGAAATAAACCACATTTCTGCTGATCTGAGGGAAACTGGAATAGCAAATGACCATGTGAAACAACTGTTAGCCAGGCAAACAACACAAGCCAGAGCTCTCTGATGGGCCATCATTCATTTATACAGCTGGGAAAGATAAGAAAGGCAGAGAGAATGTTCTTCAGCTTACAGAGCCCTGTCACAGCTCACACACAGGGAGCAAAGAGAGGTTGGGACATGCTGAGGAGCATTACAGTATGAAAACTTCACCAGAGAGGGAAGCTATACCTGACATTGCCTGATGGACCCCATTGGAGAATAGGAAAATGAGTCTTAGAAAACATCTCAAAATGGGGAACAGTTTCTTCTTGGGGGGTTCAAACCATTCCACTTGCATTCCAATGGCTCTGGCAGGACAGTGTCACTGGCAGGTGTTGATGCCAGCAGGACACACTGAGCTGGTGCAGCATGGGGTGGGGGTGGTTGTTTAAATTCTAGTTCCTCAAATCTTTTCTATCCCCTCAACTCTGTCTTCTGTTGCTCCTGTCCTGCTGATAAAGCTGGAGAGTCCAACCTGTTCCCTTGTGCCCCCACGCTGCTGAGGAGGAAGGGATGCTGATGAATAGTTAGTTACCTGTAATTCCTTAACTCCCTGCCCTTTATAGCCTACTATCAAAGCCATGTTATCAGCTAGATTTGCTCTTCTTAATTTATTAAGCTTTTAAAGCCTTTAATCTTATTTAGTTTGGATCTGTGTCTTTCACTGCGTTTCTGAAATCAATTGGGACACAAAAGAAAAAGTATCACTTTCAAGATGTTGACAACTTGTACAGATGCAGAGAACCCAGTGGCAGGTACAGTCCTGCCTACACACACATCCATAGGTATCTGCTCCTGCAAGCAAACCTGCTTTTAACCTTTCCAAGTTCAGTTTTAATAGGAGATTTATTTTTAAAATTAAACATTAGAAATAAATACACAAGCAAGCAATAAAGGGAACGAATGGGAAAGGCCGATCCCACTGCTGCAGCCAGGAATTAAGGGAGACACTCCTGCAAAAAAAGAAAACAAAACCAAAATGTTTTACCCAGAAATCCAGGCAATTTTCCACTTGGCCTATAAAAAAACAACCTGAAAACTCTCCTTTTACTCCTTGTCTCTCACCAGTGTAAGGACACAGCCCCACAGACTGTTCCAGATCCTGCCCTGCTCTTGTTCAGGGGTGTATGCAGCAACCTCAGACCCCTGTGTGCTTACATACAGCTTCAACTCGGACAAAACTGGCAACTTAACCCCCTGTATTTCCTTTCTCTCCAGCCTGAAGTGAGCAAGAGGCTCAGCTGCAGCCCTTGGTCCCCACCACACCACTGGGATGTTCCGGGCTCCCGGCTGACTCCGATGCCTTGAATCAGCGTTTGACTTCCTGCCAACCAGCTTTGCTTTTTAAGAAGATGCTCCTTCTTTGTCTGCTGTGCAAACACCCCCAGAGCAGCCAAGACTTTCACTGGAAAAGGTCACGGGTCTTTTCTTGAGGCAAAACTTGCACTGATTTCCTGAGGTATTTTGGCCATGTGATGGGATGGCTTGAGTTCAGGACAAAGCCCCAGTGCTGCTATTCCTGTGAGACATCATATAAGGATGAAAGTTTAAGTCCTTCTAGCTGAAACAGCAGGAAGAAATTAAAAAGTCTTCAATTGGATAATTTGAAAAAGATATCTATTTAGGTCTTGAACACAAATATCTGCATTTTTGGTTCTTCCACACAGTTTAAGTTTGGCAATACCAAACACCTGTCTGCTTTTTATTTTTAATGTACTGGTATTATTATGATACATTATATAATTATACATATCTTTCTATACAATTGCTCTGCCTTTGTAAAGGGTGCAACAATGCTAGTTCTAAAGAATCCTAAACCCAAGCTGCAGTGTGCTGAAACTATCAGCAGTGAGCAGAGAATTTCCTTCCGTGCCAGTGCTTATTCAAGGTGGAGAAGATTTCGTGGGTAGAAAAATAATGAAACAATAAGTCTGCTTTTACCACGGTGGCTGCATTTCTAAATAAATATGAGCTGTTGTAATAGCTCTTTAATTAAGTTTATCTGAAAAAGCAGGTCACTGAGCCACTCCTTCAACACCCCCAAACCGAGGGGCTCGTTCTGCGAGGTGCCACGTCCTTGTCTCTCCCAAAGTCAGCCTCTCACGTGTTAACTCCCGCTGCATTCATGAAATCTCATTTTTCTTCAGTAAGTGTTGTCAAGGAAACATTCCTCGGGGCCTTGTGAGCCACAGCTCCTTTCCCAGCATCCCTTGCCCAACCACAGAGGTCAAGAGACTAATTGCACAGGAGGTCTCTGTTTGTCACTTTGTCTCTCAGGCCTCTTTGGTCACTCTGGCCACTGGATACAATACACCCCATTCTCTGCTTCTTCAGCCTGTTTTCTCCCCAGAAGCTGCTGAAACCTCTTCTATTCACACAGACATTAGAGAGGCCTCCAACAGCAGGGCTGATACCCTTAAATCATTTATGTTTCTGAAGCAAACTGGTCAGTGTTCTGGCCTGGAGGACTGATCCCTGCCAAAGGGCCCCACGAGGCAGCAGGAAAAGTCCCCGATGCTGGCATGACTCCACAGCAGGTCACTCCCTGGCTGCTTCTGAGGCATCACACTCCAGGAAACACAGCTTTCAGACTGCCCCGTGCCATAGCTGAGCATCAGGACTTCTCCCAGCCCAGCACCATCCTGTGCAGAGCCTGGGTTGCTCTTTCCCCTCTGAAGTGGTTGAGCACAACTTCCCTGCTGAAGCCTGGAGCATCCTGCTGTCAAACATCCCGGTGCTGAGCCCTCACCTCCTCGTTCCCCCTGGCCTGGCACCTTTGAGCTCTGCATTCTCCCCTCCCAGAATCATTCTGTGTGTTGGCAATGATGCTCTCAGGAGTACCACTGCTGTGACCTTGATCCCTGAGCTTTCTGCTGCCAAAGCCTTTCAGAAATGTCCTAGCTGCAAGGATATGTCAATATTCAGTCCCACATGCCCAAATACTGCTTAGCATTCCAGGAAAGGCACAGTCCTGCTAAACAGAAGGGATGAGACTGGCACTCAGCAGTGCAGAAGTCTGTTTGTTTGTGTCTGGGGTTGAGGCTCTGCCTTCAGAAGGACTGAGGTTTTCTAAGTACATCACAAAAAGCCACTAGTGCTGCTCAGCTGAAGACATGGGCCATGCACAAGCATTCACAGAATCATGGAATCACTTAGGTTGGAAAAGGCCTCCAAGATCACAGAGTCCAACTGTTCCCTCAGCACTGCTAAGCCCACCTCCAAACCACGTCTGCAAGTGCCACATGCACACATCTTTTAAATCCCTCCAGGAATGGTGACTCCACCACTGCCCTGGGCAGCCTGTTCCAATGCTTGACAGCCCTCTTGGTGAAGGAATTGTTCCTCACATCCAATCTAAACCTCCTCCCCTGGAACAACAACCCGAGGCACACATCCACACAAACCTCTTAAGCCTTTTTACTCCGAGTGTTGGGTTGTGTCACAGAATTGGCAAAACAGCAGGAGCTGGCAGTACTTTTTCTAGCAAGGCACTACAGTCCCTGATCCCTGCCAGATGGCAAATCCACAACTGCCCTCTCCTGCTCCATAACCCTCTCAGTGGGGTGGTCAGCAGGACAGTGAATTAGCTGCTTGCACATAACGTTGCAGAGGGGAGAAGAGGTTGCCCAGCACTGATGTTCTGAATGGAGCTCAGAATACAGCTCCCAGGAAAAAGACTGCTTCCTAGGAGGAATGTTTCAGTAAAATGATTGCCCTGTAGTGCCTAAACTTCTCCCAAATCAAGGTCAGTCATGTGCCTGGTGAGGCTTGTGCTCTGTACACCCCACAGAGCCTCTGGCCTGTTTGGTTTTCCTGGATTCCATCTGCCCTTGGGGCTCAGATCTCAGGAATGCAGGGAGGTGCCTGTTCCCTGTGCTCCTGCCTGTGTCTCCTGGTGGTCCCTCAGCACTGAACGCTGCTGTGATTGCTGATTGCTGAGATTTAGCAATCAGGCTAAATTAATAAGCAGGTGCCTTTGTGATCCAGGCAAAAAAGGACCCTGACGAGAATGACAAATTTGTTTTATTTGTAACCTACGTCAACACTCAATCCTAAATTCCCCAAAGATAATTAAATTAATCTGTTATGCCCACAACGTCCCCCCCTGCCCCTTCTTCCCCCGGTATTTTTCTCCTCCCTCAGTTTCACAGCTCATCTTTGGGGCTTCAGCTTTGTGATGGAGAGAAGGGGCACTGGGATGAAGGGGATGTGACTGTATTTGCAACAGACATAAAAATTAATGAGTTTCTTCAACAACTGCCTGACGTTTTTGTCACCCAGATCCTCGTAAGGCACAGCCCTATCCCAGGCTCAGGCTCCACACTCACGGCTTTCCCTCACTTGTTGAAGGACTTGCCGGCCTATCTTAACCCATCTCATACTGATGATCATGGGCAAACATCCTTGCTGCTCCCCCAGACAGCATCCTGGCGTGGCAGACAGCACTGGGGGAGGAACCACTCTCACCAGTAGCACAAATTTCCTCATTGAGTGAAATAATATATATTAAAGACATGCCATTAACTCACCAGCCATTTTGCACCAGAGATCTGCTGCTGTTATGAACCCATCCAAACTCTATAAGGGCTGTGAGGCAGAGCACTGCTGGAGATCAGCAGGAATTTAATTTTCTAATAGAGAGATTTATTCCCTACCAACAGGGCATTATATTCCGTGATCCCTGCCTTTGTTCAGCCACAAAGCCTATCCAAAGTTTGGGCTCATTCACATGACAGAGATGCAGGGAAAAAAATTAAAATACTTGAAAATTAATCAATGGGTTGTTGGATTTAGGGAATATACCCTATATCCTCTGGACCTGCTACCAAGCATCCTCTGCTTAGCTCACAGAGCCAGCTCTGCTGCTGGAGGGAGCTGCCACAGAAGGCTCAAGACTGCACTGAAGCACTGCTTGGGCCAGGACTGCCCAGCCTGTCTCCTCCTGATGCAGCTCTCTGGAGTCTCCTGGGTGTGGGAGCAGCAGTTTGGGAACATCTTGGAGATTACCATAAACTCTCAAGTGTACTAGAATTAAAATTAATCAGTGGTTGGACCAAAACTCACGGTGTGTATAAAGCCCATGAGATACCAGCTGGACTCACCCAGTTTAGACAAAATTCTGGCTACCTTTGCTATTTTATAGGCACTTATTGCAAACTGCAATTTTATTTTGCCACTGGTTACCCCAGGGTTGAATTGTTGCCTTAAATATACCACTGGCACTTTCCCAAAGAGAGCAATAACTCTTGCCTCAGGCTCAAAGAGTGAAACTCAGTTTTTCTTCTGTCCTGTCCACACACAGCCAAGGCTCACTGTGTCCAAGTGACACTGAGGACATCCCCTGTCTTTGGCTTTATGAACAAATTCATTGGTGTCCCCTGCCAGTCTAATTCACTGCTGGCACCTGCATCACTTTCTCTTCAGGAAGGGTCAGCTGTGGCCTGAGTCACAAAAATGCCCCTCTGAAGGCAAAATACCTGTAGAAAGCCACCTGAAGTCATTTTGCTCATCCAACAGAAGATAAGGATGAAAGTTTCTTGATGGCCTCGTAACACAACCAGCAAAGCTCCACTCCCTGAACAGGGCTGTGTCCGAGCAGCCCTCACTCCACAGGATGCTCCCAGTAAATGGGATGAATGATCTCTGTGATCTCTGTGCTGCTGGACTTTTGTGAAATCTCCCCAGGGACTTGCTAGCCAAAGCTCCCTGCTCTCCCCTTTGCTTGATGGTCCCTCTCCACCCACCCCACACCCCACACCCTCCCTGTCCCTCTCCAGCCGGCTCAGCGCCCGCTCTCCCCCAGCTCCTTCCCGCACATGGCACTGGGAGCTCGAGCAGCTGATCCCCTTAATTAGGTCACAAATAGATCACGTGTAAAACACTTGCACCAGCCAGATCCTCTGAAGGAAAAACATGCAAGCCCTGCAACTGGGCTAAAAGCTCGGGAGAGGAAGGATGCCAAAGCTGAAATAACTCTTCAAAACTTTGTCTGTAGGAACCCTGCTTCGGTTTCTGCTCGACAGCTGGGTCCCTGCTCCCTGACACTGGAGCTAAGTGGTAGCACTGCTTTAATTTCCTCTTGCTTCTGCTGCAATGCCAGATTGCTTGGATATTCGTAAACAGAAGGAGTTTAATGAAAATTATAATTAGAGCCCTGCGGTGCTCTTGCAGGTCGCCTTTACACTGGGCTGCCTATTTACATTACAAATCAGGCTGGTGTCACTGCAGAGTCTACAGCAAGAGAGGAGAATTTTATTAAAAGGGAAGCGCAGGGTGGGTGAGAAATAGGGGAGAGAGAAAATGATATTGTTATTATTAATAATCTAGGAAATTGGGATCTGCCATGGTCTTGCTGCAACTTTGTTCCTTGAAGGAAAGCCCATCGTAACCAGCCTGAAGCAGTAGGGGACAAAGCACAGCCACCCAGAAAATTCCACTGGTAATTACCCTACAAACGGGCCCTTTCTCATAAAGCAAGGCTTTCTCACCCCCACCAGGACACAGAGAAGTGCTCTTAGCACTTCTGCTTCCTAATACCTAGCTGTGAAGTTGTGGGGGTCAGGAAGAGACAACACGTGAAGCCAAAGCGATGCATTTCCCATTATTTTACAGCTTTTCCTTCCCACCTGCCAGCAGCCCCACGTGATGCCTTCTGCCCCCTTGTAATGCCATGAGCAGCAGCTCCTTGGGAGACACAGAAGCCCTCACTGGCTGAAGGTCTGGAGCATCTGCTGGCTCGAGGCACGGTGACAGTCCAGCTGCAGTCATGTGCTGAAGGGCTCTGTAAACTCTGGGTTTGACAGAGCAGGAGAAAAGATCCCACGGGAACAACAGGGAGGCATCTGGGAATTGATGCACTGACACCCAGCCTGGCTCTCACACATGGCAGCACAAACCAGTGTTACCCCAAACATGGATGAGCCTCCTGGGGTTGATTCTGCTCCTGCTCCTTCAAGCGAAGCCCTTCAGCACAGTTGTTAACTGTCTTCCCATCTATATAGTGAAATTAGGAATAACACCCTCATTTTACACAGAGGATAGCTGGAGACTTGGGTCATATTTGTAAAATCTTCGGGAATATTTCACGCTGATCATCCTGCATTGGCACAAACCACATCTGCACTGCAAAAGTGTTTTTCTGGATGCTCACCTGCCCTGTGGTGGCAAAAAGAGGTGGCATTTTAAGTTGGGAACCTCCCGTCATGGTTACAGCACCAGCCCAAACCTCTCACCTTTCCCACCACTGTCACATTCTCAACAGGGAGGTGAACTCGCCCTGCTCCTGTGCCTGCATCCCTCCAAATTCATCCCTAGTGATGCTCTGAACAACTGCCTGCAATGCCCAGCAATGGATGCTGAGCCAGACCCCCCCTCCTGCCCACCTCCACTGCCAATCCCACCTCACCCTCTGCGGCCAGGGGACATAACTCTGGTCTGACAAGCAGCTGGGAATTCAGGGCAGAGCAGATGAGTACTGTGAATATTGGCTTTATATATCAAAACCTCCCCAGGAGACTTTTGCAAGTTGTGGCAACATGCAGAAAGTTTTCAGGCAAATGAGCAGCTGGAGGTATTTTAGGAGTTGGGCTGCAAACAGGCCAAGTTGTTTGTTTGCATTTCATCCACGCTATCATCGTATAAAGTGACAGCTGAGTTTTAATCACTACTGGTAACACTGATGTTTGTGCTTTGCCCAAAAAAAACCCAACTGAAACATAAAAATGTGCTTATTTCAGTTAAAAAAAGGACAAAAGGAAAACTTCCTTTGAAAAACTACAGTTGAAAAAACATGCAGCCATTTTTTCAGCAGAAAAATAAATGTCAGTGAATAAATACTGCACAACTCTCCCCTAATGAATGTACCAGGAAACTTCCAGGCCTGTCATCAGAGCATGAACTGAAAAAGAACTGGGAAGAAAGTAGTATTTTGGACAAGAAAAACATTTAGCAGTTCAGCTTCTGGTTCCAGTGAAATGCTTTTGACAGGAAGAGTTTTAAATTGGAACAAACAGGAAAACAACTATTTTGTTCAAAGCAGGGACTGTTGGAGGCTTTTGGGGCATTGCAGGAATTTTCCAATAACCACAATCCCCACAAACAATCTTGTTCTATGAAGTGGGCAGAAAATAAATCAATCACTATTGATTTTCATCTTCTGATTGCTTCTCTGGAAGAAAATCAGTCCTACTTAAGTAATTGAATAATTACCTTAGTAATTACAGGTAAAAAAACTTAGCTTCCCTTGCCTCCCTCGAGACATATAAACCAGGGATATTTCAGCTTTCCAGCCATTTTAGGAGGCAAAGTCAATTTTATATGATCAAAGATGATTTATGAGCTGTCACCCCCCTCTCAGGAGTCACCAGCACGCTGGGCACAGCCCCAGCAGTGCAGTGCCTGCTGCTTACAGAGGTGAGGAAGGCTGACCACCTCCTAGGCTTCTTCCTCAGCTGTAACCTCCCCACAAGCAATGCAGGCTGGAGAGCAGGGATCCAGCTCTATTTCTCTTAAGTCAATAAAAGCAAGAAAACAGAGACACACAAAGTGCTCCAACGGATTAATCGAGTGAATATCTGAGGATGGAGGTGGCAGAAAGTTCAGACACAATTTGAGGCTGAAGATCAGCCTCTCTCACGGGGTGACGAAGGAGCTTGGGAACTGCAATCTGCTCTGGGCAGTCACTGAAAGGTAAGAGCACAGCTCTGCTACAAACCAGTCTGAGTGCTGGAAATCAGGGCTCTGGGGTGGAGAGTTGGACTCACAGCGTGATTGGCTGTGGGGGAGGTCACTAAGCCTGGGGTTTTCTCATGGTCATCGTCCCCTCCACTACTGAGTTTTCTGCTCTACCTGAGAGGAGTTCAGTGAAACCACAGATTCTCATTGGGGATCTATTAGCAATGCAGAATCATGCTAAAAAAATGCTAAGGTTTAACAAGGTCTCCCATTTGTACTGATGGCATTGACCATCTCACTTTTGGTGCAAAAACCTTTGTTTTTGCTCTTCAGTCCAAGTCGATGATGAAATGAGACCCGTGACGTTCACTTTGATGGAGGCGAGCTGCTGGCTTTCCAACAGGGTAAGTAAGGATTCAGTGCCTTTTAAAAAGCATTATTTTTAAAGGAAAGCCCTTTTGAGTGAGGGCTAGAATGGGGTTATTTTCCACATGACCAAGCACCAAAAGGAAAGCGGCAGCTCGGTCCATGCTCTTATCACCCTCCCTGAGTCACCCACTGGATAGATTTGTCACAAGGTGAAATAAGAGCAACCCCTCAATTTATTATCATTTTCTACTTGTCCTCCTTAATGCAGTTCCTGCCAGGATGAGTTTGCTGTGGGAAAGTGGAATGAAACCAGGCCTTTCAGTCTGCTGCTAAATGGGACTGGGGGGAGGCTTCCAGGAGGGAGGGAAAAATCTTCCTCATTAGAAGGGGAAAATGTGCAACGCAGAGTTTTCATCGGATGCTGCCCAGCCTCCCAATTAGGGTGGCTGGGACAAACAGTGGTGTTATTATATGTAACTATTTATCCAGTGTCGCTCAGCCATTGTTTGTTTCATGAGCATAATTTATCTCCTCCGTTGTGCTACCCAATTTGTTTGCATTTTCAGTCCAGTCGAGTGTCTCTCTTTCATTGTACACATCTTTTGGCCTCCCACCAACCAACTCTCCAAGTAAGTTTCCAGGAGTGTCACACAATGGCCAGGCCCCTCCTGCGCTTCATTTTTCGCATGACATTTGTGTCCCCTTATTTCTGTGCTGCCCCTGCCCCTCCCCTGCTGACTTGCAGCTCCTCAATGGCTCATGGTTTATTCAACAGCAAAGCTGAATTTCTCTTTTCCTTCTCCCCCTTTTAAAATAGAGCCTGGTCAATAGATGCCACTTCAGCAGCTCTGGAGAACAAAGTTCACTTGCAGTGAATCTTTAGCGGTTGTGTCTCCACAGGGCAAGAGTTTGGTGATCCTGCAGGGGCTGAACCCCAACCCACAGGCAGCAGCTCACCCACGGGGCACTCACGGACTCTTGCATCTCCTCCAGCCATGGAAGGGGACAAAAACTTGCCCTCTCTTAGCTTGTGACACCAAACCTTCATCCACACATCACCCTGCCTGCCCGCTGCTATCACCCCTTGGAGGTGTGAGATGATTCCTCATCCCTGGAACGATGACATCTTTGGTTTGTTCCTACTCCAGACTTTCTGACCATTTTTTTTTCAGGTCTTTTGATCTTCTTGCTTGCAGGTCTGACTGCAAGGATTAGCTAAAATAGAAAAGTGCTAATCCACATTATGGAAATTCAAATTCTTGCTGCTCCATTAAGTAATTTCAAGGAAGTTTGATCTGGCAAGACTCTGAGGTGACTCCAGACAGTTATAACAATATCTGTGCATCACCTCTTCCACCAGCATGGTGACACTGCAGCAGGAAGAAGCAGCACTTGCCTCCTCATCATAGCAAGCTCCATCCCTATTTCTGATGGGGTCCACCAAAACCCCCAGTGAGCTCTCAGCCCGGGCTACAGCTGAACATGGGATTTACTGCTCCACTCTTTTGACTCTGCCAGGGTTGAGCTTCCAGGATTTCTGCTAGAAAAAACCCACAGTGTCTCACCACTGAACCCTGGAGCTCCATCTGAAATGCAGATTGAAACTTGTTTGGACTTGTGTCCAAAACTGTGAGTGAGGAACTTTACGTGGCCAAGGGAGCCTCCATGAGGAAAACTTGGCAGCCATGAAACCTGGGATACGCCTCATGCAAGGAAAACATCCTTTGGCTGAGTGATCTGCAGAGGAGTTTACTGCCCCTCCACCTCCTGTCACTGTGAGCTGCTTCAGAAATTCATCGTACTTTAAATGATTCACTCAAGTATCCATTCAGTCCCAGTTCATAGATTGCAGAGCCTTTATTACACAGCCATATATTTAACACTGGGATAGTTCTCAGCAGTTCTAACAGCCCTGCCATCTAAGGAATAAAACAAAGAGCCATTATTCATCAGAAGGGAGACACAGTCTTTATTGTCTGAAGCTATGGCAGAGTTTTTATATCACCCTATCTATTCTTTCACGCTGTCACACAATTCAGCTTTAAGCTGTTTCAGTGGCAGCCCTGGAAGCCCAAATGCTGTTGCTTCTCCCAGCTTACTGCCCAGCTAATGCTGTGTTGAACTGACAGCAGGACTGATCCCGAGCTCACAGGAGCAGGAAGGTTAACCTTTCCAGAAGAGCTGGAGGTAGACATTAGTCTCTGGCTAGGTCAGGAATAAAAGCTATGCAGGGTTATTTAAAGACATGAGGAAGCCCAGCTATAAGGGTGGGCTGTGGATGGATGAATGTGCACTTTGGGCACTGATTATATCCAGAAGATCTGGGGTTTGGCTGTGGTCTGATGGCAGAGCTGTGTAGACTGTGGGAGCCAAGGACACACTGAGCTGTGCACACCTGCTGTCCCAACCTCCCTGCAGCCCTCCCAGTTATGGTTTTCTTGTTGGATCTCTGTCCAGCGTGGAGCTGAAAGCAGAAGCCTGGTTCTCTGGATCTAGACATCTGGGGACTAAAACCTTGAGATGTACTCAGCACGAACCACCTTCCACCCTGCCTAGCATGGGCCTGACTTCCTCTGTACCTCTGGGAAAAGCAGGTCAGATTTTGGGCCAGAAGACTTCTTCTGTGTGCAAACAAGCCTATGAAATGAAAATGAAGCAGCAGCAATCACAGAACCAACTACATCATGGTCTCCTCAGGCTTCAAGAGCATTTGAGACTCTGCCTGTGTCAGCACAAGGCAGGATAAGGGGAAGAACAGATCCTTCTGAGAAGGTGCCATGCAGGGGCTCTCACCAGCTGTTGGCAGAGAGGCAGACCCCTCTTTCCCTTGGATGTCTCAGCTCAAAATAAAGAGATGGGAAACCTGAAGACCCAAAATCTTAAGAAGTGTCAGACATTTGAAAAAGAATTGCCCTTTCCCAGCTTTTTACTTTGTTTTAAGGCTGGCAATCACATCCCTAATCGCTCATGCTCACTTCTCTCCACATGCTCAGACAGCAAAGGGCACATAACAGCCTGTGAACTCCCATCACACTTCTCCCAGCACCCGCTCTACTCCCTGCTGAACAGCCAGCAATCTCCCAGGCTAATTAGCCAAACGGTATTCTGCACATATTTAGCATTTCTGAGTAATTAGGATAATCAGATTTCTCCCCTAATTCTGTACATATACAATATAAGCAGGTGTACTGCCTTTCCCACAATGATATCACAAAAAGTGTGTTGTCTCTGGAGCCAGGGATGCCAGACGCCTGTCAGAGCCCATTCCCATCTCCCACATGGAAACCTGCTGCTAACGGATTACCAGCAGCCATGGGGAATTAGGAACTGGGTCTGATTTGGCAAAGCAACCAGTAGTTCTGATATTCATGCAAGTTATCTAAATGCCCAGCCTTCAAACCATCCTCCAGGGAAGAGCTGTGGGAAAAGTTGTTTTGCTCTGCAAAACAGGAGGTGTTTGGCCCAGAACCTCAAAGGTGTTTTGGGTACTGGGGATTTTCTGGGAGTCTGCCCAAGGCTCAGGACTCAGGTCTTGGTCATTCTCCACAAGGTTAATCAGCTCCTGGGCCTGGATTTTATCTTTGCAAACCTGTGAGCTGGGAAGCACGTTATCTGTGGTCTGTGCCTCTTCCAAGGTCCCTAAATGAAGGTCCAAACCAGCCAGGCCAGGCCAGCTCTTTCTTGTCCTGTTGAGGTGGGTCTTTGGTTCAAGAGTTTTTCCTCCATCCAGCTTCACTCAGTAATTCCTTCTCAGGGAAGCAGAAAAGTCTGTTTTAAGTGCTGCTGTGTAGGCCCTAGTCCTTGGAGCAGGTCCTTTGGATGTGGTGCTTCCACCAAAGTGGGACTGTTTCACTCTTAATGGAGTATCAAGGGTCCAGCAGCTCTGAAAAGAGGAAAGGATGCTCCCAAGTCCCACAGCATGGAGTTAGGTACTCCTGAACATCAGGACCATAGCAGAAATATTAAGCAAAGACCCTGCCACATTCCCTCCACAAAAAGCCCATCCATCTGCTGAGCTTTGTGCAGGGGAGAAGTTTTGCTTGTAGGCCTTAGAGTAGAACCCAACATAAAGAATCCATTTGTAACGTGCAGGGCAATGCTCTTATAGTACTGTAGAATAATGCACAAACCTCCTAAATATGAACAAACCTGAGTAAGGCTGGGATTTAGATTCCTCCTGATCTCCAGGTAGGTCAACCATGCTGGTACTGAGATTGAGCTCTGGTTGCTAGAGAGGTAATTTTCGGGTGGAGCTGAAGGGAGACAGTGACAAACTGTTAATTGTGGTGAGGCTGTTTATCCATGATGGATGAGCACACCACACACAGCACTCCATGCAAGGCTACACTCAATATTTTATAAGTTGTATGTGGATAGTAAAATGCTCCATCCTCTTCTTTGGAGTCCTCTATCTCACCTTCCCTGTTCAGATGAAATGGTGCTCACAGATGAACTATCCCCAGAGAACAGCTCTTGGAAAACATAAATCAGCACCAACTGCTTTAATGGGTCCAAGGCTGTTGTCAGGGTCACCACAGACACAAGGCAGGTCCCTGTTCCCCAGAGATGTGTCACAGGAGACATCTTCCCAGGCTTTGTACATTTGCTTTGTGTATTCCTCTGAGCACCTGGATTCATTTTTTATTACGTGCATTTAGGACTTCAGGAGAAGTGAAATCCAACTGTCCTCAGTAATGTTCAATTCTTGTTCTTTCATATCTTCGACCAGGTGTCTGACTGCCCGAGTGCTCACTCATGAAGGGCAGAGTCTGTCCTCTGTCATTCTGACCTTAGGTCAGTGACATCCCAGGTCACTCAGGGATGGCACAATTACATGGAAAGAGAGTTGGAGAACTGTGCTGAGGAAAGAGATTGTGTCACAGAGCATTGTCCTCCTAGACCTGGAGACCGAGCTCTCGTGGGCAGCTCCGGGGGGTGTGAGGTGGAGTGAGCTGGGATGAGGATGCTCCAGGCATTCCATCTCCAGGGATCTCATCAGTGGGACCCTCAGCTGTGTTCTTGTCTACTCTGAGGGCACCACAGTGGGGAGCAAGTCTGTGTAAGGGGGTGCCCCCAAGTGCAGAAAGGGCCTGAAGGCTGGTCCTACACACACACACTGAGCCCTGACCCATCACTGTGCAGTGAGATGGTCTGAAGCTGAAACAGGGAGGGCAACTTGTGCTCCCACACTTCTGAACATCAGGGCCTGGGTGGACATCTGTGTGCTTGCTCCATTGGTGCAGAAAAAATATGATGATGATCCTGCTTTTCTTGAGTTTTGAGCATTGGAGGAAAAAAATGAAAAAAGAAAGAAAAGGGGGAAGCAAACTGATATTTTGCTGGCCTGAGAGAGCCCGGGGAGCAGGTGGGAACCTGCCTGCAGGGCTGGCCAGTGCTGAAAGGTGGCAAAGGAAGCTGGCTCAGGGACAGCAGCTCCTGATGTCTGCCTCCCTCGAGCAGGTGATGAAGACAAGCTGTTGCCTCGATTCCCACAGTATATTTTCATTAAGCCCAGGCAGATGGCAGCGGAGGTCACTGCTTCCACACCATCATCCTTTCAGCTGAGAGGTGTCAGGGAATCTGACATCTCAATTACTAAACCTAGATTCGACCAAACAACACCCAGGACGATGGGGGAAGGGGGATCGGAAAAGCTGTGCTCCTAATTTCCAAGAATCTTCACCTTTGAGAGAAAATCTGGGACGTGCTTTTCCCTGATAAACAACATATTTGTGTCTAACGTCCTGACACAGAAGCAGCTGTGCTGAGAATGAGCCACAGACACCAAGAAAATGGCAATTAAGTCCTCGTGGAAAATAGACCAAAGAGCAGCCCTTGGAAAAGACAGTTGATGTTAATGAGCTACAGCAAAGTCAAGGCAGGAGATATTGATCTTGCCCCAGCAGAAAGCTGCTGCTCGCTCTTCTCTAGTCTGCGAAGCCTCTGAGCTAAATAAAACTTCAGTTCTTCACAAGGACTCTCAGATGGGGGCCCAGGGCTCGGCTAAGCCAGGAGGAGCCAGAGCAACACCAACATTGACTTTTCTGTGTTCAGTGTGAGACAGTTCCAACCTGCTGGTGAGAAGCAGCACTTCTGCTGAAGTGCCATCTCAGAGATTTCTGCCAGATATTTCAATCAGTTCAGTTTTTCTCCTCCCTACTATTACTACCTGCTTCCCTATTACTACTCTACTACTACTGATTCCCTACTTTTTACTACTATTAATCCTTATTTTTGCCATCCCTACTATTACCACTGGCAAGAAGACGACAAAATAAAATTCTGACACTTATCAATAAATAAGCAAAGCAGAAGTTGTTTATTATTATTCTGAAATCTCATGAACTTTAAGGTAATATTATGACTCTGGAATGATTACGAAATATCTCAGATTCACATTGCCACGGGGCATTTATTCATTGAGTTTCCTTCCACAACAAAAATACCCAAAACCACTGGCCTGAGAGCAGATGAGTCACCACAACACAGCACCACCCTGCAGCACCACCCAAACCTGTGCTTTCTCTTTCAGGACTTTCCCCCTTAAACCTCACCATGAGCTGGGTTTGGGGAAGACATCATGATGTCAGAGATATTTGGAAGATGAGAACGTCCAGAGTCCACAACTCCAATGAAAAAAAAACAAACAACCAATTTGTTTTTAGAGAGAATTTTCAATTTTTTTCGGAAGTGTTTTCAAGCTTCTGTAAAAGTTCAAAATATTTGGGCTTTGGCACAATAAACACCCCCATCATTTTCAGCAAACATTGCCAAATGCCGGAGTATTTTCATTTTTTTTTTGTGCAGAAATGTAATTTTTTCCCTCCTCCTGTTCTGAACATAGGGAGAGGGAGAAAAATATACTGCTTTTGAAACAAAAATTTTCACTGGGTTGAAAAACTCTCTTTCTACAAAACTTAAACACAGAGACACAACCTGTGCAGTTGGGTGCGCTCATCACATCTACTGCAGCCCAGAAGGAGTGGGGACAAAGGGAACTCCACAAGCATAAGGACATTAAATCACAAATTATCCCTGGTTTTTGTTTGGGGGTTTTTTTGGTTTGTTTTTTTTTTTTAAATAAGAAAGAAAAGTTCAATCCTACTGACCTCAGACCCAACGTTTTGTTAATGGGAAAGGGAATGCTACAGCTGGGGCACTTGCTGCTCGTTAGATCATACGCGTTTTCTTAAGTGCTCAAAAAGCAACGGGCTAGTCCAGGGTTTTCCTGGAGGAAAAGCGATCACAATCTGGCCTTTGTTATCCAGTTTGTTCTCCAAGAGTTCATACTTTCGGGCCCCTGGCGCAGATTCTTGGAAGAGCTCCATTTTGCACCCCAGCCAAAATGATCCGAGTTTCCATATATTATTAGCACACAATGGAGCAACGTCAGCTCCCTTAACCCCACACCAGCCAGGGGGAGAGGGTCCCCCTCGGGGAAAACCAGTTCCTTCTCTTCTTGTAGGGCTCTGGTGCTTGGAAAGAGGAAAAAGGAGAAGGCAAAGGAGCAGAGAGTGGCCGGGAGAAGTCAGAGAGTGGTCAACAAACATCCTGTGTCAGCTAAAACAAAGCCCCGCTTCTCCAGGGAGAGCTGACTTCAACACCACCCTGCCCTCAGTTGTTTTTTGGCCTGGCTTTGGCCAAATTTCATTCCTGGTCTGAATGGGTTTGGTTAGAGGACAGTTCCTGTGAGTCATCTGCAATCTCCACCACCGCGATGGGAAACGCGGATGTGGGCAGCTGGGGGATCTGCAACGGGGCACAGTTGAAACACAGACCCCAAGCTGCTCCTCCCTTTTGCTGCAGTGTACTGACTCCAGCTGCTCAGGGAAAAGGTGGGGGGGAAAAAAAAAAAAAGAAAAATCTCACGCAAAAATTCATCTTTTTGTAAGAAAATCTCCACCGCTCTAAAATTAAAAATGTTTGCCAGCACAGCAAACATTTGCCAGCACATTTTTGATTTTTCGCCAAAATATTCTGGCCAAAACTTGGGAGAAAAACTCAGGATTGTCTATGGAAAGCAGATACTTCTCATGAAAATATTCATTTAGTCAAATCCCCAGGTTTCTACTGAAAGTCAGCTTCAGTGGAAAATGCTGACAAGCTCTATTATTGGCACAGCTTTAATTTTCCTTTGTCTGGAACAGACACGGAGAAGACAGCATCTGTCAAACGTACTCTTCAGACTTACGTTATTATTTAGCCTGGAGTATTGTTCAAGGACTTCAGGAAAGGTTTGAGCCATCACAGTGCTGGGTGCTGTGCATATCCACGAAAGACAGCCCCTTCCCTAGAGGGATTATGATTTAAGCACAAACCATGGAGAAGATAAACAGCTGGGGAGAGCACAAGGTAATTTTGGAGGGGTCTTGAGCAGCGTGATGAGCAAAGGGATGCTGTGCTTCCCCTTGCACCTGCTCTTCCCTCCAAGGCTTTGTGCTCGGCCAAACCGCAGCTGTGCGGGCTCACAGCTCCCTCAGGAGAGGCAGACTCTGCCCCAGCTCCAGAGGCAGCTGCAGAGGAGGGCAGAGATGGGTCCTGCTCTCCTCACTCAGCCTCCAGTTCAAAATATCCCTGGGGTAGAGGAGAAAACCAAGCAAGTCATCCCTACAGTCCCCAGACACCACAATCCTGCTTGTCCTTTACCCTGGGCAGGAAGATGCTCTGCCACCCTCCCTCTTGCAGCCCATGTGTGCTGATCAATCGAGGCACAGAACCAAAGAATGGTTTGGGTTGGAAGGGACCTTAAAGTTCCTCTTTTTCCAACCCCCCTGCCATGGCCAGGGACACCTTCCACTAGGCCAGGTTGTTCCAGCTTTGTCCAACCTGGCCTAAAACACTTGCAGGGATGGGGCAGCCACGCCTTCTCTGGGCAAACCTGTGCCAGGGCCTCACCACCCTCACAGGGAAGAATTTCTTACCAGTAACCAGTCTAAACTCACTCTCTTTCAAATTAAAGCTATTCCCTCTTGTCCTACCACTACATGCCCTTGTAAAACATCCCTTTATTCCACCTATTTTAACTAGTCCACCTATTCTAACTCGCACTTTTTTGTTTGCCCACATCCTGCCTTCTGCCCTCACCCCCCACGTGCTCTGCATCACTTCATGTCTCGATCAAACCAACACGATCGCTTTAACTACAAGAGAGTAGTTAGAGAAGGATCTGTGCTGGCTTCAAATGGCTTCCAGAACTGGTCACCCCCTTCTGTAAGAGATTAAAAAGGAATCACTGAGAAAAGAGCGAGGCAAAAAGAGAGCATGAGAAAATAAATAAATAAAGGTATATAGTTACTTTTGGTTAGTCTCAATGTGCAGCCCCGTCCCAGGGTGCCTTGTTCTGTGCTCATTTGAAGTATTAGTCACTTTTTCCATTAGAAGCTGTTATTCTAGGGGGATTTATAATGTATCTGTAAAATTGTCTCCAGGCTTTGCTTGGCATCTGAGCTCTCAATCCACGGACAGAATGTAAAGAAACTACAGTTGTTTGATTTATTGGGACAGGGCATGGGGAGGGAGGGAGTTTTTCCATGCTCAGTGGAAATAAATTCACATAGTGCCTCCGGTGCACAATCACTTACTGCTCCAGAAAATACACAGTTTGGGTGCAATCTCACGCTGGCAGAGAGAAAAGAAGCAAATCAATGATTATTTAATACCTCCCTGCCTGAGACCCAGCCCTGGTTTGTGGTTTCTCACCATGAGCCACCCAGTCCACAGTCCTGCTGGGTGCAACAGTCTGTCATACCACTCAAGTTCGGAAACCCTGTCCTTGGCAAACCTTTTTCAACCTTAGTTTCTGTAAGGGATATTTCTTAACTCACTACAGAGGCTCCCTGATAAGAGTCACAATTATTTCCTGGGGAGGCCTAGGGCTCATTTAAGCTTTGCTCTCAATATACATCTGCCCAAAGCCTGGGAGGGATGAGAAAGGGCTGGTGATCTGCTGTAGGTAACACCAGCACCTGGATGGCAGAGGTGTTCAGGCAAAGCAAGAATGCAGAGGTGACAACTCCCTTGGGATTCACAAACTCTAGGAAAACACCCCATCACCTTGCTGACTCCACGTCATCCACGGCTGAGGACAAGCCTGTTTGCAGGGTGGCCCTGACCTGGGTCAACTTTCACCCAAAATTCTGCTGGAGGTAGGAGTGGACTGGGAAAAAGGGAAGGATTAGGGACAGCACTGCACACCAGGACCAGAGGGAGGGAGAGCCAGAACCTTCTTGCAGCTTCCCTGCAGGACCGACCGTCAAAGCACGAGCCTAACGTGGACGCTCGATGGAAACAATAACCTAAAATTGGAACACGGCAAATTATTTATTCAAACTACAGCCTTCCCTCCCCCCTTGATTAGCAAACCGCTGGGGAGTCAGCCCTGATTTTCTTCAGACAGATGCATACACTCTCCTCCTCTCTGCGCCACGAGGCTCAGCCCGTGGGGGGCTGAGGATCTCGTTGGTATTCGCATTGTGTAGCAGCTCCTTGAATTCACACGTTGTTGTTCTGCTCTCCGGCTGGATCACAAACTTTTTCTTTGGGAACACACACTGCAGTGATGAATATGTTTGTTTTCTGCCTTTTTTCTTTCCCCCCAGGAAAACATTTAGACTGCAGTGTGCAAACACTTCCCCACACACTCACTCAACTGCCTGCACCTAATAATAAAGCAATTTCTGTGAAGAATTGCAACTCAAATCTCTAATTTGAGTTTTTTGGAGGGGTTGTTTCAGGTTTCCGTTCAGCAATTATAAAAAGCCCCAGTGAAGCTCTGAGGAACAGACATGAGAACATGCAATGGAACTCAGGGGTGTGCTGCAAAACTGAAGTGGGAGATCCCAGCACTGAAATCCTCTCCCCATTTTAAGTCAGAGGCAAAACATCCACAGAAGAGACAGGATTTCACCCCTGGAACTTCAGTAGTGGGAGACATGGAGCTTGGCAACAAACAGGGAAGACTATGAAGGGTTCAAAGTATCAAATGAAGCCGAGCAGAGACATGAGAGGAACAAAGGAAGTTCACGTCATTATAATTTATTGATGATCTTGGCCTGATCACTTCAGTGGTTTGTCTCAGCAGAGCCCACCCTGAGCAGCAGCGAGTCCTGCACGTCACTCGGCTGTACGGATGTGGGAGTGATGTGATGATTTACAGACAAACTTTGCTTAATAAAACAATAAAGTAAATAAAAAAGCACCATGCTGAATCTCACCCTCACCCAAGCACTTGCTGGGAACTGGCCAGGATCTCCTGACCTCGCCCCCACCGGAGCGCAGCTCCAGAAATTCCCTCACCATAGTTCACATTTTTCCAGCTCTACCAATTCACCCAGCAAGTGCCATGGGAAATTGCTAGGGCCGAGGCATCCAAACTTGCTTAAGAATGAGCCAAGCTGATTCTTTTCTTCAAGGAGGAGGGTCTTAAGGAAAATAAAATGCTGGGGGTTCTTTGTCCCTGTATCTTGGATACAAGAAAACTCCCACGCTTGTCAGAAAGCAGAACAGCACCAGCAGCTCCTGGCTTCTTCTCTTTTTTATTTTTATTTTCTTTTACCCCAGTGTGTTGAGTGTGTGCCTTAAAGCAGGATGACATAGTGATGGGTTTAGAGATGCCAATTTCTAATGTAATACAGAGTACACCTTCTTTCTTCTGTGATCACGGGTGAAAAATCAAAAGAAATAATCCAGGAGACTAAACACACTCCCCAGCCATTCAGCTCGCTCATAAATATGCCAAGCAAGACGCTTTGTGCAAGAAAACCCCACCACTTCCATTCTGCATTTTGTTTAACTACGAGTCAAATCTTCCACCCGGATCTTCCGATTGTGCCATTCAGAGTTCACCGGGGTGCATTCCCACCCTCTTCCCCTTCAGTTTGAGGCTGATGGTTATCATTTCAAAACTAGCAGGTTCCCAGTTTTCCTCTCCCACCTTCAGCCCAGTGCCGTCCCTGCACAGAAAACACTGCGCCGTCACAGTACCCAACTCCAAAACAAAGAGTTTTAACCAGACTTACCCCCTTGGCACCAGCAAACTATTCAACAGAACTTCGCAGGAAGTCTGCCCTTTCCTGCACGCTGCTAATGCTCCAAAATACAGCAAATTCGGGAGAAGTAAATGAAATTAAATACCTAGCTGCTGTCATTTCCTTTTTAAGGCTGGAGGAGCCCTGCAGCCCATTAGCTATTGACAAGAAGGGGACCCTCCAGATCCAGGCTGGATGCGCAGACACTCAGGGAACAACCAGACCTTTGTTTATCATCTATGCACATGTCAGGAGGAGCAGGAACCCCTCTGCCCACCAGGGACCGACCCGTGCCCACCAGGGTCCACTCTCTCCGCACACTGAGAAGTTTATTCCTACATAAATATATGTATATTAATAAGCACATTTTATCCAAGCCCTTCATCCCGGCGGAGTTTGAAAGAATTCCTTCCAAACCAGCACAAACCTCAGCAGGGTGGGATGCAGGCGTGCAGAGGGGGACGCGGGTGGACCTTTTCTTGCAGCTGGACATGCAAGAGGCTGAAGGTACCGGTGGCTTTTGGCACGTATGAAGTTTGGTTTGGTCTGCAACATCGCCACCGAGCCGCCGGGACTCCTCTCACAGAGCGATTTTCTTTTTTTTCTTTCAGTTGTATTTTATAAGTACAAACTTATTAATTGAAAAATACTTTTTTTTTTTTTTAATGAGTTTTAAGCACCAGTAAATCACCCCGGCGCAGCAAAGCGTCTCCGGAGCGCACCCCGACATCCCTCCTCCGAGCCGAAGTTGCGGAGGGAGCGGAGCCCTGCCCGGGGCAGCACCGAGACCCTGGAGGGGGGCTTTTGTTCCCGGCTCCATCCCGGGGAGCCGAACCCCCCGTTCTCCGCCGCGTCCCCCCGAACCCCGAGCGCCTCCACTCACCAGCTGCAAAGTGCAGAGGAAGATGAGGGTGCAGCGGCCGGTGCAGCATCCCATGGTCCCCGAGCGGCGGGGGCAGGGCAGGGGCAGCCCGGTGGCCGCGGCCCCGCCGCCGCCCTGGGGCTCTGGGCTGCCCGGTCCGGCAGCGAGGCGGGCACGGAGATCTGTCTGTCTGTCGGTCGGTCGGTCGGTCGGTCGGTGTCGGCTGCCGGAGCCCCTCCGGGAGCCGGGGTGGAGGCAAGTGGGGCCACAGCTTAAAAGGGCAACGCTCCGGCGGCGCTGCCGTCCCGGAGGCTGGGCGGGCTGGCGGGGCGGGGGCTGCCGCCGCCGCCGGGATGCGCCCCCGGGCCCCCGCAGGCGCGCTGGGATGCTCCGGTCCTGGCACCCGGCCCTCCCCCGGGAGGCGGGAGCAGGTCCTGTTCCCCCGGACAGGGCGGCCCCTCGTTTTCCCTCTGGTGGGACGCGGTGCCGGTCTGTGCTGGGGAAGAGCGCTGTGCTGGCCAGGCAAGGTGTGTGTACAGGACACGCGGCTTATAGAGCTCCTCTCCTCTTTCCACAAGTGCCCATCACCTTCCTCCGCAGGCAGGTGCTGGTATGTTAACCCTGAATATTAGGAAGACTAGAATGAACCTAAAATACAGCGGTTCTTCCCATAAAATTTGTCAGCGAGAGTGCACATGGAAGACAAACTCAGAAAGGGGGATAAGACAAGGAATTCTTGAAAATGCACATTTGTGGGTATTTTGAAATATATACGGAGGCTTGGAATGAATCCCAGTAGCAGAGGGATGTAGAACATCTCTCTGCTTCCAAGAAGAGTTTCTACCTGAGCACCATCTACACACCACTCGCTGTACCCTGCATCTGCACAACAGCAAGTCAGTCTAATTGTGAACAGTAGAGCAAATCCACAATCACACAACCACCTCCTTTACATGCCTGAGTCCTTCCCATAGTCCCCTCCTGAAGGAGAAGCAGGATCCAGAAGACATGGATCATGCCAGCCCTCCCTGCCACACATGCTCCTGACTGGCCCGAGGAGCAGGTCACACACCACACATTGTGACTGGGACAGACTTGTTGCTAAGCTCAGCACAACAGGATAAGAAGCTTTGGGAGAGCCTCATCTCATGACGAGGTTGTGTCTTTGCAATCTCCGGTGGCTCCGATGTCTGCATGACAGTTTGTTCTGTCACCTCTGGCTGCTCCTTCTTCCTCTGAAGCACGTCAGGGTTTTGCCTCTGCCTCCAAAGCAGTGTGTGACTTCTCACCATCAGCGACCAGCTTCACCTTCCTTTTAAATAGGCACTGACCACTGCTTATTGCAGTGGGGTGAGAAGGAGATGGCAGCTGAAATCATAAAAGCTTTATCATTTTACTCAAGGAGAGCATTGCCTGACTATACCCTAAGGAAGGAGGATTAGTCCTCCAGTGCTAGGAATGTTTAAAACCTTATATTCACAACATTATTGTTATTCCCATCAGCCACAGGGAGAAACAGAACAAACAAACAAACGTACTCTGAATAACTGAGATTAGGAGGCAGACTCTGAACTGATCACAAATACTACTGGTTTTAAATGGTAAAATATATTGATTATGTGACCTGTGCACTGTGCATAATCAAGGCATCAACTAATGCAGTCAGATACAATAAAACACATTTTATTATAGGTGAAAGGAAAACACCCGGAGAAGAAACCAATTTATTTCACCTGGAAAACTGTGGACTGAAGACGCTTTAGCAGTATTTGTATTCCTAGGAATATGGGTTTTGTATGGAAAAGGCAAGAAAGATCAGTTTATTCTTTAAAGAATGCAGATAAAACATTCCTTACAAACTGCACAGGGAGGTCTCACTCAGCACCGTAGGGTCAGACAACCTGACATCAGAATTAAAACAGGAGCTCAAGCTGGCCAAAAGCAGGCTGGGGTTGGGCTGGTGTTGTTATATGCTCTGGAAACTGCTGGGAACAGCATGGGAAAGGCTGGGATACAGCCATGCAGGTTAGTACCTGGCCTTTGTGCCAGTTCTTAAGGTTTTCTGCATCTCTTGTTCTGCCTCCCGCTTCTGAAAACCTCCCGTAGGCATTGTGATTTTCCAGCTCAGTTGTACTGCAAAGGAGACACGGTGTGAAACAGCAAAAGGTATTGCTGCTGAAATGATAAGTTTGACTTAAACAGGATTTTTTCCACCTGCACTTTTATCTTAATAAGCCATGCAGGAAGCAACTACGTGTTGGCTGGGACTCCACAGGCATCTGAAGGAAAACACACTGACTGTCCTTAGATTTTTAAGAGGAGTAAAACCACAGGAATATCGCAACCTATATTTCAAAGAGAGACTTAAAACTGCCAGAGCCTGATCTTATAATCTTCATTCGTATGATTTCTTATCTGTGTTGGTGTAGCAGGTGGCCTGCACACAAAGGGGATCCACCTCGAAGCATCCAAGCAGCTTCACTGGTTTCAGCGGGGCTACTCACATGTTAAAATTTGGACACTTGCTTCTACTGTGGTCTCCCACCTCTTCTGATTATGGAACCAGTGGAAGTGCATTGAGATTGAATCTCCTGACAACAGATTTGGTTTTTTGATGACTCTTTACAGGCTGACTAAAAAGCCTCCTGCAGACCACCAGAAAATCCTTTATTTCCATCAGATCAAAAATTAACTTAGCTGAATTTGGGCCTAAGTGAATAAAACATGTAGAACTTAGATGATAATTAGTTTAATTAGCAAGTGGGTTAACAAGGCACCATTGAATGAGGCAGCCATCCCTGATGGGCAGTATATCACCAGTGATCCCCACTGTGCCACTATGCAGTGGCACTTGGCATGGCCACAGCAGCTGCCAGCATCTCCTAAAAATTGTGTGAAGTCCTGACCAGCTGAATTCCTGCACGAGTGCTGCAGGACCACACATCTACCCTGAAAGTTTAATTCATAAAACCCACTACAGCTTTAACTTAGCAAAAAAAGAAAAAAAGCCAAAATTGCTCACTGTCTTGAATTTTTTACTGCCTGGAGTGTAACCTCTCCCTCAGCTTTTGATGGATGAAATGTTGCTTCAAGAGTTCAGTCTGAATGTCAAGAAGGTTTTCTCCTGATTAAGGGCTTCTGGATGGGTTCCGAGGAATTCTTAGCAGGGATATTGATGCACAGGAATATGTGTACACAGAGTAAGGCAATTGCAGGCAGTTCCATCCCTTGCCATCACAAGAGGACCAAGAAAAGGGAATTGTTGTTGCATGGATCCAGCTGCATTGTTAGGGGTGATTAACCTTAGACAACTGGACCTTGTTATCACTTGTTTCTGGCCAATTACATCAAAATTACTTTGAGAAGTCCCAGGTTTACTTTAGGAGAAATCAAAAAACAAAGTTAGCAAGCTTGAAACAAGGCAGCAGTATCTTGCCACAGCTTGTTCTCTCATATCTGCAGCCTCCTTGCTCTGACAGATCAAGATGAGCAATAGAGGCTAAAAGTATTAGCTGGGGACATGTCTCTTCACAGACCAAACCCTGTAATTGTCACAGCTGCTGAAAGCTGTAGATGGTCTTACATCCCACAGTACCATGGGGTGCATTATTCCACTCAGTTCATTTACATCCACCTCCTCTCCATTTTAATAATGTCACCTGGTGCCTTTACAGACGTCTGATCAAACACAGCCTTTCCATGCCACATCCAAAAGGCAAAACGTGCCTGTCCCAGTGCTCTACGAGCTCATCAGCCAGCCCTCTCCCCTCCTCCAGGGCAGACAGCAGCCTTCCCAAGATGGTCTGTCACATCCTATTTCTCTGTCACAATCAGAAGTAAAACCCAGTGCCAGCTGCCTGAGTGATGCTGGCTGAGCACTGAGCACAGCAGGATTTCCTGGGGACACATTCAAAACGATCCGCTGGAAAGTCTTCACGTAAGACGTGGGTGAGCTGTAAAGCTTCCAGCCACAGGACACTGGGGATGCTTAAAATGTGTGTGGGTACCAATGGGTTAGGACAAATCATCTTCCTGGGTGGGAGGAGGAAAGGGCACTAGGCTCTGTCCTGTAATGTTGGATGCAGCGAGAGGATCTCCCGGCTGGTGACCCGAGGTTGCCGCCTCTCACCTCGGGCAGCCAAGTCTGCTGTAAGAACTGGACTCTGTGACAGTCCCATGTGTCTTACCGAAGACTTCTCACATAGAAAAAGGTTACTGAACCATCTACAGAGAGATTATGAAAAAAAAACAACAAACAAAAACACAAGGGCTTTTGACCTTCTAATTTTAAATTAGTAATTTTTTTCAACTGCCATTACCCTGGGCTAATAACTAGAGCACTGTTACAGAGCTCAGCTGCTCTGGGACTGAAACCAGCTGAACCCAAGACTACAACAGTAGAAGACCCAAGAGAGGTGGCACTAGCCCAGACATGTCCTTCTTCTCTCCAGAGGGACCAGAGAGGCAGAGAAACCCAAACTGATCAGCACCGCAGTGACACACTCTCATCAGGCCATGGCCAAAGAAACCACACTCTGCTCTTTCCCTTCTTTTGCAGCCTGGTGAATTCATTGCTGACAAAAGCCCAGTGGCAGCAAAGCACACCATTTCAAAAATTGTTCTCATCACCACACAAGAAAGGAAAAATTCTCAATGACTTTTATGCTTTGAAATGGGTTCCCAGCAGCCCAGGGCGATCTGTAAAATTTATCAGAGCTGGTGTGTGAAATATGTCATTTTCTCTCTGATCCCTGTGAAGTCTTGGATGTTGGGGGGAGGCAGCTCCTAGCCAGACTTTTCAGCATTTCTACACCACCATCATCTGCATTTCACATTTGTAATTCCCTAATATTAACTTGCTCAGCTGCACAACAAATTCTCATCACTCTTTGATGGGCAAGTGGAGGATGGCAGAGGTGGAAGGCAGATTCACCAAACTCTCTGGTACTTCAGAATAACAGCAAAGTGAACAATTTGTCCATATCTGGCTGACACAGCTGCCTTGTTTGTGTGATCAAGGGCTTGTAGGAAGGAAACATGACTGGCATCAATCCTCCCCTGGATCAAACACATCAGCACCCATTAACTGCTACAGTGGAGTCAAGGTTCAAATTCACACTTTTACAGCTTTTCTAAGATGCTTTGACAATTCTGCCATAACAGCCCACGAGCAGCCCTTCAAATAACTCTTTTTCTATTTCTTCGTGACTATAAAGGAAAAACATCAAGACAGAAACACCCTGGAAGCTGCCAGCAGTTTTGTTAGTCCGAGGGGGATGCCTTGTGCCACAGACCACCTCACCCAAGCAGCAGCACTGAAGATCCTCCCTAATCCACTGAAATTCCCCATCTGTCTTATTTACAATATGAAGACTGAGAACATGTAACAACTACTGAAGCACTGTGGGAAAGGCTGCTCACACTAGTGTCATAGTGGTTCTGGGATGGCTTCTCCAGCAATAGGGCCCAAGGGAACAGCATGGAGCTGTGTCAGGAGAGGTTTAGGTTTGATACTGGGAAAAGGTTCTTCACCCAGAGGCTTTTTGGGCACTGGAACAGGCTCCCCTGAGCAGTGGTCACAGCCCCAAGCCTGCCAGAGTTCAAGAAGTTCAAGTGAAGTCAAAGAGTTCAACGCTCTCAGGCACATGGTGGGATTTTGGGGTCGTCCTGTGCAGTGCCAGGAGTTGGACTTCGATGATCCTTGTGGGTTCCTTCCAGCTCACGATATTCCATGATTCTCTGCCAGCATTCCTGATAAAGTGGTGCAGGTGCTTTCACAGGCACGGGCTGGAGCAGAGAGGAGGGAGTGCCCGAAGGGTTAAGTCCCACAGGAGGAGCAGGCTGTGGCAGCTGACACCCCAGCATCTCAGCCCCTGCAATCCGAGTAGCTGGCATGATTGCAGCCACATTTCCAGCCACAATTTCACTAGGCACTGTGACCAAGAAGTAATTCAATGCAGCTGCCAAGGTCCCTGGGTATTGATACCAAGTGATTATTCAAGGTTTCCATGCAACAGTTGCATTTCTCAAATGATATGACCAAAAAAAAGAGCCTGAAGGGTGAGTGCAGTCTCCAGTTTCGGGCAGTGCCTTAGGGCGCTCTCGTTTAGGAAAACTGCCTCCCCATTTGCTTAGGAATCATTTTTTCCTCTCAAATGATTACAGACTTCCCCAAGCCAATTTTACAAGGCTCATGTGATACGATGGAGAAGAAATCAATAACAAGTAGTTTCTTTGAGCGTGTCTTTTGAAGGACATCTGCAGCAGTGTGTGCACGGGCGTGCAGTGTCAGGAGCCGGCGTGCGAGTCCTGCCCCGAGGAAGGTATGAAACGTGCAGTCAGAAGCGATTCCAACACATACAGACACAAACCCAGCTATTTTTCTGCCGTGCTTTCAGTGATATTCTTTCCAATCCCAAGCCAGTGAGAGCTAATGCGTATTAAGAAGTCAGCAGTGTCAGGTGCCACCAGGCTGAAGGAGCATTTTTTACACACATTTGCTTTACAAAGACTTAATTGCCTTGGAAATAAGCCACTTGAACCAGGCGCCCAGAGTTCATTCTGAATATCCACAGAGTAGACACAGGCAGGTAGCAGCACTTCCAGGCTTTTTCACCCTGCCTGGACCATAGTTGCTGCCCACTTTGATTGACAGTGAGACAAACTGTGATGTGACACACATGGACTTGACATTAACACAAAGTTTAAGCTGTGTGTAGCAACAGCTGCTTTTCAAATCAAAGGTTTTACTTTTCTGTTTCCTGTTTTAATATCAGAGTAGAGCTTCCTGCTGCCTCATATGAAAACTTTCCAAATTAGGTTTCATTTCTGAAATGAACAAAACGTGCACAGGTACAAGGACTTATGGGGGTCTCTAAATACAACTGCCTGCATAAGCTTTTCTTCAGCTGTAGTGATGAGGTGGAAAAGCATAAAGAAAGGGTGTCTTAGTAACCTGATGGGTAGTGGAAATGCACACACTAAAATGCACTCCCAGCTGCATGGGGGAGTGGGCACGGGGAGCTCAAATCAGAAGTGAATTCTCTATAAATATGGAGTGGAAGGATGGGGGTTGATTACTGTCCTGATCTTTTCTGTGTTTTGAAGAGCTGGACATGAATTTCAGAGCCAGAGGCTGTGGTGTGTGGTCCATGGTGTAGGCAGGACTCCATGATTCAGTTGTAGGACTAAACTCCTGCCTAAACTCTGGCTTTTGGTGCCTGACCCCCAGCAGGGCTGTGCTGGCCATTAGATGGAATTACAGATTCGTGTCAGTGTCAAATTAAGGAATGAGGTCTAAGAAAATGTAAGGAAAGGTCTGAGGAAATGTATCAGAAAAGCCTTGATACAAGGGTTTCTCAGCTGAAAATGAAGGAAAAAGTAATATTCCCTTATACAACAAGAGTGAAGAGATTGTTTTATTACGTCCATGTGCCATTTCTGTAACTTAATGGCAATATTCATTGTAGCTGGGTAAGGTTGCTATGCTGTGGCTGCCAAATGCAATGAATATTAACAGCCCTGAATGATATAATTAATAAAAATAAATCTTATTCAGCATAACAAACAATAATAAAAAATAAACATTTAATAACAACTGATGTTTCATCCCATGGCAGAATACATTTCACACATTATTTTTCTAATATTTTTTTAATGTGACATAATGTTAGTAGGAATGAGCTTCTGTCAAGATTTACAAGACACCCCCTGAAGTCACTTTGAACTCTCAAGCCTGTTAAGTTGAAAATGAGATCAAGAGTTTGGTGGCTCAGGTGACAACCTGCTCACAGTTCACAGGGTGCTATTCAGAGCATGCAACACACAGAAGCACCAAAAAACCCTCCTGGAAAAGGGTGTTACCACCCAGTCCCATCAATGAACGAGATTTCTCATGGTGCTAAAAGGGCTGAGTTCGGTGTTCTGTTATTATTCACACAGTTATATATACAGTTATATGTTATTCACACAGTTACATGAGTCATATGCAGTGACAAAGCAGAACTCAAACGGTGACATTTATCATGCAAGCAGGTCCATTCCTCTCTCCTCACTCTTCAGATTTATTAAATAGATTTATCTAACAAGGGTATCTACATTTCCTTTTGTTCCCCCTCAATTTAAGCATTGTCACATCCTAATATAGTGGCTAATCTCAGATGTGTGGGGAGGGAAAAAGGCAATAAAAATCTACGTCTTCTCAGTCCACAAGAAGTGCTGCTAGTACAGAATATAGTATTCAGCCCACATAGGCATCAGTAAACAAGTCAAAACAAGGTTTTGTGGTATCTCTCTTTCCTTTAATATTTGAAGCTCATTCTGTCAGCTATTCTAGAAGAGGATTTTTCCAATATTTTCTGTGTAATTTAAATCAAGTGGTAATGCCACTTTCTTTATGTCAGGGACTGTGATATTTAATAGCCAAAATCTAGTCTTATTAATAGATTAGAAAGGGTTTAGTAGATCTGTAAA
>NW_016690230.1:0-2481 GCF_001604755.1 Lepidothrix coronata
TCTCCTGTATCCACTTGGATCTTCAGATTTACTTTAGGTATTTTGTTAGTTTATAGGGGAAATTTGAAATATGACATTCTGACTGCATCTCATTTTCTGGAGAAGTTGTGTATTCTGAGTCAAAACAAAACAGACTTGGAATGAAGGTACAGGACTTAGAACATGCAGAGGAACTCCCAAGATTGAGCACCATAGTCATAATACAGCCAAATACAAAGGTTGCTAAAGGAATGTGCATTTAAGGTGAGATCACATTAAAATTTGAGAAAAAACACCTTTCAAAATACTTAGTAATGCTGTGCCCTCAGTTCTTTTCCTGCAAAATCGGTATTCTTCCTTTCTGGGAGATGAACCTAATATAATCAGGAAAAAGGGAGTGGTATATTCTCATAAAAATAGACCTCAAGCAAATTATTGAAATAAAGCACTTTGTTTTGCTGTTAGAGGGTACTCCTTGCTGAGGAAACATCACACTTTTCTCACCCACATTCACCATTTCCTTTGAAAGGCTTCCAACATTTCTGTGTCTGTTTTTCAGTAATTTTTATTGCCTTTTGAAAGGCAAACAAATTCCATTTCTTTGTGTGCAAGTAACCTGCAGTGTGATGATCTGGACACTGGGTGAACCCCTGAGTTTCTCTAATGCATGTCCTCTTTATCATGGCATATTATTTCTACAGAACTTTGATCTTTTTAACTGCTTAACAGACTGTGCAGGAACACATTTTTTTACCATTGAGAAACATGAACCTGCCTAAGATATTACACCATTGTCTGTAACATCAGTTCCAGGGAAATTGAAATCCCATATAATCAATGATACAGGCTCTTTAAAAGCCTCTGTTAGCTGTGCAAACAGCTGTATAAACATTGGCAGATGCTTTTTTTTCATTGTGCCCCAGAGGTCTACAGCCACTTCCATTATCTTTTTTTTTCACCATTCCATCTGTGACCTTAATCCAAATTCTGTGAAGTTGCTAATCATCATGTGTCTTTTTTTTTTTTTTTAATTAATGTATTTTTTCCCCTTCACTTATACAGCCACTTTCCATTCCTCAACAAGCCTGAGTTTTAGCCAACACATGTTGAAAATGCAATATCCTACCCAGCTTTCCTGCTATATATTGACTACATAATCGATTATACATATAATATACATAATTATATTTGACTACATAATCGATTGTCAAAGAATATTTTTTTTTTCACTGCAGCTAGAGTCATAATGAGCCACTCACCACCATTGAATCCCTATATCTATATCTAAGATAAATGATTTTATTCTTCTTCTTTGTTCTACAGATATTTAGTCTCAGGTATTGTAAATATATTAATGTAGTTAATTTGTTTTCTGAGTGTTACTGCATTGTCTTTGCTGGCAACCCTGCAATGTTCTTACTGTACTATACTTTGAGAAAATAAAACTCAACTCTTTTGGGGAACAAAATAGCTTTTAATAACTTGGGAGGAGGGAAGGCAACACAGAATGAGGTGACAATTCTTGGAGCTATTTGTATTTCCATTCTTAGTTTGTATAACTGTTGGGCTTGGACTTGTGGACTTTGTTCTTAGAGAATGAGCCCAGAACCAGATTTTGTGGAAAAAATGGTAAGTCATAAGTGCTAGTCAGTGAAGGATCCTGATGGCAACTGAAGGGCTTTCTCCAGTGGAAACCAAAGTAGCTCCAAGTTTCAAGGAGGATTTTTCCAATTCTGGAGTCTGCTCTTGTTTATACAAGGAAAGAGGTGAGAAGGGCTGTGCTGTAGCTGCAAGCTGATGAAAAAAACTAAAAGGGAAAGATGTGATGTGCTAATGAACTACCACACTGAAGAGGATGGGCTACCTCACATATAAACTGTCAAGGTAAATTTTTTGAATACAAGATCATTTTGGAGTTAAAATTATTTCCCGGTGTTAATTGCTAAGCAGTCATTAATTTCTGAGATATTACCCAAAATAATCATCTGATTTATAGCAGTCTTTCACTTTGAAATCAGCTATGCCTGAACAGACTGCAGAGAATACCAGAAAAGAGGTGGAAAGATTCCAGAGGAATAAGAAAAGTTCATTCCAGATATAGGAAAACAGGGAAAAATACAACTAAAACATTTTCTGTTCCACTCTATGATTTTATGAGTGGTTTTATGTCTTTTCTATTCACATGTCTATTTTTAAAGTGTATTAATGTTTAGGGAAAAAAGGCAGTACTTCACCAAAACTGGTAATATATTCAGACACTTTTGATTACTACTGCTTTTATCCCCCCATAAAAGAAACAAAAAAACCCCATAGCAAATAAATAGTCATTTCAAGTGCTAGTAAAATGTCAAAACTACAAGAAAAACTATGGAAATTGGTGACCAGTGAAGCTGCAGTCACATTTTGTTTCCTATCCACACCTCAAAAAAAGAAAACACCAGAAAACCCCCCAAATCAAAACAACAAACCCAAACAACACCTACATGAAAAAGTCTTCTTTCT
>NW_016690230.1:2737-4732 GCF_001604755.1 Lepidothrix coronata
TTGGACACTTCCAGGGATGGGGCAGCCACAGCTTCTCTGGGCAACCTGTGCCAGGGCCTCCCCCCCCTCACAGGGAGCAATTTCTTCCCAATATCCCATCTAACCCTGCCCTCTGTCAGTGGGAACCCATTCCCCTCTGTCCTGTCCCAACGTGCTCTTGTAAAAAATCCCCTCTCCATCTTTCTTGTGTGTCTGCTTAACCCTTAGGCTATCAGAGGAGTCTACTTTCCAGAAGGTAATGAAGAAGAAGGTGGTGTAAGAAGATACCAAATGGTTGGCTGACTATTGCAAATCAAATTACATGAACAAAAAAATGCACAGTCAGTTTCCTTGTACCTGCCGCAGACCAACACACCTCAATAAATCTCTCCTGCTTAGCAAGGCACCAGGAAAAACATGCAGGGAAGCATGGTTGGTAGAAGAATTTTCTTTCTTTTGCCCCATATTTTTAAACATTTACATTTCCCTTGCATTTGAATTGCTTTATGTTTGTTTGGACTCTGCAAAGTTGACACTATTTCTATTGAGAATGAGGGAAGTTTTCCAGATTGTTTAATGTTCCTTAGATGGATTTCTCCAAGATGTAACAGTTATCAGTGCTCTCCAGTGAGCCTTCAGCAGATCTGAATCATTTAAGGGTTCACCCTCATCTACTTAAAAATCAGTGTTTGAATATCTATCAGTATGCAAAACGTTCATTTGCTACTAGAGTTAGAGCTCCTTATTATACCAGGAAGAATTTAAGTTTTAATTAGCATTTCCTCTGGTGTACTAAACCCACCGAGACTACTACACTTACTAAAATTTAATTAACTTGACAAAAGATCCTAATTGTTTTCATGCCACTAGTCCTTAGTGGTACTAAAAATAATACTCTTCAAATTAAGTGTCTGCAACCCACCTTCTTTTTGGTTGTCCTATATACATAAAACTGGTTGGCCTACATATAATTATAGCTGGTAGGAAGCCTTGCCCACCATGGAATCCAGACTGTTTGCTCAAAGATGGAGATTTTTATGGCAACGCATAACTTATTATTCAAAAGAGCTCAGCTAATGTTAATTCTTTCCACCATCTTATTAAGTTTTGCAAATGAGAAGTTTATTGATTTATCTCGGTACACAGACTAATCAACGAGATGTAGTATTCGTTTAAATCAATACAGTAACCTAATATTGGCAAGAGGAAAGAAAGATGAATGTATCAATAGTCTAACTACGATAAACAATATATTTCTATATCGAGGAGCCAAGGAGAAATTTGGAATTAAAATGAAAATACTTTCTGTTCAGGACTCTTCTCATACTGTTAACTCTTGCACAAATAGAGCTCTCACATCATTCCAAGGCTTTCTTCACTTTGAGACACTCATCTGAAAAGAAAGGTGTGGAAAGTATTAGAGCACAGACAGCCTAAAGAGTACTGGGGACAGCTTTGAAACAGTCTATGTGCAGAACACAAGACCTGGAGTCCAATGAATCCTTTGGCTCTGGGTGTCTCAAGTGGAGAGTTTAAGGAGAAGGGCTCAAGGGAAAATACGCAAGCTCTTTTGCCAAGAGAAGGATTTCATCATCTTACATTACTGGGTTCCGATATGTTTGTCTAATTATTATCTTCAAAATTTAAAGAACGACTCATTTTATCATCTTAGGAAATCAAATCAATCACTTGTTATTCCTCTACTGAGCTTTGTTGGGACTGAATATCCCTGATGAGCTTAGAAATTACTGCTCATACAGGTCGATTTTGGCAACACAAACCTTTACGTGGATGTGGGTTTTTGGTAGGGCTTAAACTCCATCCCCTACTGAAATACCACAGTTCAGGCTGAGGCTTTACTGTCGAGAATGCAAGAGCATATTAACTGTATGCATTGTTACATTCTTACAGCCCTGGGAGGAAAAAACCTGTAAATCTCTGCATACAGAACCTTCAGCTCCTCTTTCTGCCCAAACATCTGGCTGCTTTATCACATTTGAATACTAAGAAGATTAT
>NW_016690230.1:7324-217512 GCF_001604755.1 Lepidothrix coronata
GGTGAATCCACCACCTCTCTGGGCAGCCCATTCCAATGCCTGATGACTTTCTCTGTAAAGAATTTTCTCCTGATATCCAACTTAAATTTCCCCTGGCGGAGCTTAAGCCCGTGCCCCCTTGTCCTATTGCTGAGTGCCTGAGTGAAGAGACCAACCCCCACCTGGCTAGAACTTCCCTTCAGGTAGTTATAGACGGTGATGAGGTCACCTCTGAGCCTCCTCTTCTCCAGGCTAAACAACCCCAGCTCCCTCAGCCTTTCCCCATAGGACTTATGCTCCAGTCCCTTCACCAGCTTTGTTGCTCTTAATGGAAAGGAAGGTCACTAAACTCTGTTACTCTTCCCATTCTAAGTTCTAAAACCATTAGGGATGGGATGGACAGTAGGGATGGGATGGTCAGTTCCTGTAATTACAGATGAAATGGCTGAGTTAAGCGGTTGGGCATCACAAATTGATTAACTCAGGCTTTTATTAATTATAAAAAAAATACTACAAGTAACTTGTAGTATGAGTCTTTCCAGCCAAAAGGACAATGGAACCAGTAGGTATGTTTTTATAAATTTCTAGTAGCTTTGTTACAGTAATTTATTGATACACTTGTATTAACCCGAAGACAGGTAGAGAAGATCTTTTTTTTTCATTCACAAATACTAAGTATATTTCCTTGTGCACTGCTAAAGACAGCACATTTTTTACCCTCTTCTCACCATGCTTCTACCTGGCCACCCAGCCTACGGGTGGGCAAACCAACAAGCTGAAGCCCTGCTGGCTGTTAAAAGGCCTGGGCTTTCATTTGAAAGTGTGCCTGCCTTTGTGGAGGGTGGTGCTCCCTGTGGAAGACTCAAACCTGTTTTGTCAAGTGTGACAAAAATTTTCTTCTCAATGCATTTGGCTTCCAGATTAGTGATGTCTTGAACAGCCAGTTTTTCTGCTGCTGTGTCCCAGAAGGCACTGCGCTTCTTACAGGGCTTGCTGGTGGAATGTGTTAGTTGGCAACTCAACTCCTAAATTTCTGCTTGAGGTTAACTGAGTGATAACAGGCCCTGCTTGCAACTCAGCTCGAGTTCGTGGATGACAGGAGCTTTCATGAATTACCCAGAATAATTGCATTGCCTTGGGTCCCTCAAAACCAGCAAGTCCTACATGGTTCTTACAGAGTGGATCTCCAGAAATAGCTGCAAAGTTTTCGCCTTCTCAGCCTTTTCAAGAAGCTTCTGTCACTGAATAGGCATCACTTGTGCAGTACCCAAAGAATGAACTCTGGTCTACAGCTGTTCAAAGAAACAGTATCTTTGTTGGAGAAACTTGTGAATATGTGGTTGACAGGGCGACATATCACTTGTGTACTTCCTCATGAGCACTTTCATCTCAAAGTCCCCTTCAAATTCCTAATGGAGATTACAGCTTTATTTCCAGTTTGTCCTACTGACTGCATGTTCTATTTGCCATTCATAGTAGTGTACAAAATTAGGTGATTGGTCTTTTGACATACTCGCATACGGGCCAGTTCCAATTGCTGGTATACCATTAGCTCTACTGGTGCCAAATGAAATTATTTTCTCTACAGCACCATGTTATCCAAGAGCATTTGCTGCCAGAAGACAAATAGAGGGATTCTTTTTTCTTCTGCATGCATTCCCTGTGTTGAACTCTAAAAGGTGAAGACAATGACATTAATCTCCGATTGTGGATGTATAATAATGGCCAGTCTTCGCGAGCGAAGATTTGGGAAAGGTCATTAACCCTTCGAGCCTGCGCAGTGGATTTTTTAGGTGAGACACAGCGNCCCTTCAGGTAGTTATAGATGATGATGAGGTCACCTCTGAGCCTCCTCTTCTCCAGGCTAAACAACCCCAGCTCCCTCAGCTCAATTCATGGAAAAAAATTACCTGTGATGCTCAGAGATGTTTAAAGCCTACCCAGTTCTGATGATAGTGTAGCTTAAATCCCTGACGTGCCTACTTAGTTAGCTTCCTTTATTATATGAGATGTTGCCCAAGACTCATGATGAGTTGATACACCCATGGACAAGGACCCTTAGAGTTTACAGGTAAGTAAATTCTGTTGAATTTTCTGCAACAGTTAAATAAGTTTTGTGGAGGCTTTTTCCTTTTGTTTTTATTTCTGATTTCCATTCAGAGAATTAGATCTTAAAATTAAGATATATTGAACTAAGTTCCAAAGTATGAATTTATAAAATATTGTTTTCATAAAAATCCAGATAAAGTATTTATCCTTCCTTCCCTAATTATGTTGATTCCCTGGTATGAAAGCTTCTATTTTCAGTTGAATATGACAATGCAAGCAAGAAGCTGATCCTTGGGGAGGACATAATTTGGAAGAAGTATCTACAAAATCTCACAGGAGAAATGTAGGTGGAAAATGATGAACAAATTGTTTGAGTCAAAGCTAGCAATAATTCAAAATTAGGCTGGCAAAAACAAAAGAAGTAAGAGTGTAACGGGGAGATGAATGAAGACAAATAGGACTTTTCAGTAAGCACTATTGTGTCAAGTCTCATGGCCTTGATCCTCTGTTTTAAGATTTCCTGATGTGGTGGGTCTGACTGAGCTGGAATTTGTTTCCCCATAGCAGCCCTTGCAGTGTCGTCCTCTGCATTAGTGGCTAGAGGAGTGTTAATAACACACCTGTGTTTTGGCTACTGCTGAGCACAGCACTGTAACATTCCTTCTTCAGCTGAGATCCTGGGAGGGGACACAAGTAGGCCAGCTGACCCACCCTGACCAAGGGGATGTTCCACACCATATGATGTCAACCCAGATATAAAAGCTGAGGCAGCAGGACCAGAGGCATTCCCTGTCTCTGATGGCTGCCTGCTGACAACCGTCACATGTGCTGGAGCCCTGCTTCTCACAGAAGTGGCCGACCATCGCTGCTGATGGGAAGTAGAGATTAACCGCTGGATTCTGCTTTGTGCATGCGCACGCTGCTTTTGCTTTCTTTTTCACATCAATATAAACTGCCTTATCACAACCCACAATTTGTGTTGTTTTCTTTTTCCACGTTACTCTCTCCCCTGTCCAGCTGGGAAGAGGAGAGACAGAGTGGCTGGGTGGGCACCTGGCATTCAGCCAAGGTGAACTCACCACACCTGACAACCTTTATTTAGGCTACTCATATGCTGCTCATAGTCACAATGAATTAACTACGAAAAAATGTCCATTTTAGGATTTTTTTTTTAAAAAAAATTTAATTTTTTTCTAACCTTTTAAATGGAAAACCAAAGCAATTCCTATGGAGGTTAAAAGGCATTTAAGTAACTTCTTGTATGGTTTGAATACTTTAAATTAGCAATTGCATTTTACATTTGTAGGTTTTTTTATATCTGTAATTTCCTGAGTTCATTCATTTATAATTTCATTATTTCTTTATTTCCAGTCAACTAGGGGGAGGGGGCAGGTGGTATGGCTGGTAGGGGGGAATATAATTAGTACTATTTGTTCTATTTGCATAGTCATATTATCAATCTTTCCCCCAACTTTCCTTGCTATAACTTGGATAAATATCCTTTTTTTTTTTCTTTTTAATCCATAGTTACTTAATTTCTTTGTTCAAGAACTACGAAAGACTGTTTTCTGAAAATGGACTATTCAGGTATTAATTTGCATCTTTGGATCAATTGGATTACCTTCAGCCAGAAATTTGTAGTAGTTTGGCTTCCCCATATAGGCATATGATTCTAAATATTTGCCTGGTAGCTGGTATTTCATCATTCTGGAGCACTGCAACATTATGGTGAGTTACACAATATAAGGACCTTAAGGTTTGACATGATGAATTGTTCACTCCCTGTAGAAAGAATAACAGCTTTTGGGTTGCTCAAATTATGAATGTACGTGCAGTTCAAAGCAAGTTTAACTTCTGTCATAAGACTACAGGATCCTCTCTTCCAACCAATGGGTTTTGTTGGGTAATTCTATTAAAGAGTGCAGAAATGCCCAATATTTTTAAGGAATTTGACTTTAGCATGTTAATTCCCCAAACAGTCATTTAAAAAACAAATAAATTAAAAGGAGATAAATTATATTGAAGCATGTATTTCTTAAAATTCCTTTTATGAGATTGTGGAAAAACTATATGATTTTAATCTCTGACCTTCATAAAAACAAGAAGTGAGCTAGGATTTTAACATCAGGCTAGAAGAAAAAATAATACTAAGCATGAAGTACTTGATCTAAACTTATAGAAGACAGGAGTTTTCAGCTGGCTTTGACTCAGTTTCATATTTTTGTTAGTGAAGGATACTTGGCTGATTTTTATATTTCACTTATTTTACATATTTTATAGGGTTTTATATTACTGGTAATACAGCAAACTTAGATGTGATATATATTGATTCAGTAAAACCTTTTAAACCGTTAGTGTAGCCTCTACTAGTCTTCACTATGTCCTTTTCTGTAGTGACCAAACAGAGAAAGCCACCAGGTGTGCAAGTGCATCTAAGCCTTTAAGTGTAAATATTTTTGTGCATCTCTGTTGCTAACTATTACTGTTGTTCTGAGGGCATAAGATGAAACAGCCTAAACAGTGAATTAATTTTGATTTTCTTTCTTAACCTAAGTTTTTACTGCCTTTCTATATGCTTCCCAGCACACAAAGATTCGTACTGCATTTTCCTGAATCCACTTTTCTACTAGAGTGCTGATCAGTACTGATTTCAAATTTGAGGTCTGCGAGAGAATCACAGAATCACAGAATGGATAATGTTGGAAGAGATCACAGCGAGTCATCTCCCTGCTCAAGCAGGGTCATCCTAGAGCACATTGCATAGGATTGTGTCCAGATGGTTCTTGAATATCTCCAGTGAGGCCTCCACAACCTCTCTTAGCAATCTGTTCCAGTGCTTGGTCACCCCTATGGTAAAGTTCTTCCTCATATTCAGGTGGAACTTCTTGTGCATCAGTTTCTTCCCATTGCCTCTTGTCTTATTGCTAGGCACCACTGAGAAGAACCTGAGTCCATCCTCTGGACACCCTTCCTTCAGATACTTGCAGGCGTTGATGAGGTCTGGTCCCCTCTCTGTCATCTCTTCGCAAGGCTGAACAGCCTCATCTCCCTTAGCCTGTACTCGTCAGAGAGATACTCCAGTCCCTTAAATGTGTAAATAATCTTGGGAACAGCCACATGCTAAAGGAAAAAAGAAAAATTCTACAACTTATCTTTCACAGTGTAAGGACAGAAGATTGTTGGAAGACTACATCTTTTCCATTAAATTAAAACTTATTCTTAATGTTCAATGATCTTTAGGGTCTCTTCCAAAGGAGGCCAAATTTTGGATATCATCAAAAACCCCCAAGAAAAGGGAAGTATCAGTGGTCTCCAACAAGAAGTATCCCAACCCCATAAACTGGAAATTATTCAAATTTTTTTTTTAAATCATTAATTATAACTAGAATAATTTTGCCTTTTTATGCCACATATCATAGGGTGAAAAATCAAACTAAATTGGAAATCTGCTTGTTTTAGAAAACAACTAACTCTATTTATTTACATTGAACAGTTTTGTTCCTCAAGTATGTGGTCTGTGCAAAAAAAAAAAAAAAGGAATTTAAAAAAAAGAACTAATTTAAGTTTCTAAAATCAGGTCAAGGAAACACACACCATGGTGTTTATTGCATTAGCTACTCTATATCATATGGGCTGACTGGTTTTTGTAACTGCTGAGTGAGCAGGATATCTGTCCCTTTTTTAACATTTCTCTGCTACTGATTCTGTCACTAACTAAACAGATAATATCCCATCTTGATCTCCTTTTCCTTACAATTATAAAAACTATAATGCTTATAGGCTGTAGAGATCCCTCATTCTGAGGGCTACTGCACAGGCAAAGGTGTGGCATCCTTCCTGATCCTGTTCATCCTTCCCTGTCTAGTGTGTGACAGTGTTTGGCTTCATGCTTTCATGTGCACTGTCTATGCTTGGCACTGGAGGGAAGAAAAGCTCACAAAGATTTGTACCAAGGGTTGTAAAATTCTGGTGGGAATGGATCCTAATGGATCTAAGGCAAGAGCTGCCCTCACTGTCAAGTAAGAATTATAAATGTCTTCCAGTGGGGATAAAGTCTGCCTGTCACTTAGGCAGTCAAACAGTGGTTCTGTGAGGCATTTGGAAATACGTAAGGTGTTGTGAATCCTCCTTTCTTGTTTGAATCAGTGGGAACTTCTCTGTCAGTTTCTAAAACACAAAAACCTGTATGATCAGTTCTATTTACAAAGACATACCAGTTAAAGTTTATGTTTAGACAGTAACAAGTCTGAGGACTTTTCTTTCCCCTTATTTCATGATTTATGTGTTTTTCTTCCCGAGGCAACGAGGATCAGAGTTTTCTTGGTACGAATTTCTAGGACTATTTATTTGTTATTTTAAAAAAAACTAGTGTCATACCTGGATTTTTTCTAGCCCAATGTCCATGACTTTTCAGAATAATTATTAATGGTGGCTCAGTGAGTCAATTAGCTAATTCCCTCTGGGAAGCCTGTAGAAGGCCAGAAGATTCAACTGATGGTAAAATAAAAACAAGAAAATTGTATTAAGTTTTATAAATTTGTATTAGTTTTCTTAAGACATCATTTATGTGCTTTTGAAGAAAAAAAATTCTTATTTGCTTTAAATTATGATCAACTTTTTGCATTTCTCTATACTTCTTAAAGAGATCATTTTGACAAGCATAAACATACATTTTCTTGATGAAAATAATTTTCTTTTCATGATTACACTTGCTGACTCCTCATTACTTAAACTGCTAGAAAGAGATCTCAAGGGAGTGGCTTAGTCTATTCCCTTAAGGTCAAGAGCTTCACAAGTGGATGTAAGTAATTGAGTTATAGGGCAAAGATGAGTAAAGCTTTTAGGAAGTTAGGAAGAAAAATCCTCTTGATAAAGAAATGAATCTAATTTACAGAGTGTTATTTTAGTACATAAATTGTCTCATTATATTATATCTCACAGACAAATTTCCTATTAATTACTAAAAATGAGGGACCAATTCTGACCCAGTTCCCATAATCCTTTTATCACAAAGTGGTGGAGTTAGAAGTTCAATAAAACTGATTGTGCCCTGAAAACAAATTTTAAATCCTGTACGGGCTTTACTGTTGATATTTTGTCACATAAGTATAGCTAAGTTGTTGGGAAGGCAAAGAGCTGTAGTTTTCTAAGGATAGTAGTTTCTACACCTTTGGTGGCAATTTTTCTGAAGAGGCATAGAAATGTGTTTACATCTACATCTCAGTCACAGGGAAATTGCTGTAGGAAAATTGGCATTTTTAGGTCACCATTCATCCCACCATAAAGTACTTGTGCAAAATAGATCAGATGAATCCTGCTCTATAGCTTCTTCTGACTATAAAGGAAGCTCTTAAGAACTTAGTCTCATGTGGCAATCTATTTTAGACCTTCACACTGAGGGTTTAATTTAGTTACATTAAGTAGAGGTACACAATGCCATGCTGGTTCCTCAAGGGAATTCTGCATGAGAAAGAGTATGAGTCTACACCGTATGTGTCCTTCTCTGGAAAATCAGCTGGATGTCAGATGGTACACCTAAGGTATCTCTAATGAGATTCTGTCTGGGTGACTATACTGATCTGATACCATCATGTGAAATGCAAACACCCTTTCCGGTAATTGAGTGTTGTTACTTTGCTTCCTGACACATTTGCACCATATTCTTTACTGTGTTTTAGTCTTCTGATTCAAACCTCTTGGAAAACCCTACAGTCTGTAATTTGCTCAACCTGTAATTACAATACTTGAGATGGGAGGAAGGTTTGTGCTTTTTGTCCCAGCTCACAATCTAGTCACTGAATATCGTCATACTGCTACATCAAGGATACCCTGAACAAACACATGAAGGAAAGAATTTTTATAGAAATTAACCAAGAAAAAATAACAACTTTTAAAAAAATCAGCTTATTGGGAATTAGTCTTTAAGTCTGCTGAGGCTATCTTTTGTAATCGTCTAATGTACCAGGCACTACAGAGATAAAGAGCCTGCCCAGGCCAGGTCTGGAAGATAACCCTTTGATAATAAGGATTGCTTTTGACTTTCTCTGATGCAAGAAGATGACTGATACTTTAAGCATGTTGTTACTGCAAATTACAGTGTTGATGAGCCATCATCTTGAAAAATACAGAGATGACAAATTAATTTGTAAAATTTCTAAAAAGTAGTGAGAAAGAAAAAACAATTACACTAAAGAAAAAACAATGAGAGTTATTTGCTAAAGAACAGAAAATAAATACTTATGCAAATGTGCAGGTGAGTCAGAGAAGTCAGTGGGACTACCAAAAAAAATAGTCACTCAGTTTCATAAATAGTCAATATTGACAACTATGTGGGATAGGTTCAGAATATTAACGAATGTTTTAACTCCAGAGATGCAGAAAAAGGACATTAATATGGAGGAGTGGCAGATAAAGAAGTAATAAGACATATAAAATTATGATACAGGAGCAGTAAGAAGCAAGAAAGAGGTAAAGAAAGTCAGAGCATATTGATTTAGGCCAAAGGATGATTTCATAGTTTTTCACCATGACACAGAAAGAAAACAAAGGAAGGAAATGTAGGAGTTAAAGAGATTGAGGAATTTATTTTTAATAAGTTCTGGCTGATCCTTTCTCTTCCATTATGAATCTAGACAAGAGGTAGTAAACAGTTTTAGTTTGCTGGCCACGCAGCTTGACTTGAATATATAAAATGCATTGTACATTATTCAGAAACTCATAAATGCAAGGCCAGAATGGATCATCGGATCATCTTGTCTGACCTCTGCTATAACCCCACAGAATTTTACCCAGCTGAGACCTATAATTTATGCTTGAATAATATATACAATAGCATTTCTACAACAGCTTTTTTCCCCAAATCTTCTGAGAAATAGCTAGTCGCATTAAAGAATTTTCTGAACTTTGAAAACTAGAAACCCCAAAATCTTAAGACAGAATGGTACCTCATTCTCAGACCTGAATAACTTGGGTAAGTCAAGGTGAAAATTATTTTGATATAAATATTCAGGTTTGCAGCATTCAGAGGTTTATCTCTTTGCTTAGTGAAATGTGATCCTACCCTGTAGTGAGCCAGTGCAGCAGACCATAATGATGAGACAGTGATTTCAAGCAGAGTTTAGGCAGAATTTAACCAGAGGTTTTATTTGTAGAGACCTGTAAGTTAGCATGAGTGCCTGCAGTTTAATGCAAGCATGTACCATGGCTGCTTTTAACAATATCACCTCTATGTCCTAGAATCTTACAATAGTTTGGGTCAGAAGGGACTCTTAAAGGTCATCTAGTCCAACTACCCTTGAATGAGCAGGGACATCTACGACTAGGTCAGGTTGCTCAGAGCCCTGTCCAACCTGACCTCCTGTGTTTCCACCTCTCTGGGCAGCTTCTTCCAGTGTTTCACCATTCTCATTGTAAAAACTTTTTCCTTATACCTAGTCTGAATTTACCCTCTTTTAGTTTAAAATCATTACTCCTTTTCCTATCACAACAGGCCTCTGTTCCCAGGAACTCTGTTCCCGTCTTTCTTATAAGTCCTTTTTAAGGCTGCTATAAAATCTCCCTAGAGCCTTCCCCAGGCTGAACAACTCCAGCTTTCTCAGCCTTTCCTCACAGGTGGTCCAGCCCTCTGGTCATTTTTGTGGACCTCCTCTGGACCTGGGAACCATTTGTAAGTGCTTGTTTCTATGAAGATGGGTGAGAGGGTATCACTCAATGTGTCCCAGTGTGTCATCTAGAAAGGTCAGTATTGTACAGGTAAAAGACTGATAACTTTGTTTACTTGAAAGAATATTCCAGAAATGAGAAGAATAGTGAGACTCTTAAACTTCACAGCATGCCATGGTCGGCAAGTAGGAGCTTGCCAGATGCTACGGGAGCATAGGAAGAGATGTAAGATTTATGTGATTTTCCTGACAATTTTGATTTTGTACAGAATAAATCATTAACTAGCCTTTTGTGTGTGGACATTTCTTATTGAGATCCCAAAGGAATTCATATCACATTGGTGTATAAACTCATGAAATATACACTGTTCTTTACAGTTTATCCAAAATATTATTTAAAACTTCACATAATAATTATGGACATATTTATCACTTTTTAAAAACTACTTTTCTACGTTTTCTTCTATGTCTGTCCTCTTCTGATCTTCCCAGTTCATCTTTCTCTATCCTTGCTTTATTAGTCATGGCATTATTTCTTCTTATGTATATAATTTTTGTTTGTTCTTCTATGAAGAACTTTTTTATCTTCCTCTAGTTCTTGTCAAACAATTCTTCTCCTGTTTTTAAACCTTTATTGTTGGTCTTTTCTTCTAAAGGTAGCAACATGAATTACAAGAACACTGGCAATTTTAGAGAAATCAAAAACAGTAACATTTTTAAACATCATAACATATATATCAGGAAAAAAATGAAGTCTGGTTTTGCATCAAAATTTCAATTTTTTTGCAATTTTTATACTGCACATTTACCTTTTTGATGATGATTAATAGATTAGAACTGAGAAGGAACATTCTTATCCATGTATATATTAAAATTGTCTTTTTTTTCCCCCTCAGATTATAGAAGTAGTACTCTATATGGGAATTGAGCAAAGAAACAAAGAAAAAAAAATTGACCAAATAAATTTTTCTCTTTGAATGATCTACAAGTATCTTATATGGAATAATAATAATGATATTGTCTTTTTGTAATTCATATTACAAAACATGTCATTTCAGACTTGGGAAAATATGAAAAGAGACCTTTTTGTCTTAGGAAGTTCATTGAGTTAAACCTTTTCCTTAAAGGAAACCACGTTTTCTATTTTTAAATATCCCAAATTTAACAGTCAGGTATTAGTGAAGAATGTACTTGATAAATCTCACTATACAGCAGAACAATTGTATTGTCTTCTATACACATTGTCTTTTGAGAAAAGTTAGTTATGCATGAGATTGTCCTGCACATTTTGACATGAAACTAAGCCAAAATCCTGTTCATATTATTCATACATGACTTGTGCTTCACCAAACTGTAACAACACAAGCCATTTCACAATGTCTTTTAATGTTAAACTGGCAGAGCCACTTTCTCAAGGGATTTTCTATGCCAGCTCAATCTTTGATCCCCTTTGTGTAGAAATGCCAAGAATATCAACTTTTGGTTAGGAGTTCTAACAGATACTATTTTCCATTGGAGAGCAAATCTGGAAAAAGCATGTCTCCTCCAATTCTTTGTCTCTTTTAGTTCTTAGCATGATACTGAAACACTGGGAGTAATTAAACAAAATTGTGTTGTAAATCCCAAAGTAAAAGTGTGACTAACGATTAATTCTCTGGTATTTTGTCAAAACTCTTCTCATAATTTTAGAGCTCTAGTCAGTATTCAGATAGCTAGTTCTCCCTAAGTAAATTTTTCTTTCCACTATGAAAATAGTTGTGTGCTGATTAATAAATAATTTCTTAAAATTCTAAGGATATAGATTCTGTAGTTATTTTCCTTTAATATTTTGATCAAAACTTTTATGTTTTCAAACATGTATGTATTTCGAGAGTCACACTAATGGATTTAATTTTTACACATATATGTATTTCATTCTTGCATCAAGAAGACAAGTAAGACTTATTTTCCATACAGGTATAAAAAAATTTATGCTGCATTTTATATGGTCCTGCTTTACACTTCAGTTAAAAGGCAGGTTTTGTTCAAAAAAAGAGCTTTCAGAACTGTGCTTCTTAAACCATGTGTGCACAAAGAAAACAGATACAGAAAAAGCAATTTTTAAATCTCATTTATGTATTTATGTATATAAATATGTATTTATTAAACAGTAAACTATTACCTTGCTGTCTTTCAAATTGCCCATTGCATTCTGTTGCCCATGATCTATCCATTGCTCTATAGATGTCTTTAAAATCAAACTACAAAACTAAGCAGTCAAATTAAACTAATTTATTGAACTACAATACTTACATCTAAGCAGGGCTTTTAGCTGTCCATATAGTAAAAAATTTCATTGGATATCTTAATGGAAATTTTTTGCCTATTGACCTGTAGCTTGAAGTTTCAGGGCTGAAGAAGAATATGACTGTCTACCTTTAAGAGGAAAAAGTCAGGTAGTTACTTTCTTAATCAGAAAAGGAGAGGAATAGGCAGTTCTACAGAACAAAAATTAGATTCTGTTTCAGACATCAACATTAAAATAAGATACACTGTGTTTTTAAAATTTGTGGGTTTTTTCTACATGAAACCTAGGGTGAAAACTCAGATGTAGATGCCTAAAAAACAGTCAACTCTCTTCCAAGACCCAGTGACCTTAGACAAGGTCTACATTTCAGAAAGTTGTAATTAATTCAGGTGCATTGCAAATTATTGCTTCACCACATTTACTTATTTAGAATTTCTCTCTAATCCTGGTTTGACTGCATTTGGTTTTGATTTATACCATAGAAATTCTACTGGTGAGCTATGACACAGCTCACTCTAACTCAGGAATGCCAAGTAGAAAAAAAAAGCTACAAACCCCACAACCCCTAAATAATGATTAATTTTTAGATACCTGGGAATATGGAAAAGAGCTGGACCACATCCTAGGTATTACATGGATAGTCAGTCTAGAAGGGATTAGCCCTACTCACAAGTCAATCTGTATCTGGAGGCCAGGACTGATCCTGGCATTAATGCCTTAGGCAGCGTAGAGGTCACCAGATTAGCACAAAAGTATTAGGGATGAGTACCAGGAGAGAATTTATGTCTGCCTATGTTTAGACACCTGTCAGGACAAGAGATTTGTACAGCTCAGCAGCAAACTATCTTTATTTATGGAAATTATAGAGAGTTTCTAGAAAAAAAAATTATTCAGACAAAGATCTAGGTGCATGTGAAAGTGCACATCTAGATACTTATAATAGCTCTGCTACACATGTTGTAGTGTCTACTAATAGAACCTTCTGTCTCTTAACAACCCTGTTAAGTTTGGGTCAAACAAAAGTTACCTTTTTAATTTTGATTGTTGGGAATTTCAAAGCTATCTGTTCTTCTTCAAACCTTATGTCTATTTACCATGACTGGTTATCATTTATCCCACTTGTCACTGTTCTCCAAAATCTCTGGATAATTAATTATACAGACAGATGTATATAGATACTTACAGAAATTGGAGGACCTTTGATTTCTATTTAATTCATTGAAAATTAAGTACTTTGAAAATGCTGTCAAACATCTGCCAAAACCTTGGTAAGAATAACAGAATTAGTTCATGATCAACAGTGTTGGTCTTTATATAAACAATATCCTCCTGCAAAAAAGTTTTCAAATTTCTCACAAATGCCCACAGAAATAAGACCCTGAAGAAGAATCTGCATGCCACACCAGAAAGCAATGTCTTCAGAGAAACTCTTTGTTTCCAAATCCAGTTCTAATCCTGAAACCAATATTCAGTGTATACATAGAGAGCCACCAGAGAATACCTTAGAATAGAACTATGACCATCATAAAATTTCAAGGCTCCAAGACCTGTGTGAATGTCAAATACAAAAGATTTTGACTTCTTCACTTTTCTTCCTTAAAAAAAAAAAGTTAAAGTGGAAAATTGAAAATTTATTCCAAGAAATAAGTTATGTGGAGACATTTTCTGAGGACCAGTCTTGCAGCATTTACACAAGCAACATTTTCACTTCCTCTGCTGGTGTTCATTCAGTTACACATCATTGCCTTTTGCAAGCATGCTTTTCTAATGCTATTTCATTTATTATTAGTAGTAGTAGTAGTCCTAGTATTGTTAGTGTTAGAAATTCAGGTTTTATTATGAAGTTATTTTATATAAGACCTTAAGGCCAATTAACTTGAAGCTTTGTTGAAGCCTACATCCAAACTCACAGTTACATTACATAGACTTTACGTATGCTTTTTATCTGAAAAAAAATGAGATAATTTACCTCCACTTTTTACATTTTCCATTAAAAATAATTAGTATATACATATATACTGTGACAAGACAAGACAGAACAAGAACCTTCCCCTCCCCACCCCGTAAATTGTTAAACCCATAAAGAAACTACGGAACTTCCAGAATTTCAGGAACTATCAAGAGGCTCTTTATCACACCTCCTTTTTCTGTAGGAGATCTAAAATTTATTATACTATCTAGGTTATATTTACACTTATTTCTAATGAATATTTCAGGTAGTAAGTTCCTCATAAATATCAATATTGAACATTCTAACACACTTGTTCTTAAAGGAAAATTTTCTAAAATTTGTTCTCACTTTCAAACCCAGGTTTTCTTGAAAGAAGTCTACAGTTTTTTTGAGTTTTTTTCACACTTTTCTTCCTGAGATTTTAAGCCTGTAGCATCATATGAGAGAAAAGATAATGGGATTTTATTGACACCAAAATGTTTCTCCCAATGTAAAAGGCATAATCTGTTCTCCAGTAAAATGAAAATATATGGTAATGATTCTGTGTTTATAACCAGCTCTTGTTTTATAATTCATTTCCTCAAGAATAGGTACAGAAATATTTGAGACATTAGTTACAAAACATATTCTGTTTCTTGTGAAACCTGTTCAGTTTTATAGGTATAAAAAGAGACATCAGACATAAATCAGACAAGGATTGAACAGTTTTGCAAATCCTACATATAAACTACCATAACAATATTCGATTTGTGCCCAACTGCAACTTTTCTGTTAAATGTCAAGCTCTAGACTTCAACTGAATATAACTCTGTCTGATAGGAAATACTGATAGAAGAAAGAGAAAATAGGCATTTGGTAGATCCTAAAAAGATCATTTCTTTTTCTTTTTACCTCCAAAGTGGATAAATCATTTTAACTGCTAACCCATCACCAGACAGGAAACTAGAAACATGCCACTTGTCTTTAGATACTCATAAATTAGGCATTAAACTCTAGAGTAGAAAGTTAGTAGCCAAGAGAGAGGCAGAACCCTCCAGCTAATGATTAACATCACAAAAAATCTCAATCATAATTTAAGGTGCTAGACTTAGAGTCACAGATTATTATGTTTAGGCTTTTAAAGTAGGGATGCCATTTACATTGGTAAGCTGGTAGCAAAAAAAGTTGTTTATCAAAAAGTTAGTAGCTAGGGATGTTAGTAGATAAGGATGAAATCCAAAGAGCTAGCGAGGCTCCTACATAACTCAGCTGAGATCTGAAATACAAACTGAGCAATCTAGTGAACAGTCAGCTGGCGGCTTAGAAGTCTGCAAGTTTGTATGCCCATCTGTTGTCACCAAAGAACTTACTTAGAACATTATATTTATAAACTTGTCAAAATTCTGAGATACCTGAATATCTATGTACTGTCTTGTGCATGTGAACTTGCATAAGTAGAATCACATGTACTTTATTCAATCCTGAATGTGTTAGAGAAAAAAAAGAAAAATATTTTGTAGCTCAGAGATGAATGGACTTTTACGGGGATATATCTTTCCTATGACATTTCTTACTGGATGACTTAGGTAATTTCCTGTACAGCATATTCCCTACTAGAAAATCAGCTCATAGGGTCTCATTACAAAAGAGATCCAAGGGTGTGTTTTCCCTACATGGTATCACAGGATCCAAATCCCAGACCACAAAAAGAAATACTACATTTATACTGGGACAAACCACAGAGGACAGCATGAAATTCATTAGAAATTAAATGATATGAGACTAAAATATTAGTACTGTGATGTGTAGCATGCACTATGCTATCCAATACTCAGTACTTAAAGGCACCACATGGTTGAGATGAACACACAAAGTAGGCTAAGTAATATGCCTTTTTTCTTTTCCTTTTATTTATTTTTTGGTAACTAAATAAACAATATATATTACCTCTTGATTATAACAGTCCTGCAATTTAAATATTAAATATTTTTTACATGCTAATAAAATATCACCTGGCATTAAATTGATGTTTAACTAGCACAAAATTTATATATGAAGATATAATTAAAAAAGCCCATAAAAATATAATAGAATTTGTGTGAGGTATTGCCAGTTTTACATCCAGACTGAAAAAAGTCTTCAGAGACTTTATTTGATACTAGCCACATATATTTTCCTTGTTGTTTTAACAATGTATGGAATGGAAAAGAAAAGCAAAATATCCCCTTGTAGATAGTCTAAGTACTGTGTGAAGTAAGACTCTTGCTAATCACACATTACTGTACCTATATCTGTTTAAATACACTGAGAAAGAAAAAGTTACCACTTAAGAAAATAATTCGTTACCAATAACAAATGAGGTTAAGTTCATCCAGATAATTTTTTTAAAGTGCATAATTTGCTTTGTGGTGGTGTGATTTTTTTTGTTGTTTTGTTTTGTTTTGAAAAATGACTGTGAGAAAATAATACCTCTTCCTTTATAATTTACTCTTTTACTTAGTGTATCTTAGTTTGGAAAGAGAACATCTCTTAGGCAATGAATTGTATGAATTCCTTCTTTGAAATGATGCCAAAAGAGTGTTTAGTAGAGTTTTAATATATATGTACATAAACCAACCAGATCTAGTAAGATTCTTAAGTACCTTGAGGTGGATAATCTGAAGACCTCCGCTGACACTGTAGACTTTTGCTATGACAATATGAACATCCTACAGTTTATCTGTAGATCTATTTGTGTTTGGAAATGATCCATTTAAAATCAGTTTTCAGATAACAGGTTTAAGTAGTTTCATCCCATTGATTAAGCAAATTTAGGACACCATTGAAATTGTTCTCATGAATAATTATTACCTGACACACAAATTCTCATCCAACCTTGGTTAGCCTCAAATTGCCTACACATGCTTCAGGAACTAAATTTCTGAATGCAGTGCAATGTTTTTCCTTTGTCTTGTTATCTAGGAAACAAGATACACAGCAGCTTAATTGTTTAAAATAAACTGCAATTCTTTGCTTAAATAAAAATCCCATGAACCGAATAAAATCAAACCTACAGAATAATCTGGAAAGTTTCAGCATTTTCCTTATGACCAACTGACATATTTTCTGTAGATAAATTCTCCCTCACATTTTGGGAAAATAGAAAATGAGGAAATGTTCAGATACAAGTGTAACAAAATACCTGGATATTAGTTGCTTTTATTCTTCATCTTTACTAAGAAAGAAGTTAAAATGACAGCCATTTCAAAGGCACAGATCAGAGGCAAACACAGATTTGATTTTGAATTGATATCAGTCCCATATGGAAGCCTGGGACTAATGCCATGTATTGGGAACTCAAATATCATGCAGTTTATAAGAAGAAAGAATCAAAGCCCATAACCCATCTTAACAGAATTTAGCTACTATTAAAAAGGATGCTTTCAACAGTCAGTAGCTTCAGTTCCTTTAGCAATTTGCACAGCTTTCAGCAATCATGGAAACTTAAAGCTTTTTCTCCCACAATAAACTAACATTTTCTTCATCTGTTTGTCCCATGGCAATTTACATGAAAGTAATCTTCTTACTCATTACCTCTATATCATTTTTTAATAAATGGTATTAGGTGTGTCTTAAAGATTTATTTTAAATGGCACCAAAAACTATCTCCTCATATAACAGATCTGAAATGATTAGGCAAAGCTATGAACAAACATCAATTTTTTTAATTTAATTCTGCTTATTGTATTTTGAATGAAAATTATACTTTTTAACATTTCCTTCTAAAATGATTACTACATATTTATTCTACATTGTTATCTGAAGTCAAGTGATAAAAAAATTATAACATTAAATATTTCCTTATTAAAATATTTTTTAAAATAACTCTCAGGTTTTCCTATGAGTTACAATGTAACAATTTGTCTTCTTTTTAATTCTCTTCTACATCACAACAAATCAAATTGAGGTGCATTCCTTACTGAAATTCACTAACATCTCTCATTTGGAATGACAGAACTTCACTGGAATCCACAAATGAAACACTTGGGCTTTCAGGACCATGTAAAACTGAATTGATTTCCTGATTATCTCTCGTAGGCATAAAACTCTTTTTACTTGCAATTTAAAAGTAAATTTAAATTACTTTGGAAGATTTGTAAAGGAAGTGTTAACCTTGCTCTTTTATACAGCTCATCTTCAGGTAAGTAACAGGCTTTCCTGTGAACTCCTTGATTTTATTATTTAAATGTGGTATGAATCTATAACCAGTAAAATAGCTTCTATGCAACTTCAGCTCCAAAGAAGTGGTCATAGCTAAAGCTCCACTAAATCCAGTAGTCATCAAGTTGTTATACTGAGTTTTTTGGAAAAGCCAATGATCAGGAAATGCATTTTCCTTTCATTAAAGAGAGTGCATTTTCCTTAGGTTGTAGCAAAGTGTCTTTGATGCTCTTTTTGAAAGTATGAGTGAAATTATTTTTTTATAAGCAAAGTACAAATAACTGATAATTTTAACAGATAGAAAAAACATAGCTAGCCAAAACATTACTTTATTATATACTGCCTCTGTTAGAAACAACCAGGTTCCCAAAAGGATATCAAGAATTCTGAATTATTCAGACCTTCGGATACAGTGAAAGGCTTCCGGACTCCTGTGGTGTCTTGTGGTTTAACCACTGCCAGCAATTAAGGCCCACACAGCTGCTCGTACACTCACCCCTGGTGCGATGGGGGAGAGAATCAGAAGATTAAAAGCGAGAAAACTTGTAGATTGAGATAAACACAGTTCAGTAGGTGAAGCAAAAGCCACCCACAGAAGCAAAGAAATAAGGAATCCATTCATTACTTCCCATCGTCAGGCCACTTCCAAGAAAGCAGGGCTCCATCGCACAGAGGAGTGACTTGGGACAGCAAACACCATCGCTCTGAACATCCCCTCCTTCCTTTTTCCCTCAGCTTTATATTCTCAGCATGATGCTATACGGTATGAGATATCCCTTTGGCCAGTGGGGATCAGCTGCCCTGGCTGTGTTGTCTCCCAGCTCCTTGTTCGTGTTCATCCTCCTTGCTGGTGAGGTGAGAGGCAGAAAAGGCCTTGACCCTGTGTCAGCACTGCTTAGCAGTAATAAAAACATCCCTGTGTTACCAATACTGTTTTCAGCACAAATCTGAAGCATAGCCCCATTATTGGCTACTATGGAGAAAATTAATTTTGTTCTGGCCAAAACCAGCACGTGCAGTTAATGAAATAATTTTGTAAACTGTCTGTGGATAATAGAAGTGACTCATATTCAGCAGAGATATAATCCCTTGAAAATTATGCAAGTTCTTTGTATTTCTCCAGTTCTGACAGAATTAACAGTCATAAAAGATCCAAGAAATAAAAGTATAATTATTTATAATTATGATGATATACAGAGTAATATACCAAAAGTGAGTAGACTATGGGGGGTTTCAGTTTTGTTTTGTTTTCAGGACTATATTCCTTTATTCAAATAGAAGGTAAAATAAGATTTTGAAATAAATGCTGTGGATTGAACCATTGTGATTGAAACATTGATTTCTTTACTACATTGACTGTAAATACATGATTTATATTAACCTGGAGTAAACTTTTGTCAAAAATGTGAGACATCATATTTTTTTCTTAAGCTATCAAGTCTGTGGCTGCAAAGACATGATTAGAGTAAGCTGGAAAAGAAATCCATCTATTTAAAATAAGAAAAAAATTTTAAAAAGTCAGAAAAAAAGGTGATTTGAAAGTGAGAAAACAATGGAATGGGATGAATAGCAAAGGAAAAACGAAAGATACCTCAAAACCAACAATGCAGGGCTGAAATGGCCCATCCCAAGGATATATGTGTGAATAAGGAAGTGCCTACTGGACAACATTATAGAGGAAGCTCTTGCACCTTTTCTGTCAAGTCAGCATGACAGCATGCCTTCTCGAGTCTTTAGGAAGGACAGAGCAGGACAGTGAGGAGAGGAAATTGCCTTTTTGTCAGAAAGCAGTGAGAGTTCTCACTGAAGCTCTGCCTAGGAACAGGTGCTGACCAAGCTGAGAAGTAAAGGGTTGAAATTAGAGATTAGATCAATGTGGGCATTAGCACTGTAGGTGCCTTCCAACTAATGGAGGCAGCATTACATTTACAGAATCTGGTCCTCATGGGAGACCCTAACCATGCTGATATCCACTGGGAGGGAAGAACCACAGAGCAGAAGTAACCAGAGAGGTTTCATAGAGTGCATTGATTACAACTTCCTGGCAGAGGCAACTGAAGAAAGAAAAAGAGAAGATGCTTTACTGGACTTAGAAATAAGGAGGGACTGGTCAGGAGCATGATGGTCAAGGGAAGCCTTGACTTTAGTGATGAGATCATGGAGTTCAGGATCATGAGAAAAGGAAACTAAGCAAAAAGCAGCACAATTACCCTGGACTTCAGGACAACAGTCTTTAATCTGTTCAGACATCTGATTGGAAGAGTGCCATGGGTTACAGTCCTGGATTGAAGAGGGGTTCACTGGAGCTGGTTAATTTTCAAAGGGTTCCCTCCTCCAAGCTCAAGAGCAAGCTGTCCTGATAAGCAGGAAATCCAATAAGGGCAAATAGAGGCCTGCATGGATGAACAAAGAGCTCCAGAATAAACTCAAGCATAAAGAGGAAGCCTACAAGAGGTGGAAGTAAGTTCACCTAGCCCAGGAGGAATTTAGATACATCATCAAAACAATGCAGGGTGAGGTTAGGAAAGACAAAGCCCATCTGGAGTGGAAACCTGTAGAGAAATGAAGGACAACAAGGAAGTTTTCTACAAGTTTATCAGCAGCAAAAGGAAGACAGGGAATGGGAAAGAGGACTTGGGGACAAAAGAAAAAGAAGAGAGAACTGTCAACAGAGATGAACCTTGGAGTCCTTTTGGACAACAGGCTAGCCATGAGACAGCAATATCCCTAGGAAGAGAGTTGACAGTAAGTCAAGGGAGGTGATTCTTCTCCTCCGTTCTGCGCTAGTGAGACATAATTGGAGCTCTGGGTCTAGTTCTGTGCTCTGAGGTGTCTCACCACCTTCATCATAATGTATTGCTACCAAGAAAGTGTAATTTCTTTCTTAGAAAAAGCAGTATCTAATACAGAGCAAAACTTGTTTGTATAGTCAATCTTTTAATTTTGCTCTTCCAGTTTGACCCTCAATCCATTACTAAGAGTTTCATGAGCTGCCTAACCAGGAGCAACCATATTGACTTCTGTTAGTGCTTATGGTTATTGAGTTTCACCTTGTTCAGAATTTTATGAAACATTACATCTATGATATCAATTATAAGAAAAACTATTTGGTTTTAATAACAAAATTGCTGAGAGAAAGGGTATTGAAAAAGTCCACTTACTACCACTTACTAAACTATTTTTCAAAATTCAGTGCAAGGTAGATGTTTTATTACAATAAAATTAGATTTAATAACAATTTCAAATGTAATATTTTTAATAAGAGACAGCTCAATAAATATACAACATAAACAGAACACTTTGTAGAAATAATCAAAGCAAAATATGAAATGATCTTCATATCCATTGACAAGCAAATCTCTGATCTGTAAACCACATGAAATTCTTTTATTACCATATTGTTAGCAATTTCCTGATATGACTATCAGAAAAACAGCACAATAAGCAATCTTGGAAACCCTTTTGCAAATATTTATGAGTGATCATGTTAGTTTTGTCCATGGATAAATTCACCTGACTTTCTGTTTACCTTTTCACAAAGATGCCTCCTGGCTGGAAGAATTGTAATGTCACCTTAATTATGTTCTTGTTTTGGTAGCATAAATTATTTATGCCTTAACATATTTATATTTAGCCTTCTCTAGCTTTCATTTCTGTCCTCTGGTGTGTGCACTCTGTGAGGAAGCATAGTGTTAAGCTGCATGACCTGGCAATGTTTTTGATTTTTTTTACTTTGTCATATCTCTTTGTAACATGGATCATTGAGACAGAGCAGCTACACTGAAGCCTATGAAGTTGTTAAGGGCAGACTGATCTTGGTTGTTTAAAGTGGATTAAGATTGTATGCATATCAAAAAGGTCATTCCAGCTGTTACATCTACTTTACCATAAGTGTACATTTCTGGAGATTGACAATGGGCAAATTGTCATTAGCTAGATCATTAAACTGAAAATTGTCATCATGGGACTGTTTTAGGAATACTAAAAGTTATAGTGCACCTCGTCCCATCATCTGCAGGAACTGAGAGCAGCCAGTACTTGAAGGAATTACAAGACTGGATTTCAAACTGATGACCCAGTACCTCTAAAATACATTTCTTCTTTTGTGCCCTTTTCCCAGAATCAATATAAACAGCATCAGCCTCTCCATCAACTATAATTCCTGAGTCAGGAATCAGCAAGTTGCAGAACTCAAATGCTTCTGGAGCCATGGAAAACATCACTGTCAGCAGCAGATCCAGTTTACTTTCTGGACACTGTTGACATTTTGGAGCCATCAGTTACTGAAATTTCTTTCCATCCAGTGCATGGTAGTTCCTGCAAAGCAGTTGGTAGCTGTGCTCCCACTTAACTTTCTGGATAGTAGTTTCAACACCAGAAACTTAAACTTGTTCCCATAGCTTCCTTCTGAGAGAAGTGGTACCACTTCAGAGGAGAAACAGACCACATACACCACACAGACACACAGACACATGAATGCACACACACAAAGGTTCTTGTCTGCTACTATCCAAAAGCCAAACTTTTGATTCTGAACTTCTTCCCTGCTTTCACTTCAGTCTGGAATAATTCTGCCCCAGATCTTTATGATACCTTTCTCTGAAGGCAGCTGCCCAAGTAGTCCTCAATTCCTCAGCTATCATGAAAACAAATGGATTTTCTGTTTGGAAATCTTAGCAGCAGTTTATGAGGAAAGCTAAAGAACAGGATAAATATACCTAGGGCAAGTCTTAGAGACTGACACCAACCAGTGTGGAATAGCCACCTCTGTACATTAAACTTCCCCAGGGCTCCTCCAAGAATGTCTATTGAGAACAGTCTCCAGGTTGTACTAACTCCCAAACAGTGACTGGCAATTTTCTGAGGAGCATTAGTTGCACATCCTTAACCATAAAAGAGAATGTTCTAGCAAGTTAATAGAATAGACAGCAAAGTTCCATATTCAGGAACGCTCCCTGACACAGTTTTATCTAGTAGCATATATATGACTTTTGATTTCAGTGCAACACTACCACAGGAAACCCCTGGCCTTGTCCAAAAGGTGCCTGAGCATTCTGGTGTGTCTAGCCCTGAATAGTTAAAATACAGTCTGTCTGGATTTGCTTAGTAATCACTTTAAAAAACACAGTAAAAACCTGGTGGTTTTTACTCAGAGTTTCTAAACAATGTTTGCAGAAGTTTAGGAAAGCTATCCCCCAGAAATCAATAAGAATTCTACAGATTGTTTTGACTATCACATCTAATCAGGACTTTCCTGGAAGCAGTTTCAGCTTCTAATATTCTTGATATTCCAATCTGAAATTCTTATAAAATATGAATGAATTTTACTCTAGAATCCATTTATAATATTTTAAGAGAGACATTGTTTGAATAAACCTATATAATTATTTTGTCTTCTATTTGTCAAAAGAGCAATGAAGAGTAGATGAGAAGAGAAGGAAAGGTGGGAAAAGGTATGTATATATAAAGATTGCCCTGAAATGGTGTCTGAGTGGGACATACTGAGATGACATTTAACTTGAACCTCTTGAGAATCAATCAATCTTAACTTGAACACAGATGTAGACTTGGTTTTCTGTCTTTTCCATTGTAACTTTCCCTCCCCCCCCAAAAAAAAAACAAACAAATGAAAAATTAGACTATCTATAACATCATGCTCCCAAGCTATAAGAAAGAGTTCTGGACTTAAGCTTGATAACAGTAATGTCTAAAATTGTTCAGTTGTAGGAGTAATATTAACAGCTATGGACCATTTCCTGAGATGATGCCTCCCACACTTCTGAATCACACTGTTGTGTTTGATTTTTGCGTTATTTCTCAAAGGAAAATTCTATGAGAGAAGGAAGATGAGTAGAGCTATTTCTGTTGATTAGAACAAATTTGAATAAACAAGAGACAAAAGTGAGGTACTGCAAACCTTGGCAATTACAGTTATAGGACTCATTCACAATTTCTAATTTTTTTTTTTTGTGAATGCGTACCAGGTTTCACATATACAGAATGTTAAAGGCAAACTATTTTGTCATCATAAAGTTAATAACATATCAGATATTATATTTCGAATCTGAGCAGTAAAACAATTTCCCTGATCATGTGATTATCCTTCTGATTACTGACTGATGGCTGAAAATTCAAAAGAAGACGAAGACCTCTAGGAACAGGAATAAAAATATATTCTAACTAGAATGAGAATTCATGTTATAATAGCCTTGGATAATTCCATTCTGGTATAATTTCTTCAGACTTTCAGTGTTTGATGATAGTTCATGAGTATACTAGTCATTGCTAAATTATTCATATGTAGTCACAAATCAGAGAGTAAAATCAAGTTCATTGGTGTTTAGAAATGTCTCATTGCCTCAAAAATTCTCATGAAAGTTTAGTCTGGGCTCAAAAGTTGCTTAAAAAATATAACAGGCTAGACTCAAATAGAAATGTAGGTCTGAAAACAAAAAAGTGTCTAAGCACCTGTGTGTTCTGCAAGTTCTCACTGGCTGAGACTCAGGGTATATAAATTTCAGTAATGGTCTTCACTTCCTTTTAGAACAGATAACACTTCATTCATTGAGAAGTCAGAAGCCTCAGTCAGATTTTGGAGGTGACATACTGTTTCGTATGAGGCTCCACTCTTGCCAGGACCAATGCAAGATAGGGAAACATTCAGACTTTGCATCAATTTCTTAGGTCTTTCAGAAGGTTAGTAGCAATTATCCACTTCAATGTTACAACAGTTTCAAAGTGACTGACCTCGACCCTTGGTTCTTCTATGTGTAACCTAACAGCAAAAGGCTAAGTAGGACAGTTATGAGTATGCATAACATTAGCTATAATCTCAAACTCCTTCAAAGGGAGAGAGAAAAATATAATTCATTTGGCCAGTTCTGTCCTGGAGGAAACAAGGTATACAAGCATATAAATGTTTGCTACCAAATCATTGGCTTTATAGGACAATAGTAGTGTGTTGGCTATGCAGTGGTTATGCAGTGCGGATACATACACAAGCCTGTTGGCTATAACCATGCAGTGCTTCAGTGTACTCTAGATCTATACCCAAGTTAGCTCTCAGTAAGAGGTTTCCCTGGAATCAGTTGTACCTATTCGAGACGATCAGCAACTTGTGCTAACCAACAGTTACGATAAGAGCCAACTCCTGAGAGAAGGTCAGTATTTTCCTGCCAACACAAATTGTTAATTTTGCCTACTTACTTGAGGTAAGTGCTAGAGACATTTGCATTATAATATATTGTAATAAAACTCGTTGCTGCAAAAACAGATGGTGTTGCCCTTACAAGTCTCTTAACCCTTATAGCAAAATAAACTGTCTTTGAAGATACACTGCTGAGATGTCTTCCCCTGAGCAAGACAGTATGGGAACTTTTTCTATAGAAAGAGCTATATGAATAAGAGCTAGGAAGCAGAAACACAGCCAGAAATGTGTGCACCACTGACTCATTTCCATGATGAAAAATCTAATAATCTGCTGTCTCTTAAAGAAAGTCCCTGGGTCCACTGCCCATCTGTTTTACCTGTGTGCACTTAATGATGAGGGAATTGTCTATTAAGTCTTACAACTGCTGCTGGGGTGATATTCAGACTCTTTTGAAACCCATCATGTTACTCAGTAAGAGCAGAATTCAAATAGCATTTTGAGTCTGCTGCAAGGGAAGACCACTAGTGTACAGAGCCTGACCACTAATTGTCTCAAATACCACCAAAAGTTACGGGACTTTTAGGGCCCGGGTATCTGGGTTGATAATAACAGCCAGCTGCCACTGTGCACCAAATCCGATGATCAGTCGTAACACCACATGCACAGGATACTCTGCGTATATAAATTAGACAACTTTAATGGTGTAACTTTGTAGCCCTGTAATAGCATATTTTGTTGTTAGTAATAGGCCATAAGCTCTGTACTGAGTTTGCATGGCCTGAGGGCTGATACTTGTCTGATCTATCTACCTGAAGTTGTCTTGGCCTGCCTGCAGCTTTGTTTCATTTGGTTTATCTGCAACAACTATTTCTCTCAGAGAACAGATATCTATGTCTAATTTATTTTACTTTTGTTGTCTTTGTATGGTAAAAACTAAATTTTAAATATATATCAGGCAGTTATTAGCCAGGATCAGAGCCTTATGACTGTAACATAATGATAGGCCAGAGGAATAGAGCTACGCTACTGTCCTTGAGATGTGGGAACTTGGGATGTGTCAGAGAGGAGTACAGGAATGGGTCTTTAAGGGATAGGTTGCAGGTTGATGTTGGAGACTCAACAACTATGAACAACTCAGTGATGGACATTTAAAGAAACAGACTGGGAGCAAAACCAATTTTGTCAATAAGAAAAGAAAGACATATTTATATAACATACATAAAGGGAAGCATATGGAGTAATTTTGATACAGCATAGAACTGTAAATCATTGAGGAAACAGAAAAAAGTGTAAATGTGTGTCAGTATATATACAAAGGACCAAAAGAGGACCTCAGAGCGAGGAAGAAGCCATTAACACAAATATCACATTCCTCACAGCCAAGGACTCCAGCTGCTGATGAATCACCATAGCACCCCCACCATTGCTGCCATTATGAAACCACCGAGGAGCCCAGAGAGGATTAAGTGCGACATCAGAAAAAGGAGCATGTAAGGGATGTGTACATAATTTTAACTAAATTGCTATTCACTTTTTCTTTTCTGTGATAATCAGATCTATGCTAATAATTATTTTTTAATTGCACTGGTAAGATTTCAATGACATCAAGAATAAATTCTCATCTTTATTTGTAAGATGTGTTTCCCCCTTTTTTTTTTCCCATTTACAAGATTTTGAGCGTAACAAGAAGAAAAAAGAAAACAGTCTGTTCAGACTGACTAGTATCTACCTCAGAACGCTCAAATTATTCAGTAAAACCTAATGTATTGTTTAATAATAATGTTATTAACCTTTACCAGAGGTGATATTACTCTTTGAATAGTAGAAAGATAGATAAAGTTGTGTTAGTAATTACCACAGTATATTTCCCCATGAAATAAAATTTAATAAAACATGGGCCATGATCCTACCCATAGTGTTTTGTAATAATTAAATTGCCACCATACTACTGCTTTGAATGATATTTTATGAACTTTAATGTCTATATAGAAATTGAATATTTTCTTCTCTCAAGGAATAAAACAAAATAGTTTGGTTTTCTCTTTTAAGCCATACAATGTCCTTAATGATGTTTGGAATCCAAGAGATTTGTTAAAAATACATTGCATAAATTAAAAAAAATACACTTTGTACTATATGTAGAATCTCGTGTGCTTTGAATATTTCTGTATTTCTACATAATGAAGTACATGTACAGAATGTGAAAACCTTGTGCTGAAACAAATATTACATGTACCCATAAATTAATGTGTCCCCTTAGGAAAATGAAAGTTCACAATGTAATTACCCCATTTCTTCACTGAAGACATAAAGGAATTTATAGAACTAATTACCCTGATAATGGAGAGGGATTTTTCTTGTCCTCTTTCATTGCAATCCCACCTAGAAGCACAATATAGGAAGATGTAATTCATTGAATTCCACAGTGGCTCTGCTGTTATATATTTATTAGAAGAAACTGAGGCATTTTAATACTTTTGTGTCAACCTGATACATAAACTTCCCATATAGTGTTGCCTAAAGGTCCTGGAGAAAAAACTCCAGACAATGTTAGGTATAGATAAGGTAGAGAATAGCTTTTTTAACGAAGGTCTTCTGGCCATGGAGTACAAAGGCCCACGTTCACATACAGAATTCTTACATTTTTATATCTTTTACTAATTATCATGTCTAATGGGGACATACAATTCTAAGACCCCTTTTGGCCTTGTACCACCCTCAGAACTGCCCCACTGGAGCCCCTTGAGCCCAAGGGCCCCCAAGGGCCTTAAGCCTTCTATCTTGTTTTGTCTACTATATCTCTTGTTATTCTGGTTCAGGTGTGTTGCAATCCAAAATTCGGATATCAGCAGAAAAAGCTGCTAGGCTTAAGCCGAAAGTCTTGGGCCACAGGGGCTGGGGGAAATCCCACCATCTAAGGACCAGACAAGATCCACTGATATTCATCTGTGTTGACTGTCCTATCTCTGGCAGCAGGATATGGAAAGACTGTGTGATAATGCTATCAGTCCATGCAGAAGCCCTTTTTGTTTTCTCCCTTCTCTTGTAATCCTTGTTACGGGAAATGTTAAAACCATTTTTCCCCCATATGTAATCCCTGTTACTAGAAATGCTAATCAATTGTGGAATCCCCTAGTTGGCATAACTTGGCCACCTCATTACCATGTTCTGCCCCTGAGACCCTTAAATAGTGTTTCATGTGTTCAATAAAGCATTCCAGTTTCTTCCCCCAAGTCTGGGATCATGTAGTTCTTGGACCTTTACACAGGTGCACATCCCAAAGGAATGTTCTTGCTAAAAATCTATTGCCTTGAAAAGATGGTTAAAAGATGGTTAAACTGAAGGTTCAGGAATGTGGCACACAAACTGTGAGAAAATAGTGGTCTAAAGTGAAAGAAAAGTACAGTTTGCAAAACACAACTAGAATAAAAAAGTTAATAAAGAGCCCCCCACATAGAATCATTTTGGTTGAAAATACCTTTAAGATCATTGATTGCAACCATAAACTGCCAAGCCCATCACTAAACCATGTCCCTAAGTGAGATATCTGCACATATTTTAAATATCTCCAAGGATGTTGACTCAGACACTTCCCTGGGCAGCCTGTGGCAATGCTTGACGACCCTTGCAAGGAAGAAATGTTTCCTAATATCCAATTTATATCTCCTCTGGTGTAATTTTTGTTTGCGAACAACACATCCAGTTGCCTTTCTTAGTTGGATCCCTCACCAACCGTATCAGGAAGTTATCTTCCACACACTCCAGGAACCTCCTAGACTCTTTCCCCTCCACTGTACTGTATTTCCAGCAGACATCTGATAAGTCCACCAGACTTGCTGATAAGTAAATCCTCCATGGGAACAAGGGTTGGAACTTGTGAGACTTCTTCCAGCTGCTTATAGAATATTTCGTCTGTCTTTTCATCCTGTTTTGGTGGTCTATAGCAGACTGCTACCAGAATATCTACCTTGTCAGCCTTCCCCCTGATTCTGACACATAAACAACCCTATCATCACTATCATCAACCTCTAGACAGTCAAAACACTCCACAACATACAGGGTTACCTCACCACCTCTCCTTCCTTGCCTATCCCTTCTGAAAAGTTTCTAGGCACCCTTTGCAGCACTCCAGTTGTAGGAGTCACCTCACCACGGTTCCATGATTGCAACTATTTTTCTATACCATTTAAAAAAAATTACTTATTTTTTAAAATGGCAAAATAAAGCAATCAGAAGAGTTAGACATCAAAGACATTTAACATACCCTACTTTTACAGAATTGTAAGGACTAGTTATTATATCAAAGTGCAGACAGTCATAAAAGAAATGTCAGGTAGGACTGGTTTACCTGAACATCAATGCTTTAAAATTCAATGGCTAGTGCTGTGCTAGTCATCTTGGGCTTCTGCTATTATCAGTGAAAAGAAACAGGTATCTCCCGAGAGAGATTAATCTCACTCTATTAAAGGCAAGCAAATTAGATCAAAGCGGCCACCCTCTGCAAGTGCATAGTTGTCTTCAACAACCATAAATGAAGCCTGAGGTGAACAGCTCAGACTTAGATGTCTAGCACAAATGTTAGGTAAAGTGAATCTCTAAAATTTATCACTGAAAGTTCTTTACATTAACTCCATGTCTTTCTCAACTTCTTTTATTTAGCATACAGCACAAGTCTCATGCGAGAATGTATAAACTTAAGACCTTTAGAACAACAGCTGAAAAAGTTTTGCAGAGATGAAGTCGCATTGACAGTGTTCCAAGGCATTAAATCCCATAGCAGGGAATTTGAGTGAAAATGTCCAGATAATCCTGAGAGCAGACTGCAGTTCCCAAAGGAAGAAGCAAACACTCAAAATAAAAATGTCACTACCAATCTCCTCAGAAGAAAAAATTTTTTGACCTAGAATCTGAACGTTTGACTAATACTATCTAGTCAGGCTTTTGAGATCAGAAGACCAGTTGCTGAAATTTTCAGTATTTACAAGGAAAGCAAAGAAGCAAGACAGAAAAAAGAATTCATCATCCGTTTTTTGCGCCAGTGTATGCACAGTTTATTTCATATATTGTTCTTATCTTGCGTTATTTAATCTGTTATGCATGTTGGGAATAGTATATACTTTTTCAAAATCAGTTCTATCGCAGTGATTGCAGAAAAGTATGCCGTACATGCTGAGTTAATCCATAGATGCTAAAAAATTCTCATCTTTTTTAAAAGAAGAATAACTTTCCAAACTATGGAAAGATCACTGATGTATACTTCTATTCACTTATTATTTGATATAATGCCTATTTGTGTATTATTGTATTGCAACAAATCATGATCAGTTGTGTGAAAATGTTCTAGTAAACAGTAGTCATAGTAAATATAGATTAGATATAGTCTAATTTTTTGATAGATTTTATTCAGAAAATTTTCCTTTAGCCTTGCTTGAGTACTGCAGTGGAAGTTTCAATGGATCAACAAACAGATGGATAGATAGATTGAACAAACTCAGATTTTACTTTCTGTCGTGCGGGATAGAAAGTCACATCCAGGGAGCAGGAGCCAAGCATGCTCATATGTGAAGGAAAAGGAAACTAAAAGGTGAAGAATGAACTCCTAAAAGTGTTAAAGTATATCTGCCTGAGGCAGACTAGAGGAAGCAAATAAATGGCAGGCAACTGGGACTGAAACAGAAACTTTGAGGGAGACAAGATGGGATACAGTGAGCAAAAAGTAAGACAGAAGTGCACACGTAAGCTGAGAGAATAAATAAAGATAATAGAAGAGCAAGATAAAGAGTAGTGCACAGCAAAATGTGAGGAAATACAGGCACGCAGAGACCAATGCAATAAATAGGAGATCATGAAATGTAACAAAGATGAACTGTATCCAGATAGCTCTGGTAGGAAAAGGCAGAGGCGGAAGGAACTATAAAATATTTACACCATATTGTCTTCCTAATGCTAATTATATTCAAAAATATAATTACAATATGGAATTGCAGTGTTTTCAAGCTGCGGTTCTAGAAAAAACATGTGATAAAAATTCATCGATGTAAAGTTTGAGTGCTAAGGAATCAACACTTCTCAATATAAAAAAAGCATCCTGCAGAAAAGTATAAATCTAGGTCTACCACCTAAGAACTTATTATTGTGTATTGTATTTCCTTCAAGAGAGATCATATTTAAACCATCCTAATTAGGTGTTAAAGCTAACTATTATTATTATTATTACTACTACTACTTCTATCTTCGAGATAAGTCCATAGCTTTTTATTTGACTTATTTCCCACCCGCAATCTCTTTGGAGTGTTAATGGAAATAATATCTGGTTAGATCATACAGTTTTTTTCACAAGAAGATGGTCTCTTGCAGTTATATAAATGACAGGCAATGTCAATGCAGTTATAGAAAACAGGTACAATAGGAAAAATTAAATTATTTTATAAACAGCTAGGCAAATTTCATCTCCTTTGTTTTACTCTGGAGGGCAACCAACAATATTCTAAATGCCAAGAGCAGAAGGAACAGAGGGATGTATCTTGGGTAGTATACTTCAGAGATTGGCTGCCTTGGGGTAACAGTGAAATACTGGAGAACTTGCAGAAATTATGAGGCTATCAAGTAGGAAGAGAGATTGAAGAAAACTTTCTGATGCTCCCCATTTTCAGAAAAACAATGATTAGCAGAACACTTTCTGTCCTAGTTAGAACAGCTGGGACCAGTTCATCACTGGATGGGTGTAACCCAAAACTATGAATTCTATGGCCTTCCATGCCATTTTCCAGAAACTGTTGTCAATACACTATTTGCACCCTCTGCCCAGAGTAGCCTGACTCCTCAGGCTAAAAACTGGGTGTTAAGAGGCCTGCAAGATAGGAGGGTGCCCCCTGTCCTCACACCTATTGTGGAACTCCCCGCCCTGAGGGAAGTACTGGGCATTCCTGTCTGAACTGGAGAATATATAATCTTGAAATCTTGGAACTTTTTTAACCACTCATGGGATCCAGAGGAAGACTGCAGACCACCACTCTCAACTAGACTGCAGACCACCACTCTCAACCAGACTGCAACCACCACTCTCGACTGGACTGGACCCACCACTCTTGACCAGACTGCAACAGCGCTCTCACCAGCAGGTTTTTTCCCTTTCCTTTTACTTTGGACTCAGGGGGCCCAAAGAACATCACTCTGTTCATGCCCCGGGGTGCTGGGTTATACATTTGGGTTTTCTGGGTTAAAACCAATTGTTTGTCTGTATAATCGTACTTATTGTATTATTTTATTAAATTGTTATTCTGATTTATAATCTCTCTTTTGAGTTGAGCTCATTTCCCCTGTTGGTTTACCTTTAAACCAGCACACCTTCTGAAGAGAGAATTTTCTTTTTAACTTCCATATTTACAGAATCACAGAATGGGTAATGTTGGAAGGGACCACAGTGGGTCATCTCATCCAACCTTCCTGCTCAAGTAAGGTCATTCAAGAGCACATGGTACAGGATTGGGTTTGGATAGTTATTCAAAATTCTGAGTTGAAAACTAAACTTTTTGTATCATGACAAGATTTCACAAGATTAAGAGTATAGTGAGTTATTATCAATTAAGTTTTTTGTGTGTCTTAAGGAAAAAAATTATTTCGTCTTGCTTTATTTTACTCCCAAAAGTATTAAAGTTTTTCTTTTTTAAAGTTCTGGATTAGCTGAAATTTCTTTTTCTTTTCTTTTCCATTCTATTCAGTGAATGATCTTTTATCAGCCAACAATGAATCCCTCCTTACAGAACAGTTTAATAGCTGTGGACCTTGCTGAGGTTCTGTGAGAATTAAGCATCTAACACTGGTAGTAAGTGCTTTACAGATGAAAATTGCAAAGTAAGCACTAAATATAATTACTGTTATTAGAGATACATTCCAATCCAAATGTTTCTTTGATTTTATAGTTGACATAGATTCCATTCGGTATAACAAGCAAAAAATAGCCTTTGTAAGAGTGGTCAGGTAATAAAAGTTCCTGTGATATGTCTTGCCGAGCAGCTCATGACAATTTGTAAGCAAAGAACCAAATGCATTTTTAAACAAACAAGTAGTTCTTCTGGTTTTAATAGAAATGCTTTCAAAGTAAGATAACATTTTCCATGAGTCAAAATGGCATGAAAAGGCTATCAGAATTGAGAAGACTCCCAACCGGAACCAGATTCTGACAGGTTTGTGAAGATTCAACTCTTTTCCTTTGCACAGCCACACAAGCACCAGAAGTGCTAGCAGAAAAAGACTTAGGTGTGTGTCTGAATGCCACATCAGGTAGCAAATTTAGTGGTTGGTGCACTACTCTGAATCATAAAATGTACCAATCTCTTATCTTTAAGAATGTGTAACTTTACACTTGGAGAATCCCTAAGCAACCATATGTCTTCCTGTGAGCACTCCTACTAGATTTATCAGTGCTTGAAGGACATCTGGGAATGAAATTTTGAGAGCTAGAGATGAGAACAAGCCATTCAGGCAGTGATGAGAGCTCCACTCCCTATCTGACTTAGGCATTACTTACAATGCTACCACAATACAGGTTTCTTTGCCTTCGTTGTCTCCACTAGATATACATGTTTATTTCACAGAATCACAGAATCATTTCATAGAATCACAGAATCATTAAGCTTGAAAGGAACTCTGGATATCATGTACTCCACCCCCCAGTTCAGGCAGGGTGACCTAGAGCAGGCTACACAGGAATACATCCAGGTGTGTTTTGAATGTCTCCAGAGACGGAGACTCCACAACCTCTCTGGGCAGCCTGTTCCAGTACTAAAGTGTTTACAGTACTAAAGGTCTGAACTGTGGTGTAAGCAACCCCCATCTCTATTACCCTTGCCTTATCAACAGTAAGTAAACTTAGGTGTTTTCTAACAAAATTAACTTGGTCATTTATTTACAGGTTAAGTAAGTTTAGCTGGCAAGAGAAATGGAGGGATAGTACACATGGAATACTTTTATTTACTGTGGGGAATAAGATATGGCTATTTACTTGTATAGAAGAAACAGGTATTGTAAGGCTTTTTTCACACTATAATGGATATCTTGGTCTTTATCTGCAGTACTGGAGATTATAGTCATCTAAAAATCAGACATTCTAATACTGAATTGTGACACAATTAAGATCTGTTCTGGAAATAATTATGTGTGAAAGTCTTGTTGTTGTGCATCCTGGAAGTGTGAAATATACCCTACCAAACAGGGAGAATCACAAAGGTCTGTGGGATATTATCAATATGAATCTCTCATGGGTGATGCCAGTCAGACTACACTTCTTTAGGTCTATTCATAAGACCCTATAGGGAAGTCTAAAGAAAGTGGAGTATCCAGACAAGTTCAATCACCTGGGGAAAAAGATAAAAAAAAAAAAAAAAGGAAGAGAGAACTGAAAGAAGGTTTTTATAGTTATCTTTTTATTCAAGCAACACTCTAGCAGCAGCCAATGCAAGATACAACTAGAATAATAAAAGCCAATGTCCCAGGAGTAATAATTACTAAAAAAATATTGAAAAATTAAATATAACCAATATAACATATTTATCAGAATTCATATTACCAATAACAAGGTATTAATAGTATTGCAATTACTTCTCCAAACAGTAAGATTATTGTACTCATTAAAAGAATATCTTTAATTCTTATAGTGTAGTAGCAATCATTGATTTCTATAATTTTTTCTAATAATAAAACATAGCTCCAAAGCCTATAAAGATTGGTTGAAAGTCTTTGAAAGAACAAAATAGGATTAATTACCCTAAGCTTTTGAGATATTACTGTCTTCTATAGACACAAGGTCTCCAGAGGGCACATAGAGAGACTTTCACCTTTCCTGCTGCCACCCAGCTTCTCACAAACTTGCACGGTGGATGCATCAGCATGATTTGCTCAGAAGAAATCTATTCAACAAAAAAATTATTCCTCCTGGGAATTATAGCTGTCCCTCAGCAGTCACTGATGACATCAAGGTCACAGTCTAATATGAAACTAAGCACTTTTTTTGACTCTTTATTCTAACAATTAAGTGGAAAATCAATATCATCTCTTACTTCCTGGGCAGGCAACAAACATTTCCAAGGAGGTTTAGTTTTAGGTGCTATTTAAAAACAGAATCAGAAAAAAGATTTCATATTTCATTATTTTTTATTATGAACATGTTTTTCAACCATTACTGTTAACATTTTTTCTTCATTTCCTTCTTTCTTTTTTTCTTTCTTTTTTTTTTTTAATCCTAAAATGTGTCTATCATAAGTCCCTGGAATTTGCATAAAATACCAACTTCAACATGAGCCTAAATGAAGTCATGCCAATTTCCACAGAGATTGAAGGGGAACTTTGATAGTGCTACAAGATCTGAACCACAAAATGTAATTAACATAAACATTCAATTGTGTCTATTTCCTTCTTTTTCATGAAAGATATAATTACTTTTCCATTAATGATTACTTATCATATTGTCATGATGATTTCAAAAATAAATATTCCTTTGTTTGGAAGACTACAGACAAGTTGTTTGTTAGCATCCAATTTAATGTCACAAGCTACAAATCTGGAGTTTTTTCCCTAGTCAATTATGTGTATTCTTATGTTTATTCCAGGGATCATCTTATTAAAATTATTAATTGTATTATCAGCCTTTAGCATAATTGAGGTTAAAATATATAAAAAAGAAGAAAATCTCTGAATTGAGAATTATCCTAGAGCTTTGTGTCAATATAGAAAATATAAATATATATATACTAAGGAAATATATATTTTAAAGAGATGCAGTGCTTTTGTATGCAAATCTGATAGCAGCTTTCATTGGCTAGTGCTTCAGTAAATCTAATAAATTAGATATCCACTTTTTCTTTCCTGGGAAAAACCGTAATGTCTTAATAAAATGAGTGTTCTGAACAACACTAATCAAAGTCATTTCAGTCTCAGTAAAATGATCAGATTGCTAAAAATCAAAGTGCAACAGACTGCAGCAACTGACAGTGTTGATCTGTGTTAACACCTAAAAGAGTTGTGCTTTAGAGTTTACCAAGTGACCGCAATTTCACATGTGAAGTCCCAGCTCCTAATTCTGATCTTGGTTATCGTGTGGGAAACCATCAGTCACCTTCATTGACATGACCATAATTTATGCAACATTAGTTAAGCCCATTTCCTAACTATATACCAGATGATTGTAATAGTTATATCTGTATTAGATTACTCAATTAAAAATCTTGTTTTCCCCATTCTTATCTTGATTATGGTGAACTCTCCCTCTCTCTTTCTCTCTCTCCCTCTCTCTTTCTCTCTCTCCCTCACTTCCTCTCTCTCTCTCTCTCTCTCTCTCTCTCATCTAGCATTCATTCGAAGCTGAAAAGGGTAAGAGGCCTTTTTTATTAACTAGTTAAACCTAATGTAGGTTAGTGATTTGGAAACAAGTGTTTTACAGCTTTTAAATAAATTAACTGGTGGTTTTGGCTGAAGGAAATTCAGTAATAATGAACCAATGGGCGTGGTATGAACTAGCTTCACTTGAGGAGTCAGTATCGAAACAGTCTAATCCTGACTGAAAAGAATACTGGCTATTTTGTAACAAACATTTCAATGGTATTTTGGTTTTACTTTTATCAATGATATTATATTCTACCTTTTAATCTCTAAAATGTTATATTTTAGTGCCTTTAAGAAACATAAATTGTCCTATATTTCCCTTTCCAAACCAATACCCCCATACAGTATATTTACATATTTATATATTTATATATTTTTACATACATTTTATATTCACACTTATGTAATATTAACATTTTATTTAGAAGTCCTCTAGTGCTTCTTTAAAAAATAATTAAATATATCTATATTGTATTTTTTTTAACCCATTTTTTTATTTGTACAACACCGTGTATCACTATGGCTCAAATGGGACATTATTGTCTCCTAGATATGTGTATTTAAAACCAAACCAAACCAGAAACAAAAGCAAAGGTAAATACCTGGTTTTGATGACAGACTTCAATAGTTTAAATATCACCTAAAGTCTATAGACATATTTAACTTTTGGTACTAAAATCATATAAAAATAGAATTTGAGTAATTAAATTTAACAAAAGTCCCCCAAACTTTCTGTTTTACCTTCTTGCACACCTCAAAGCCTTCTAGCAAAGGCTTGTAATTTTTATTTACCCCAGCAAACACATGTGGAATTAGGTTACTCTATGGTTAAAATTTTATATCATTAATCTCAAACAGATGCCTACATACTCATACTAAATAGACATATTTGAATCTTTGAATTGTAGAATTTTCATGTTCTACAATTTCTACCTGACTTGAAACATAAATAATGAAAAAAGTTCATGATAAACTTAAACACTGAAAAATATGTTCTAAACCTTTACTGTTTATAAACTATTTATGAGTCTAATTATTTTATTCCTATCTTGTTTTTTACCATTTGAGAAAATAGGTGTGCAGAGTTTATTTTTGTTTTGCCTTCACATAATGCAAACCAAAACAGTTCTCACTGAGTTATTATAGTCTAATTGGTCTGAAAATTACTGATGGTCCACAATTCTATAGGAAATAGTTTGCAGTTCATTCGTAATCCACAGTATGTTTTGATTTCAGTACAGATTCCCATTAAATGTTCAGTGATGGTAATGTGTGATTTGATAGTGAATTGCTATAAATGTTTATTTGTGTTGTTTACTTAGCAATAAGCACTGTCTGAGATTCTACTCTGTGTGTGTGTGCAAACTTGTACTCAGCCAAGACTTCCTACCGTTGAAAGAGTCGATGAAGAAGGCATATGAAGGCAGACCTCAGCAGTGATGACAAATCAATGTCAGACATACTCAGATCAAACTCCCCCTATTAACAGGAACAGTTCTCAGTAAGCTTCCTCCTGTCCTGTGCTAAATTTTGCCCTTGAAATGCTCACCTCTGAATAAACATCACAGCTCTAAATAAAAGACAACAGTATGAAGTCTCATATTAATGTTATTTTAGACAATAGTTCTGTATTTCACTGAACATATCCTTTCGCTGTTGGTTAATTGGTGTCATTATCACAAATGTCATGGTTACTTAATTTAATTACTTCTTACTCATACATAATACTAATTTTCTCTTTCAGAAAGCTAAATGAAGAAATGCAACTGAAAATAGGGGGTTGGTTTTGTTTGCCTTTTCTGTTGTGTAGGTCTTCTACGTAGCTGATTTCAAGGACTTAGTTCTCAGAAAAACTCTTTCTTTATAAATAATTGCTTTACTATTCTACCATACTCACAGCTTTTGGTCTGCTAACTGTCTGTGCTAATCAGACACCAATTCACTTCAATGCTGAATCATACATTTATGTTTGAATGTCTAAATCTTTTCATTACCATTAATCAAATGAATTGGGTTTCTGGATTGCGGTCTTGTGGTATTTCTGATTTTACCGTACATCCTTACATAATGTAGAAATCATTACTTGAAAATATTTACCATGTAATGAAAACTACATCATAGTAGTCACATCCTCAATTTGAACTAGCTATGGAAGCTACAAAAAATCCTCCCCCTTACTCTGCCATTTTTTTCTTTTCAAATAAATACTAAGTGCAGTGTAATGTATAGTAAATAAAATGCTAATTATATTTTTTCCCTATTATAATAGCTTCTTAAATTTTTTTTCTTTTTTTACTTTAAGTGGCTCCAAGACTCCACTGATATTAATAAAGCTGAAGACAGTGACTTGCTTTCTGAAATGACCCCTGCCCTGAAGATGTGACAAACTAAACACAACAAAATACAAGGAAAACAGAACTGCTTAAGATCACACACAAATAAATTACCAAGACAAATTAAGAATTGAGGGACTTTTCCTTACAGTTAGTTGTCTTGCACTGCCTCAAACCTAAATCCCTTTTTTTTGTCAGGAACTACAGCATACTTCCATAAAGATTTCATCATCAGTTTCTATTTTGTCTTCCACTGAAGTCTGAGCATTTTCTAAGGCATGGCTATATGTGCCAACTATCACACTTTAATATACAGCCCTGGAGTTATGTTGAAATAATAGGTAAAAATTACTGCAGATTTTCTTTAAAAAAAAATAAATAAAATATCAGGTGGCAACTTTATAAAGGTTTATACTGGTGCTTTCTTTTCTACAACATGTGCAGTGGAAGTCAATAGACCCCAAAGGAAACTCATTAAATGAAAGAATTTTAGCACTTATATAACTCCCTATAGCAAGATTATTGATTCAAACAGTATTCAACTTTTATATTATAGTAAATAAATTGTGGTACTGTAGTATTCATGATGCTACAGATTACACGTGGGAAGAGATCAACTTTAATGAGAAAGAAGTTAAACAAATATTTCTAGTTATTTGAAGACACTTGGCTGTGGAGGAGGAGATATAGTAGCCTTTCTGAAGGTACAACTCTCATCTGAGAGCTTACAGGTATGTTAATGATTCATACAGAATGTCAGAATTTAATTTACTATATAAATTAAATTGAACCTTCAATTTTGGTAATTTTTGTAGCAAGAAAAGAGATCCAATAAAAATCAAGTAAATTTCTTATAATGTGAGACTAGAGAATTTGTATTTACCCTGCAGTCTCTTTAAAATGCAGTACATTTATAATGTGATATTCAAAGTGATAGAATAATTTCTCTCTCCCTCACTCTTTCACCTGCCCTCACCCCTCACATATCATTGTAAAAAGAGATGCTTGTGCATCTACACATCTGTTCAACCACAACAAAGGAAAAACTTCAGAACTTCAGTAGGTTTATGTTTAGATAGAAAGTGGATGATCTTATACTGAAAAGAAACACAAAAGGCATAGATAGACTGCTTTGGAAAACAATTTAAACACTCCAGATAAAAGCTTAGTCAAGCAAGGTAAAAGTGGTTATACTTTTTTTCCTAACTTGACTGGACTAAATTTGACTTTTGTTTTTACCCCTATATATTCCTTCTCAGTGTTCTGTTTTATTGTGCAAAAAAATGTTTAATACCAGGTATTAACTATTTATAGTATGATTCCCATAAAGTCCTGTCAGTTTGCAGTTCAGAAATTGTGACTAACAAGGAAACTTAGAATCCTAGAACCATAGAATTGTTTGAGTTGGATAGTAAAATTTGATCTTCCACTTCTCTTGAAACACAAAATATATAAAAATCTTTCCATTGTTTTGCACAGGATTTGTGCAAAAGGAAATTGAATTTCAAACAACAATATAATATTTTTCTTTTTTGTTTGTTTGTTTTACCTAACTCTTTCTTTATATTCTGCTAGCTACTATGTTTCTGTGGTTTTTTGGCTTTTTGTGGGAGAGAGTTTTTGATTCCTACTTCATAAACAGACTTTTAAAATGTCAGAAAAAAACCCAGGTTCTAAATTCCCTAAAGTGACAAAGGTAGACAAAAACCAAGTCCATAAAACCAATATGCAGTGAATTCAGCTGCAAAGCCTGGTGAAAATTTCAGCACTTATTCTGCTATAATAATTAATTTATTATAGGCTTTGCAAAGGAAAAGGATTTCAAATTGTTTGGTAGAAAATAATAGAGATGACAACACATTCTGGATCCTTGGGCTTCATAAATGAGTTTTTAACATACAAAGAAGAAAGAAGTACTTAATTCTCAAAAAATTCATGTTCTGTGTGTACAAAGGTTAAAGACACCATTTTTTTGTAAGCAGCAGAGAGAATTTTGTTTTGGAATGTGTGAGTGGTAACGTACTTTGGACAGTGACATTTGCCCTAAGCAGTCCAACACAAAAGAAGAAGTTATCAAGAAAAAATGCCAAACTTTAGTTGCACTTCTAGAGAAACTTCTTAGCAAGTTTCATTTTGGACTTTGTGAGTTACATTTTCATATATAAATGGCACATCATAGTCCTAATGAAGAGAAAGGAATTTTTTAAACTCAGAACCTAAAAGAATCATAGAGTTATAGAATCACAGAATCGTAGAATCAGCCAGCTTGGAAAGGACCTCCAAGATGATCAAGTCCAACCCTTGGTCCACTACCGTCATGATTACTAGACCATGGCACTAAGTGCCACATCCAGTCTCATCTTAAAAACCTCCAGGGATGGAGAATCCACCACTTCCCTGGGCAGCCGATTTCAATACCTGATTACCCTCTCTGTGAAGAATTTCTTCCTAATATCTAACCTCGACCTCCCCTAGTGGAGCTTAACACCATGCCCTCTTGTCTTACTTATAGCTGCCTGGGAGAAGAGACCGATGCCCACCCGGCTACAACCTCCTTTCAGATAGTTGTAGAAAGTGAGGAGGTCTCCCCTGATCCTCCTCCAGGCTAAACAACCCCAGCTCCCTCAGCCTCTCCTCATAGGACTTGTGCTCGAGTCCCTTCACCAGCCTTGTTGATCTTCTCTGGACCTGCTCCAGCACCTCAATATCCTTCCTGAACTGAGGGGCCCAGAACTGGACACAGTACTCCAGGTGTGGCCTCACCAGCGCTGAGTACAGGGGAAGAATCACTTTCCTGGTCCTGCTGGCCACACTGTTCCTGATCCAGGCCAGGATGCCACTGGCCTTCTTGGCTACCTGGGCACACTGCTGGCTCATGTTCAGCTTCCTGTCAATCCAAACTTCCAGGTCCCTTTCTGCCTGGCTGCTCTCCAGCCACTCAGTGCCCAGCCTGTAGCGCTGCATGGGATTGTTGTGACCAAAGTGTAGAACCTGGCACTTGGCCTCGTTGAACCTCATCCTGTTGGAATCAGCCCAACTCTCCAGTCTGTCCAGGTCCCTCTGCAGAGGGGAAAAGATCATGCATGTTCTTTCTCTCTTAAAATTGTTCATCCTCATCCTCTCTACCGACTTCTATTTAGAAAAAAATTTAAAAAGTTTAAAGAAAAGCTATTTCTTCTGATTATGCAAGTGCCATGGTGCAGCATGTATCACTTGCCCTTCTACACAGTAGAAACAGCCATATTCACTGGCATCTTTTTGCATTTCTCCTATTGGGAAGCAAACCTTGAAAACAAGACGGTTAGTTTTTCTCTGGATGATAATGACAGTTTCTGATGCACCCTTAGCTGGAGCTGGTGAGACTCCCTGAAGTACTCTCCTGCTCTTTTCTCATGACCCATCTCATCCACAGGCTAATGTTGCTGGGTCTTGTCTAAAAGCCCCCTGACAGTCAGGTTGCTGCAGCTCCATGCCCTCAGGTCCAACTAGTAGCAAGGCTGAGCATGTCTGCCCAGCAGATACAGAAAAAAAGTATGCACACAACATACATAAAAGCATATACACATGTGTTTGTTGAAGGCCACACAAATAAAGAGAGACAGAGTGCAGCACAACACACTCAGACAAGAACAAAAAGCATCAATGGTCTCATTTGGCCCCTCTCCATGGCTGATCAGGATGACGGTCTGCTAATGGGAAACCTTTTCATATACATAAAGTTTATATATATCATAGAATCATAGAATATTTCAAGTTGGAAGGGACCAATAAAGACTAAGTCCAACTCTCTGCTCTACATAGGGCTACATAAAATTAAACCATGTGACTATGAGTGTTGTTCATATGTTCCTTAACGTTTGACAGTCTTGGTGCCATGACCACTTTCACGGGGAGCCTGGTTCTGACCATCCTCTGTGTGAAGAACCTTTTCCTAATGTCTAACCTGAACTTCCAACGCAACTTCGTTCCTTTTCCTCATTTCTTATGAGCTGACACCAGATATCTATGTATCTCTCTATCTCTGTATCTATCTATCCATCATCTGTGTATCAATCATCCATCTGTACCTACCTATAAAACCATATAAACAGTTATATATATTTATGTATATATGTATGATGCAGATTCTGCCATTACCTGGATTCAGATACAGAGTCTGCACATTAAGTGCCTCCAGATCTGAGTTGCTTCCACATCTGAGTGTCCCTCATTCCTTGTCAGAGGCTAACGAGATGGTTTCTGGCCCACCAGGAACCTGGTGACTGAGAGCACAGAGTGTAGTCCTTATAACACACTGCACCACAACTACAGTTACAGGAGAAGCCTCCATTTCATGCTTACAACACTATTCTAACTTCAATTCCATATACCAAGCCACACCTCATCCTTGTTCCAGACTCTTTAAGCAACTGCAGCCTATGACTAGCTGACCCAAGGTGACTTGGTCTATGTTTCTCTTGAAAGATCAGTTTTCTACCTCTAACAGTTTCTGCACAGCATATATACTGCATGAAAACAGCCAGCTTAGCTCATGATCTGCTGACTCTGTCCCAGACAAGTCAAACAGTAAGCGTTTTTAAAAAGAATGGAAGGGGAAATGCAGTTCTGCATCTAAGACTGTTTGTTGTGGTTGTTTTGTTGTGGTTTTTTTTAAGTATATTAAGTTTTGAGCTTAAAGAGGACCTGACAGATGAACATATGGGAACAATGAGCTTTTAAAGTGCTCTATGCAACAAGATATTGGCAAACTGAAAATCTTATTGTGGTTAAAACAATACAAAATAAATAGTCATTACTAGTTTGTCATTCATGCCTTAATTCCTAATAATTCTTAATAATGCCTTGTGAGGTTATTGTGTATTATAACTCTAAGTTGTCAATAAATTTCTCAAAGACTACGGTTACATTAAACACATATATCTATTTTGTGTTTCAGAAAAAAATATTGAAAATGACGAGTTTGTATTTTGGGATTAATTCTGTTTAATAGGCATCTCTTGTTTCACAAAATAATAATAATAAAAAAAATTCTTTGTGTTTTTTGGCCTTTGTGGAACTGGGCAAAAGAAAAAAATTTCAAAGACCATAGGCAACCTGTGAAGTTTCTTCCTTTTAGTGCTGTGTCAGAGATAATATATATTGAAAGAATATAAAAATATGTGCCATGTATATGTAGCAGCCTGAAATTCAAGAAGAAAGTTTCTGAAGAATTTCTATATGAGAAAAAAAATGTACAGAAGATCAGTTTACATCAGCTGAAGTATTCAACTTCAAATAATACAGAATTCAGCACCACCAGATTCAGTTATAGTAGTTAAGGCTGTAGCAATAGGTTGCCCTTTCAACTTATTACAGAATCAAAAGCTGAAAAAAAAAATAGTATGCAATGAAAATATTCTAACATTACAGAGGGTCTTTTAGGGTCCAAATCATAGGACTAATTTCCAGTGAACTTCATGCTTGTGATTTTCTTTGTTGTTGTTGCTATTAATACATGAAAAAAAGTTATATAAAAAATTGTTCTTGTTATTTATATAGCACTCCTGAAAAAAAGAATTCAAGTAAGATTTTCTTAATTTTTTTATTAATTAAGATGACAATGAAACAAGTAAAACAATAAGAGATATCATTGAGAACTGATTAAGTTTAAAATTCATTGCATTATGGTATTTTAATAACAAACTTCTCTTTTGAGGTAGTGAAATATTTTAACTAGAGTGCCAGTTGTTTGAATTTTTCTAACAGTTGTATCAAATGTATCTAGATCTGAGGTGTCCAAGAGACCTATGAAAATGAGAATTTTAAGGGTGTTATATGCCTAGTTTCTCCCAGCTGTTGAAATTTCATATTATAGGCTACAACTCACAGTACAATAGTGCTAGGCATTATGTGGGGTTATGCTGAAAATTATTGTCCCAAAAAACTTGCTTTGTCTGAAGTGGGAGGTAATATTTTAAAATTAAATAAAGTTCTAGGTAGTTAGGAGCGTAGTAATACCAGAGTATATAGTTTTCATACTGGGGGGCTTGGGGTTTCTTAGGTTGTTTGTTGTGATTTGTTTTTTTTTCCTAACTGAAATACTGTTTTCCATCCAGAAATTTATGGCAACATTTGTATATGAAAAATCATACAATCAAGTACATGAACAAAATATTGGTGTACCATATTATTGATATTATCAAGTTTAAAAGCAGAGACTCCCTTGTTTTAAAGATTGCGCATCTGTCATAACCAATTGAAATTTGTGGCATTAACTTATATTATACTTTCTGAAGCAAAAGATTAGATTCCATTCCCGCTGTCCATTATTTCTTAGTCTAAAATGTTTGTGAATTTAATAGAACTTGATTTTTCTTATCCTGTGATATCTACCATGCTACAAAATTATGTTTGCTTATTTCCTCTAATGGATTGAATAATTATTTTAGCAAAATGGAATCATCTTCAGGGAGTCGGAAGCAAGTCCGAGGAAGAAAGCCCTATATCTTGTAGCATAGGTTATACAGCTGGACACCTAAAACTAATGAGATAGTGGAGCTTGGATTCTTCCTGAAACCACTAAAAGACTTCCTTTTCCTGTCTTCCAGAAATTATAGCTTCAGTCTTTGATATCACCAAAAGGTGGTTTTAAATTCTAAATGCAGGGAAATGTATCTCTATAGCCTGGGAAATATAGGGACTTAGGGGGATGATATTTAAAATAAACCCTCTGATCAGTTTTTCCTATAGGTTAGATATTTCACATGGATTGATAGGAATATCTCTTCCTTAACTGGAAATGCAAGTTTATTCAGGACTTGTGCCAATTCTCTCCAGAGACCACTCCCAATCTCAATAGTTCTGTAATTGTAAGTTCTATCATTTCACCACACAAGTGATAAAGAGAAAATATGGGGCAAATTGCAACCTCGTCTAGCTGAAGTTGTCGCTGCTCATTGCAGGGGGTTGGACTAGATGACCTTTAAAAGTCGTTTCCAACCCAAATGCTTTTTTCATATGACCTATTCCTTTGAGATACAGAATACTAAAAACCAAGAAAACCTAAATTTCATAAGAGAATTAACCCTACACAAGTTAAGGTCCTTAAATGTGGATGGTGTTCAAGGGATTTGAAGTTCTGCTTTTCTGAAATCCAGTTGATTGCTAGGGTTTTTTTGACAAACAGTTCTTCACCCATAGAAAGGTATTTCTCACTGACAGGTTTATTAATCTCTTTCCTAAGGCTCTGATCTGCATGTGAGTTAAAACTTAAAATATTTCCCAAACAAGCCAAACTTAAGTCAGTAACTTATCCTGAGCAGAACTTTATGTTTCACTTTGAGTAACATTTATCATAAGGAGTTACAGCAGAAATTGGTTCAGCCTCAGCTTTATACTAGTCTTCAGAGGGCATTTTCTTTCATCTTTTCATTTATTCACCTGCTGAAAAGAATTAAACAGACCACAGGATCTGACCTGATATTTTTTAACATAATGACTATATTATGATGTCCAAGTATATTTATTGATATTCACCTTATATTATCTTCTTTGCTGAAAGAGGAGTTTTTTATTTCAGTCTTGGTAATACAGTTTGCAAATATTTCATATTATCTGATAGGGGTTGAATGAGATTTCCTTCAGTTTGTTCTACTTTATATAATTTTAAAATTGTACTTAAACACCTAGCAGGGACACTTTTTGACAATTCGTTATGTTCTATTTGTTTTGCTTGTCAGACTTTTTCTTTTTTTTTTTCTTTTCACATTTTGCTTATATTTTAAATAGGACTTCAGAAATCATTTAATTTTATTTATCTTGCCACAAACAGATCTATTTCTGGAATTGCAGAGACTGCTTTGAGGTGTAAGCCTCTGAGCAAAACTTTAACTCTGCTGGGAATTTTTCAATAACATCCTCATGCCTGCTTCTGGCAATCTGCATTTCATTGTTAGAGAGAAAATACTATCTGTTTACAAATGAGATATACAGAGATTTAATTTTCTTTCTCCAAAATAGAGACTCCTATTGAGAAAGCAGTCTGACAGACAGGAAATCCTGGTACAATATATCTTTTAGGCATTCTGCTCCATCTTCTGTTTTCAAATTATGTAAAATTTGGGCTTAAAAAGGTGATAGATGGGTCACTTACCATACAATCTTGTAGTTAACCAGACATCAATTTATCATAAGTGAGAACTGCTTTACTAAGAGAAAAGCAAAAGATTTACTGAAAGCAGGCAAAGCAGTCTTATGAAAACAGAAGAAATGGATCAAAATTATTAATAATTACTGGTGTTTATTCTGTTTGATCTCTATGATTATAGTAACTGTGAAAATACTAGGGAACAAATATTACTTTAAACTTCCAAACTAAGGCATCTTATGAAATTATTAGGGCTAAAACTAAATACCAAAGTTGGATTGAAGGATTTGTGTTAGAGTAGTTCTGGAATCCTATGGAAAATTTCTTCTACTTTGCAGAAAATGTTCCTTTTTTTCAGCTTTCATTTTACTGTTTCCAAAGAGTTCAGTTTGATATATTTTCATATAGGTTAGCTGTTATGTATGGAAAATTTTAATACAGTCCTAGGACTCTAAACAACTTAATCAAAGCAGGAATTCAGATATAATTGTAATGGTTAAGAGCCCTCAAGCCTTGGGGGGAAGAAAAAGAAGGTTACAACATTCGAAGGACCGTTTTCAACTGCTTGGTTGATGCAGGAAGAAATGGGCAGGGAAGGGTGGAGAGCCAAAAAGGGCTTTGTTTGTGGCATTTCATTGCAAAATGAGTAAGTGAGCATCATACTACACAAAATGTAACGCTATTTACAATAGCATCAGTCCTTCACAAAAGGAACAAAGAAAATTAGAAGTTAAACAGGGTTCAATCACAAACTGATTCTCACTCTGTTCTTACAGGGTTTTGGCAGAGCCATGACTGAGTGGTAGTGAGGGGCCACAAAGTGATTTCTCATTGAATTAAGGATTATTCTGTAAAATTAATGTATCTTACATATGTATCAATGCCATACTTTTATGGCTCTAAATAGACTCAGAGTATTCTCTGAGATAGAAATTTATTTTTAGATGTTGTAAGTAACTCCCATCTTTTACAGTAGAGAGAGTGAATTAAGAAACCATCAGATAACACCATTAATTTTGAATGAACCATATATTCTTTCTCCAAAATAATTGCAATATTAATAAAATAAATCAAGACAGAACTTAACAAGTTAGAAGATGTTGCAATTTATTTGCTGGTTTTTTTTTCATAATCTGTATAATCCTCAGGAAAACTGCATATGGGTAGAAAATCTATAGCATTCCTTATGGACACATGCAACATGTCATCATCATATGTTGCTTAAATGTTCTCAGATGAGTAATGAACACTTGTTTACTCATTTCAGAAAAGACAAACTTTGGAAAAGAGAAATAATTTGTCTCTCCCAAGCTCCCAGAGAACTCTGACACCCTAAAATCTCTTTTGAAATGTGTGATTTCTAATTTTTTAGTCCTCCATTCATCCACAGTTCTGTATTTCTGCAACTGAAATTGCACTGAAAGAACTTAGCTTTTCACACGATCTTAGTCCCAATTAACAGGCTAAAAAAGATTTCTTCAACTTATGCTACATGTAAGTAGCATAATATTAGGCATAGGATATGAGCCAGTCCTAGACTTAGAAAGCTAAACGAGTCTATTAGCTTTTAATCTAAGCTGCTGTTACAGGTGCTGAATATGAGCATCTGGTGCTGTTTAAGACACTGAGTATAAAAACTGGCCTCCAGATGAGAAGGCTCTAGGTACGCTACAATTTTCCTTCAAGTCTAATATTGTATCTACCTGACCTAAGTCCCTGTCTCAAGTACCTCAGGGTAATCCAAATGGCTCTAGCTACATATCCTTCAGAAACTAAATCCTGTACTCCAGTGACTTTGCTGAGCAGGGACGAGAACAACCTCTTAAAGAGTCGTATAACAACTAGGTGTCATTTAGAATACTTAAGGATGTCTGAGTTAATTGTACAGCCTTAACAGGTATGACATGACCTTTGGAAGAACCATGATATCTCATTGATATCTCATGAGTAATCAGACACTGAAATGGGCTGCCCAAGGAGGTGGTGGATTCACTATCTCTAGAGGTTTTTAAGATGAGACTGGATGTGGCATTTAGTGCCATGGTCTTTACCAACCCAGTTGATTCTATGATTCTGTGATTCAAATTAGAGGTCAGGTAGAATAATAGAGTAGATATTTGGCACCACAAACCCATATTTAGGCAACAGAAATCTGTTCATAATGTTAATTATTTTACATAACTCTTTTCTGACGTGTCCTTCTATGTTTTGGAGATGGTTTTATAGGTTCTAGAAATTTCAGTTAGCAAATTCTATGTCCCTCCAAATTTTTTGCACCAATTATCTGACCTATATAGAAATAATAATAATAATAACATGCTGCTAACTGGGGACATATAATGTTCTCCCTCTTGAGGAAAAAGGACACAAACAGTCACAAACAGAAATATTTCTCATTGGTGAGGAAGTAGATGAGATTATGTGTAAGTAAGGATCACACAAAAGGATTATATATATTAAACACTTCTTACACAGTTAAAACATTCACAAAATATTTTACTGGTGCGTGTAGATCTTACTATATAAGTTTAATATCCTTTAAGAGGATCAAGGATATATGTGTGTATATATATAATCTCACATATAAATATCACAATAAATAAATTAAACCTTCAATTAAAAAAAAGGCAAAACCCCAAAATTTTATGTATGTACCTAGGAATGCATAATAAATTTATTTCATACTTGTTTTTGATAAAGGTCTCATTTAAAACAGACTTGCAATAGTGTAGTTTTTGAAAGATTTAGAAAGAGTAATCTTGAATACTTGCCAACATCAAATCCTTTTTTCGTTATTAGTTTTAATACCATTTGTTAAATGCAGCACATTAATTTGTGGTACATTCAGTACAGTTAGATAAATTATAATTAAGAGTCTATCTTGTTTACGTTAGGTCAAAACCAGCATGTTGAGACTATTAATGGGTAATTCATTCACACAAAATACTGTTATACACCTCACAGGAAAATAAAATGGAGCAATTATCACTTGCCTATTTGTAGGTTGGTTTCTAAAATTAAATTTCAATAACTGTTTTAGTGTAGCTCAGATAATACATGGATCAGCTGTACTCAAGTGAGTTAGAATGCTTATTGCAGTAAATAAAGTTGAAAGAAAACTCCAGCTGAATGTGATTATCACAGCCCTAGTCATTTCAAGTGGGCTTTCAGCCTGGGTTAATACAACACAGATTTTATATGGCTTAAAAATGATCACTTTTTTGCCCTTATTCCCACCACCTTCTTTCTTTATTCTTTTTTTTCCCATGGGCACACAGAATCATAGTATCACAATTTCATAGAATGGTTTGGGTTCAAAGGGACCTTATGATTATCTAGTTCCAATTCCACTGCTACGGGCAAGGATAACTTCCACTAGATCAGCTTGCTCAAAGCCCTATCCAACTTAAACTTACACTTCCAGGGATGGGGCATTCATGATTCTTCTGGGCAACCTGTTCCAGTGACTAATTACTCTCACAATAAAGAATTTCTTCCTAACATATAATGTAAATCTCTCTCTTATTAGTTTAAAGCTCTTCCCCACTCGTCCTAGACCATGTAAAAAATCAAACTCCTTTCTTCTCACAAGCTCCCTTTTTCTTATAAACTCCCTTTAAGTACTAAAAGGTTGCAAAGAGGTCTCCGTGGAGCTGCTCATTCTCCAGGCTGAACAAGCCCAGCTCTCTCAGCCTGTCTTCATAAGAAAGGTGCTCCAGCCATCAAATAATTTTCATGGTTGGACCTGTTCGAACAGGTCCATGTCTTTCTTGTGCCAAGGATTTCAGACCTGGATGCAGTACCCCAGGTGGGGTCTCAGAAGGGCAGAATCACCTCCCTCATCCTGCTGACCACTCCTCTTTTGATGCAGCCCATGATCCAGTTGGCCTTCTGAGCTGCAAATGCACACTGCTGACCATGTTGAGCTTTTTGTCCACTAGAAACCCCCAGACCTCTGCAGTGCTGCTATCAGTCTGTTCATCCCCCTGAGTCTGTACTCATACCTGCGATTGCCCCGACATAGGTGCATCACCTACACTTGGACTTGTTGAACCTCATGAGGTTCTCATGTGCCCACTTCTTGAGTTTGTCCAGGTTCTCCTGGATGGCATCCCATCCAACTGCATTGCTGAGCTTCATGTCACCAGAAAGCTCAATCCCTCTGTCTGTGTCATTGGTAAACATACTGAAGACCACTGGTCCCAAGACAAAGCCCTGAGAGTGACTACTCTCTGCCGGCATCCATCTAGACTTGGAGACCTTAACCACAACTCTCTGGCCACAGCCAACCAACTCCTCATGCAAATAATTAACATGATCCTAACCTTTCTAAATAAAGTGTTCATCCCACAAACACTTTCAGTAATTGTTTCTGGTGGCAACGAAGAAGGTACTATATTGTGTTCTGCTGCAAAAGTTTTAAAAATCATTTTGAAGAGGGGTATTTCAGAGTTACAATTGGACGTGACACAGTGTTTTAGTAGAACTACAGTTAATACGTGCAGAGACCTAAGAGCACTGTATTATCAGAATAAAACCCCTCATTGGTTGTTCCACTGGAAAAGCCCAAGGGAGAGATGGCCAGAGACTGTATTAAAAATGCTTCACTTGTAAGTATAGTTTTCGATAGGTATGGTATCCTCTTCATCTTTCTCTGAATATATATGAGGTATATATTAGAGCACAGGCAGTTCAAAGACTATGTTTTCTTTAGGTTTGTAGCAGACTTTTGTAGGCATGTAAAATATATGCTATAGAAGAGATAAGCCTATCTAGCTCCTTCAAAGTATTAAACTCTCCTTTGTGTCTTAGTAGCCCCATATATGTGAAACTTTGCCATGTCTTCATGAACAGGGGAAATGTACACTCAGAACCTTATTTGCAATTAAACTGAAGAATGTTGCCATCTGGTCTAAATAACTGTTGGGTGGGGTAAATTTCAACTTTTACCAAACAGCATACTATCAGAAATTTTTACTTCAACCCATCAGTCTCTGCTAATTGCTTTTTGTTTGCTTTATGGATGTCTAGTGCTGTGCAAGGCATGAAAAATTTATCTGTTGTAGTAACTCCATGTAAACACTGGGAACTGCAGTGCTTAAGTACACTGAGTTTAGTATAACCACCGATTAAATAACAGCAAGGTCAATATTAAATCAAGGACATGTTTATATTATACCTAATTTGCGAAAATAGGAACCTATGTATAAGTTCATGTTTACAAAACACAATGATACATAAGAAATTGTTAAAGGCTTTCAAAAATCATGGTCTAACCTCTTTCAATTTAAAGATTTAGAGATAAAGCAACACTTTATGATGAAAATCAACATTTTAAAGTTAAATTTTCTTAATCAACAATGCAAATAAAGCTCAGCCAACAGCCAAGTTTTATAGTCATTCTGTATAAACAAATTATTCAGTAGTTGACCTTAATTATACCTGTAAGTCAGTACAGCTGCAGAATTAGTAGCTAGGTGAGAACAATTTAAAGTGCTATCCTTTTGTTCTATTAAAACCATAACTTTTCATATTTGAAGTGTCATGAATAATGATTAATAAGTATTTTATGTTTAGAATTCAGACATTCTATTAATGAAATCAATCCAATATTTTTCTGTCCTTGAATAACATGCTAGTTTCTGTTATCCTGTGATTGATAGATGATGGTGAAAACTACTGAGGCTAGTAACAAAATATTTATTTCACTTCCTAAATAATAATTACTCTTTATATATACATCTTTAAATATTTGAGAATAATTTTTCAGTTTTATCTACCTGTAATATTTTGCTTAGTTAAAACTTCAAAAGGTTCTTTGAGCTTTCAAACATGTCTGTGTAGAATAATAGAAAGATTTGCATAATTCTATGATCAGCAAATACATTACACTAAATTTTTTGTCTAACTTACTTTACATTTTAAATAATGTTAGAAAAAACAGCCTGATAAGCCAAATTATTTTAAATAAGTGTGTACATAAACAAACATAAATATATATATATAAATTAAATTTTTCTGCCTCCTAAGGCTACTAAAACTTATTTGGAGAAAATGGAGGTGTAAGAAAGAAATAGCTACACTGTGTAATTAAAACCTGCTTTTTTAGATGAATAAATTATTCATTATTTCATATAACCAGTGAAAAATATTTTTACATTTTCTCCTAAAAATTTGTCTGTATTTTTTTGCTGTTTTCATCTAATTTCTTGGTGCCTAGCTATCCTGTTCTTCAAGCAAATCTCATGCATGAAGCCAGAGAGTAGGATCTTCACTAAATAGCTGCATTAAGCTAAAAAAAAAGAACGATAAACTGTAACTTAGCAAAGTGCTGGGTTGTACTGGCTGAATGTATGTGTAGCATCCCACAGTCATAAAAGGGAGTGATAGTCAAGATCCATGGTTAGCCAGATTTACAAAGAGGAGGCAGCAATAGAAGACTGAAGGGGCACTTGAAATCTGTTCAGACAGGGGTGTATAAAGGAGGTAGGAAAATATATCCTCAGAGTAAGAGTGATCAGGTATCTGGCTTACTGTGAGACTCTAAAGTGCACACCAGTCGTGTGCCAACAAGTGTAGGACATTCTCACTCTGCAAATCTGAAAATCTGAAAGGTTATAGTTAAATGATATTAATCATATTTTAAAAACTGTTTCAAGAGAAACTGTCCCTCTGTCATTTCGTGATGTTGTCAGAACTCTCTCATTGTGGTTTTTTTTTTTCATTGTTCTACCCTCATTGTTCTGTACAGAAACCTACTTTTTATGGAGAAGCAATTTTTCTTATACAAGCAGGAGTTTCAATTGTCTTCATACTCCCAACTCCTATTTCTCTCTTCTTGTCATGTTACCTATTCTTTATTACTTTTATTATTATTATGTTTTTCAAAAAGTTCTTCGTTATTTTTGGTTAATAGTAGCTTAGATTGATTACAAGTCAAATAGTCCATATTAAATTTAGCTTTTACTTTCAGTTCCTTGCCTGAAAAGTTTTCATCTGGGTTATTTGGAGGTCTGAAACTGCCATTTCCACTGTCATTACTTTTTTGTGTACAAATAAAATATAGGTAGGGACATCTTTCATCTTTTTTCCAAGGTAAAAATAGTTTAAAAGGAAACAGTAAGTTAAAACTAAAATTACAATGGCCCATCAGAAGTAAGCAAATAAATGTATATTTTGGGGATTGATATTTCTTGAATTCAAATGATTGATACATTCTGTTGGAGGGCACAGAACACATGATACCTCCTGGACATCTTTTGTACAGCAAAAAGTGCCTGAAAAGAAGTTTCAATGGATAAAAAGTCTAAAACAAACAAACATAAATGCATTCTTTGATTACTTACTGTATTCTACTTAGGTTAAAAATTTTGGTCAACTGCTTAAAGCCTCAACAGTTACACTTTTAAAATTGTATGTGAACTTTCAGGCAAGTATAAGTGATAGTATAGCTGTTATTCCATAAATATGTGGTTAGATTATTAGTATACAGATCTGGTACTGAAAAAAATATCAGTGGGATAATTTTAAACATATCCACAAGTGTAAATTATTTTAAGCATCTGCAAGAGAATATACACCCAAAATACCAGGCAGTGGAAGAAATTAGGAGAATTTATTTCTGAAAGCTGAGAACACTTAACATTTCAGCACAAATAAGGAAAGACACTCCCCTGTTCTTCTCAGGGCTTTTATTGTCCCTCAGCTCCTCCCTCCCCCACTGTTGGGGGCCTTCAAACATGTCCTCAAGAACTTCTCTTTTCTTATAACAGGGAGTCAGCTTAAGACTCTGGAATTCAAGAAGAGAAAACATCTAAAACTGCCTCCGGAAAAGACACCTCTTTCCAGGCAGGAAAGCTTTCTTAAGTGACAAACCCTCTCCTTTCCTTGTAATAAATCTTCTGGAAGGTTTTTTTATAGTTACAGCATTGTAAAAGATTTCAAAGTTCTACTTTATGTCACTTAGACTTCAGAATTGTTATTCTCCTTAGTTGCTCTGTATGTCTTAAATTAATTTTCAAAGCATTCTGTTCTGTAATTCTCCTCTGAACTCAGAGGTTTTCAGTATTTTATTTTTTTTCTAATGTGTAAGTCCCCCACCTGTGACATGAATTTTGTGTCATTCCTTCTTACTGACAATTCAGCTGCAACCACTCTTTCACTTTATTCCATTCTGACCCTGTATTTTTTTTTTGGAATTAGATGCAAGTAAGTGCTATTGATGAAGCCTCATCTTTAGAGGAAACAGCATGTTCAGTGTTTGTGACCTGCAGAAGGGGATAGATGTCGCCTGTAGCCCTATTTGGAATAAATGTTTTGGTATAGTGTATAAGTAATTATTGTTGCTTACTACAGGTTTGCTTTTTTCACATTACAGCAAAAGTACTTTTCATCAATATGCTTAGCTCACACACAGAGTGAATTAGCTGATGTCAGGAATGTGGGCTATATCCATGCACTTGACAATGGGAGTATTCATCTTCAAAATTCTATAAAGTTATGAGCTGACAATACAGAAAAAGTAAGTATTATCTTACGTGAAACAAGAGGAAATTTTAAAACCTGAAAACAAAATTCTGAATCTTCAAGTTGAATGTTATTTCTTATTAATATAAAGGTGTAAAAACCTGATTTCCCTCTTAGTATGCAAAGACATCAAAAATAAATGCTTCAATAAAACTGATAGAATTTTTTAAAAGTAAAAAATTAAACAAATTTAACAATTTTATTGCTCAAAATTTATCCTGAAAAGGAGATGGAAACATTTGAGACATTTTATTTAAGAGAAAAGCAAGTCCATCTGCTTTGGGAGACATGTCATTGTGAAGATCAATGGAAGAATAGCTTTAAGCGACATTCAAAAGAATTTCTACATTGAACTGAGTAATGACTCACAAAGGAAAATCTTGTGGGGTTTAAGCAAGGGGGAATGTGTGCAAAGTTATGCTTAGGAGAGAAAGGAATGAGAGTTTTGTTTGCTCCCTGATGGTGAGCAAATCAAGAGTTTCATTATACTGGGAGGAAGGATTCTAGTTCAGATTTTTCTCTTTCACATGTTCCCTTAAGAGAGTTTCCATGCTTCAGTGAATGTTTTCATTTATATTCAATCAAAATTAAAAAGCATTATTTCTTGAAGCTCTTAATTAAACACTGTAAACTGTACAACAAAAATGGTTGCTAGTTTTCCATACATGCACCAGGTTGTGCAAGACGTTATAAATAGATTTTAAATAGTTAACTACAGGGAGAATTTAATCTCTATTATTTATAACTCTTACCTGGTTGTACCAAGAGAAAAGGTGCTAAGGCAAGAATAGCAGTATCTTTTTCAATATTCTTTTGACTACTACGTCAAACTTCCAAGCATCTATCCAAGCTGCATCACAATAAATGAAATGCACTGTGACACATCAGTAAGTGTTGTCAAAATAAGGAAACACATTTAGTATTTCAGAATCCTTCTGTTCTTTATTATGAGATAGGGATTTCACGGCATGAAAAAACTGTCTTCCAAAGAGGCATCATTTCAGTTCAGGACCCCGATTTCTGTATTTTAGTGGCAGAATCCATCAGGAAGAAGGAAAATTGTCACCAGCTTCTGTTGCCTTGGCAACCTGTGTTGCCAAACAACAGACTGGGTACCTTCTAGAAGGTTAAACTTCCAGGCTGCTGAGAGACTGACTGCAATGACAGCAGAATAAATACCTTTTGCTAGATGCTTTCGTCATAACAAAACAAGATAATATTTTGCATATTTTTTCACAACCTTTGATGCTCTTTCCCATTTTCTTGTTGTTATATTTGCTGATAGCATTGGCTGTAATTAATCTGAATTCTAAATCCTCGTCTAAGTCTCTTACTTTGGATATACAATATTTTCTCAAATCCCCTCATGATAGTACTTGTTTCCACATATGGTCTTTTGTACAATGGCAATATTTGGTAGGATGGCTGAAGAGAACAAATTATTAATTTTTATGATTTTTTTAATTCAATTTTTTCTGCACTTTCTCTGTTTGTAGGTGCTAGAGTTTTAAAATATTTCTAATAATAATAATAAGATTACTGGGTGGGATTAGACACCTCTAGCTTCAGGGCAAATTTAAGGACAAATACAGCTGTTCCTATAATTGGCATGTCGATAAAGGCTACCTCTGGTGGGGTTGTAGCTTTAGACAAGCCTGTCTGGAGCAGATGGTGCAGAGCTTCTCTCTGATCTAAGACACACTATTATCTACAGACACCCAGGTGGGAGTCCTCTGATCAAATGTAGATACCTGAATTTAAACTAGTTTGTCTAGGTTCTTTTTATTGCCAGTGAAGAGAAATAGAGACTGTTAGGAAGAAATTTATTTCAACCTAATGTAGACTAATAAACTAGGAAAGAAGAACTTTGCCCTATATCTTTGTATTTCTCTCTGTTGTATATAAAAGAAGCTTAGTTTCTAGCTCAGGCACAGAGGTCTACTCAATGCCTAAAATTGGGTGTTCTGATTCCACCTTTTTTAAGGTTTATAGAGACCCCTGTTATCATTGCTCTGGCCATTAACTGAGTCTCATTTTGTGACTCTCCTGGACACACCTTTTCTGTTCTTAATTACATTATTAGAGTTATTAGTCACTCCCAGCTACAGGTTCAGATCATCACAAGTCATTAAACTTACTTTAAACTAGCAGGCATCTGGGTTTGGCCCAAATTGCTCTATGAGAAGGCCCTTCTATGCTATTCTTTCCAAATATTTGTACTATATTCTTTAAATTTCTTTTAGTGCCGTGCTTAATTTGTGTTTGGGCATCAACTCGAGATGCAAATCAACAAATTATTTTTGTCTTCAATACAGCTGTCTGTATGTGAGCTGAGTGTCTATGTTCTGACTATAATTGATGGAGATATGGGACTCAATGCAGTTGCCAACCTGTAGGCAGCCGGTGCCATTTCACACTCCTTAGGGTAAAAGAAATTTCAGAATAAGGTTAACAGATATGGCACAGGAGCAATGGAAGACCTGTGCCATGTTGATCCAGCTGCAGGCCAAGTGATATACCTACAATACGATATCTAAAAAAATCCTAAAAATTATAACGTGGACATCAACTTAATTCTTCCCTTAGTAAGATGTTCAGTTGACCAGCTGTACCACAACATCATAAAATAGTTCTCTGACAACTGGTATAAAGGATAAGGCAATATAATTCAGTCGAAGCTATAAAGCCAATTATAGGCTCAAGGTTTATTATATATTATAGGTTTGAGGGTTAAAGATTTTATTAGTTTTTGTTGTGAACAATTCTATCCAGATGGGCATAGGGACAGTGTTTGGAAAGGAGGTGAAGGAACTGTTTACAATAAATTATAAAAGCAGAGTGTTAATTGCTTATCTGAGAGTCTGTGGCAGTTCTGGAAACAGTTGACTCTTTCTGAAAACAGTATGCAAACACTGTGTATGATAAGAATTCATCCTAAAGTGCTGTCACCTCCTCATTTTCTACTATTTTGTTTATAAGTGATTTGATTGTGTCTGGTTACAAGTCATAAATAAATGAATGTACATTTATAGAAAGCACTTCAACATTTTCTGTAAGAACCTGGTACAAAACAAGTTTAGTTAATTCTGTGTGGTTTTGATGTACCCTCAAGTGAATTCCATTTTCTCATTTTTCTTTCTGTTTTCTGGGACACCTGGGTCATTTCTTTCCTCTACAGCTACCTTGGAACCTCAACCAATGTAAGTTGGGAGAAATCTGTTGATTTCATTGACAGTGTATTAATCTACTTCATCTTAGAGGAGCTCCAGATTTGTAGGAGGTGACTGTGTAGAACCAGACACGTTCAGTATATATTCAGGATATCAAACTTCTATGCTAAAGGTATACACGGAGCTTCCTCCTCTGGGAGAAGGACTCATCAAATATGCAGTGTATCACACATGTATTTCAAAAATGTACTGTCAGAAGTAGTGTGCCTGGTCCCTCTGGGCTCAAGGTACTGACACTTACTTCCTTTTCCTTTATCTGTCAGTGATCATGGAAATTTTTAGAGTGATAATTGTGTCTTTTTTCTTTTTCTCATTCACTAAAAAGAAGTCTAGCTTCTTTTTATTTATTCTTATATCCCAGTTCTACTTCTTTAATCTCAGTCTTCTATTTCTCCTTTTGAATCAAACACCCGTTCGTAAACATCTTCAATGATTCTGACAGGAAGCAAATCCAAAAATGAAAGATAAAATAAGTCATGGTTTGGAATTTCTCTATGGAACAACAAGCAGAGAGGATTCGGGTTTACAAAAATGAAATAATTTTCTCTGCAAGCTCCAACTGTCTAATTCACTGCCATGGTGACCAACACATATGTTTTGGACAGGGTAAGTATTTCATACTACTCATCTCTGAGATCCCATACAGGAAACTATAGCTATCTCTGAACCATTGAAAGTTTTTAATTTTAAAATGCTTTCACCTTTCTTAAAAGAAATTAAAAGAAAGTAGTTGAGACTATAGATGAAGAAAACACATAGAATCATTCTTGATTTCTGTTATTTATATGCTGCTTGAGAAAAAATGTAACAACATCTCTGATTACTCCTAACCTTCAGTAGAACATTGGTTCAAATATACTGAGGTAAGGATTTATTCTTTGACTAATGTACAGAAGTCAACTGAAAAGAAATTAGTAAAAGTTATTCAAACTCTATTTAGCAAACAAACAAACAAACAACTCCCCCCCAAACCCAAAACAAACTCTCAGGAAGGCCACCAAGAAATAACACACAATGAAACTAATACTGATTTACCCTGAAAAATTGTTTTCATGAAAATCTAACCAATTGGTTGGCACTTGTTGACATTAAGTTTTCAGTGAAAAAAAGGCCTAAATTCTTCTGTATGCTTTCTGTAAAAGGAGGAGAAAATGAAAGGAAGAAAAGTGTCCCAAATTTGATTTCACATTTTATTTAACTAGATTCTTATAAAATATTACCAAAATACCATATCTTATATCTCTTTAAATATTAATAAAATTTGCTAGTGGTATATGGTGCTTGGTCACCCTTTGCTGTGTGGATACCATATGCTTTATACTGGGCAAGGCAGGATCTTATGCCAAGGAGGAAAGATTGCTTTGCTGTTTCCTCTAGAGCACTTCTGTCTGCTCACCAAAGTGGTGGTTTTGGGATGCAGTACATGGCAAATAGAGAAAAATACATCCAGCATAAGATCCTGCACTATGACTTCAGGCTCACTGACTCCTCAGCTGTGGTTAAGCTGAACTGAGTTGAGACTGGACGCACTAAATGCAGCTACCTGATGTTACCTGAGCCAGAAATGATTGCTGAATGGACTGAAAATTATTCCTGTTGCAAAAAAGCATTAGACAAGTCCATAAGGCCAGAGCATGAGAGGACAAGACAGAGGAAGAGGAAAAGCTTTCAGCAGCACCAAAGTGACACTGGTTTGGAAAGCCTTCTGAAATCATAAGATGTAAGCAGTAGGAGGGATTTCCTGAGGCATGGATCAAACCCACAGCCAAGCCTGACTGATGACAGAAAAAAGACTTTTTTTCTCTAGAAATCACTCGACTAGCAAGCCATGCAGAGGGAAGAATTTCTTACATGGACATAGTGGACAGTAATTTTTAAGTCTTTTTATTTAGTTTCATTTGAGAGATTAGAATTTTCTCCATTTTTGTAGTCTACTTGTGCTATGATGAAAAAGTAACAGAATTGACTAGACATATTTGCTTTCTGGAGGAAGATGGGCAGTTACAATAATTTGCATATTGGTTTTAAGGAAGAGGAAGGAAGGAAGGAAGGGAGGAAGGAAGGAAGGAAGGAACTGCTTGTTTAACCAGCTTAACCTGACCTTAGGCAAGTCATGTTTCCAACTGAGGTTTTAACACAGGAGAATTTAATGAGTTATGATCATAAAGATATGAAATTTACAGAACTCAGGGCTATTAACAAATTTCACTGTTTGGGTGCATTTTCTCTCTGCTACAAAAATTGTGAGTTTCTGGTTTTCACTAAAAAGATAAATCAGGAGGATTCTTTATTTTTCAATACAATAACAAAAATGTAATGGGCCAGTATAATGTGAAAATCTTTCTTACAGCTCCTAAGGCAGAAAAAGACTAGTGAGCTCAGACATATTTCAGTTATTACTTATAACTCACTGAGGACAGTCTTAAACAAATATAGAAGAAGGCAGGTAAAAAAGAATGACACAGAGATTCTTAAATAACTTTATTAATATGTGCTGATTCGATGACAGAGCTTGTTGAAATATTTTCAGTAAGCACTGCATTAAATGTGTTTAAACAATCTATTTGCCTTTGTGAGAAGTGAACTATGATTTTACTTTATAATAATAAAGAAAAATAAGTGACTGACCATTTTGAATCCACATTTTATTTTTAATCTCAACAAAAGTAGGAGAAAGAAAAGCCATGTCCACAATTACTGTGAATTGGAATGACAGGTAGAAATTAGGGCTAGAAAATAGAAGAAAAGGATTTAGAACATTATAGGATACTGAAGGATATTACAACCACTTAACAATTTCCTCAGAAGTCTGGACCAAGGTTCTGCTGCTGAGCTACATCAGAGCTGGGTCAGGGTAATATAGATGACGAGGCCCAGAAGAGGCAGGGGAGGTTACAGTAGCAGTTACAGTAAGAACAGATTTTACAAGAGTTGAATTTCCGTGGCTGGCCTGGACACATGGAATAGAATTGATTGTACAGTGACTTGGCTTCAGCCCACTTTGCAGCAGTGTGTAAGTTAGGTGCCTAATTACTGGAAGCTTCCCTCCTGTCAGGAGAGACAGAGAAGCTTCTGCAGGTAGAGAATTAGACCTTAATGGCCTAAATAAATATCTGTAGATGCCATCCTTTCCCTCCTAACCCTCTGTTCCTAGAGGAAGCTTTGTCTAACAATCCAAACTAATTTAGTAAGTACCAATTCTGTACTCCTGAAGATGAGCCCAGGTCTTTGCTCATAATACTTTCTTATTGAAAAAACAAACATTTGCGCAACATTTACTGATAAACGATTGATGCTTAAAGTTTTACTAATATGAACAATTTTTATTCCTGAGTAGGTCTGTTAAATCAAGCAGACCATTTACATATGTAAGAAATGTCACATAAACACATTCAAACCACTTTTTAAAGGACTCACTCTGCTTCTCTGAACTCAAGATCCAAAGGTGTTGCTGATATTTCATGAAGCACGTAGCTGACTCAAGGCTTCTCAGGTGTACAGGCATGGGAAGGAGAAAGGTAAAGAGCTGGAGACAGGCTGTGACACAAACCTAAGAATTAGAACTCCTGTCCCAGTGCAGAACAAAGGACCTTGTAAAGTTGAATTTACAGTCTTATTTCTGCAGTTGAGATGTGAAGGATTCTGGCACATGTAGTGAGAGATGTTGCTGAGAGAAGCCATAACATGGTCTTGATAAGTAATCACAAACCACACAACAAAGCACCACTTACGGCAGCAAGGGCTTTAGCGGCTTTTGGCCATCAGCCTGAGAGGTCTTCTCTGAATCTCACTGAACCGCTTGTCTCCTGCCAGGAGCTCCTCATCGTTTAGAAGTACTTGGCAGAGATTAGGTACTCCACACCGATAAAAGGAGAAACCTTCTGGCCAAATGCCTGCCACATTAACCCTCTGTGCAAGCGGTAGAGTTCTCCTCAGTGTACCAAGGATGTTCATGGCAGGCACAAAGAGTTTGGCTCTGTGCTACTTGTACAGTCTATGGGGTGGTCTGATTGCTGCATTTCCCCACAGATTGCTCAAGGAAGTAAAGAGCACTTTAAATACAGGAATTCTCTCCTATATCATGCATGTTCTGAAGGAGGATATATCATGCTTACCCTCCATTACTTCTTCTCAGGCCTCTTCCCTTTGTATCTAACTTCTCTGCACAGGCTGCATAACATCCAGTCCCGCCAGGATGTCATCAGGATGATGTCCTGCCCTCGTCCAGAGTAAAAATACCTTTTACAACATGAAGAAAGGATAGGAACCCAGTGGGTCACCTTATGTTGAGATGAGATTCCTTGATCCACTGGACACACATTAAATGAAACTGTATAACAAAGTGGTGAGCATGAGTATGTTCATAGTATGTTTTTTTTGTTAGGTTACCCAACTGATCTCTTCTCTTTAATGACTAGTGACAGGACCCAAGGCAATGCTCTGAAATTGTATCGGGGGAGGTTTAGGTTGGATATTAGGAAAAGGTTCTTCATCCTGGGAGTGGTTGGGCACTGGAACAGGCTCCCCAGGGAAGTGGTCACAGCACCAAGCCTGACAGTGTTCAAGAAGTGTTTGGATGATACCCTCAGGCACATGCTGTGACTCTTGGGGATGGTCCTGTGCAGGGCTGAGAGTTGGACTCGATGATGCTTGGGGGTCCCTTCCAACTCAGCATATTCTGTGATTCTGTGATTCTGTAACTGTTATCCTCTGCAACAAGAAGGCAAGTAAGGCAAAAGGCTCCAAGCATGCCAGGATCCTGTCCTTGTTATCAAGGTGGTAGCTGCTCTTTTCCCTCACCTTTTTATTTACACTCTCATGTTCTAAGGGCTTATTGAGTTGCAAGATCTCCTCACGCTGTTCCCTGACATCCAAGCTGGTTGACCCCGTCAAGGAAAGTAATCTTGACTGGAGGGGTCTGTGTCAGGAGTCACAACCACTGTGAGGTCTTTTCCCCTTCCTGGATGGTGTCAAATCCCAGGACAGAGAACTTGGGAAATCTCATAACATGGGAACTTCTATAAATTTGATTATGTAACATATATAGTGTTTCTTCTTTTCTACTATTTTTTCTCATAGTCTCCTTGTTTTATCTTTTTTCCTTTATACCCTTTCCTCCTTGGGGAGACCTCATGTTTTGTTAAAAACTAGTTCTGAACATAACATTGGGAGCCACCCTGGTTCATCAGAGCTCTGGCACAAAAAAAGCATATCTGAGCCTTATTTACCCATGGCTGCCCCCATCAAGACAACATTCAATTAGTTTCCCAAAGCCCCACTTAGTTACACATTTTTGAGATTCATTTACTACTGAACAGGCATAGACTCTGTAAATCTTAGTCATGCAAAAAGTCTGAATGATCACAAGTAAAAATATGCAGATGAGTAAGGTTTGCAGCATCAGACCACTAATTAATAAATGTCAGTAAAGTACTTACGATGAAAGATGTTATGGGAGTACAGCGGATTCTAATTAAAACATCAGATTTATTTTCACAAGTTAGTCATAGACTTTGCAAAAGATCAGTGTCTCCAGAACTTTAGAAACTTGAGAAAAATTTCTTTTCACATGAACTGTGTTTATACTGAAAATTTGTATTCCGTATATTAAACAAAAATAAATCAGAGTATTGAAAAATTTTAAGTGATGGCTTAAGGCTGCCTGAAGGAGACCTTGCAGCCTATCCTTTTATATTGCAATCTACTGTGCACTGTGTCAAAAGGCATTTATTTTTGATTCACAGAAGATTTCAAATAGTGAGCAGTGCTATAAAAGTTCTCAAAAAATTATTTTAAATCCTTCCATCTAATGGACTATTTGGTGAAGTCAGATTTTTTAAAGATGAATTAATCACCTCTGATTCCACTTAGCTATATAAACACAAGGAAGGAAAAAGAAACATCAGGGACTACTGTTTTTCTTTTGGTTCTCAATACTAGTTATAGAAATGCGATATATGTGTATGCTGGCATAAAAACAGAAAGTAAAAGGACCATAGTTTAAGCATTTCCCCTGGATAAAAATTAAAATGTGTTATTTTGCCACAAAATTACAACATTTGCAAAATATTAGGCTTGGTGAAACATTCAGATTCCCAAAACAGTATTTCAAGTGCTTTTGCAGCAAATGTTTTTATCTTCTCTTCCAGCATTAGAAAGAAAGATTGTAAGATTAATAGACTAAAGGGAGGAGGGGTATTGGATACACTTTTCTGATGCTAATATAAAAATTTTATTTTCATTAGAAAAGCAGTGTATTTAAACTCTAATATTTTAGAAAATTCCTTTGTCTCTAAACCAGCCCATTAGAATATCCATTTTTCTAAAGTAGTTCTCCAGTTTCCCCTTTTACCTTACCATTTTCCCTTTTATTTCTGTTTTAAAAAAATGATCATGTATCTGGAGCTCACGCTAGGTAACACCTACTCCAGAAACAGTGACACCACTATCAGCAGGTCTATTTTAAGAATTATGTGTTAGTTAAGGATACAAGTGGAAGTGTATTACTTTTTTTTTACTATTTATTTATACTTTTTTTTTTTAAAGGAGAAAAATAATATGTGCACACCAGGTGGGGTTTAGAAGCTCTCAGAGCTTTATTCTAAATTTCTTATTATACAAGGATAGTTCCCATGGTAACAATTACATCATTTGGCACACGTTACTGGAGGGAAATAGAACAATTTAATAAAGAAACACACATTCACCATTGTGCCATGTGAATTGATTTACTTATTGCCTAATTATGTTTCTTAAAAATGGGAGACTGCAACAGTTTTCAATGTCAGTATGACCACTTGCCTGTCAAAATTATCATTTCTGCTCCCAGTTCTTTGCAGCTCCAAACCACTCTCTGCCATTCATTTCTTAGAAATCTTGACACTGCTCAACTATTCTTGAAAAAGAACCTATTCTACCTCTGCCATTTCTTTCTGCAAGCTCATGCTCTTATTCAGATGTTGAATGGTATCGGAGATGTTCTTTAAAAATTTAAAATAAAATTAAAAAATAAAATAATATAAAATAAATGCAGTTTGACTGCTAGAGACGAATGGTTTTGCTATGGGTATTTGCTTAAAAATGGTTTTCACAAATTTAGCCAGCTGTTTGCAAGACAATTTAGATTATCCATGACCCTTGTAGAAGTATGCAAAGGGCAATAACTTTTTGCGCTCATGTCCTCTACATATGACCCATTTACAAATACTACATATGTAGTCCAATGAGTAACACAGTAAAGATCTGCAAGCAAGAGTTGATGTTATCCGAACTTTTCCTATTGGTCAATATTCATTTCTCCTTCCATTTTTTTTCCCCCACTCTGTGTATTTTCATTTAATTTCTGCCTCTCAGACTGTAATCTCTCCTGAGTACCTGACTCAGTTCTTTGGAATTTTAAAAACCTAATTCTGCCTTCCGTTCCTAACAATTAATTATTATCACCTGTTATCTATGCCTTTGCTTGAAGTAATTCTCTTGACTCCTTCTTAATTTTTTTGGTTGCTGCATGAGACTCTGCTTCTTGATAAAACAAGAAAATCCTCCTGTCCTTCTGATTTGTAATTTCTCTAGTGGTTATTTGAATTCTTGCTTTCTTTTACTAAATAAAATTGGGAGTATACTAGGACATGTCTGTGTGTGTCAATCTAGAATAAAAGTAGGATGGATATTTAACTGCATTAACCTTCCAAAGTCAGGCAAAAGAAAAAAATTTTTTTTTCTTTTTTCAATCTTATGAGGGCACACATTTTCTACAGATTTAAACCTGGTGTTCAAACACTAAAACAGACACACAACCTGCTCGGAAACAATGTAACCCTAAAAAACACTGCAACAATTACTGTCTCCTTAGGATAAGTGCTATTTAAATTCATTCATTTCTTGGGAAACGATTTTCTGATCTATCAAGGCAAATAGGTACTGTGGGATGCAAAATTAATCAAGGAAAAGGAAATGAGATCTTTTTTATGTTGCTTTCTATCAAAGAAGCCTCTCATTATTGCAGTGGACTAAAGCGAAGTCAAGTGGCTGAAGATAAGTGGAGGAACGGAACTTAAAAGGAGTGAGAAAAGGGCTGGACTGGATAGCTCTTGTCTGAGAGACAGAAGAGAATCTTTGTAGGTGACTGAATTTCACTAATATAAATCCTAAGGCCTTCTACAGAAAGTTCCTTTCTCTTTGTCCTATATATGGGAATTGCAAAAGAAACGGTCAAAAAATGTTTTCAAATGAAGTTTGCAAGTCCAGAGTTTTTCAGAGGGGATTGTGCACCTGAGATCTTCAGGGGCATTGAAATTATTCCTTCACAGCCCTAGTTACATAGAGAGTTAAGGTAGCTCAGTTTTGCAAAATTGACATTTTTTTCAAGCTGTATATGACTATGTACTTATATGATCAGATTCTGCTTCCTGATTTGTCCAACTCCTTTACAGCCCCCTTCAGTGTTAAACAAGGTAATGACTTACTTTCCAGGGCTTTTGTTTTCCTTTACATTTTTGCATAGTTAAAAACACTTGAATATCTTTTTCAATTTCATAAAGAAGTTTCTAGGAAACAACTTCCTCATAACACTGCTCGTTTTGCTGTGTTGTGCTTTGTATTCCCAAGTTCTCACTTACGACCTTTCATGCTGGAGACAGATTACACCTAAACAGACAACACCTAAGTCTTCAGAGAAGACTTGCACATCAGAAAAGAGATGAAATGAAAGTGAAGGCAACTTAGCACTTTCATTACTTTCAAAGGTCTTCAAGTCTCTAGTGCTTTCTTAATAAAAAAAAACATCTGCTGAAAATCCTGGCCCATGCAGTTATGCAACCTTGGTGGCGCTCCTTCTTTTCAAATAATTCAAGATTCATTTGTTATTTAGGTATGTTATTTAACATTATTCTATAGACAACAGGTTAGCAAAGGCATATAGTGCTTTTGGAAAACTCCATAAAAGAGTATGGCGTAAAAAACACTTGAAGAAAAGTACCAAGATCAGTGTTTACAGAGTCATTGTGTTGTCTACTCTCTTATATGGATCTAAATCTACCGCCACCACCTGCGTCTCCTAGAACGCTTCCATCAACGCTGCCTCAGAACAATCCTAAATATCCACTGGTCAGATTATGTGACCAACACATCTGTTCTAGAACCAGCAGCAGTCACAAGCATTGAGGCCATGTTACTGAGAACACAGTTGCGTTGGGCAGGGCACGTCTCAAGGATGAAAGACCACCGCCTCCCTAAGATCTTGCTTTATGGTAAACTTGCCACTGGCTGCTGCAAGAGAGGAGCCCTGAAGAAAAGATACAAGGACTCCCTAAAACAACATCTCAACCTTGGCCATATTGATCATCGTAACTGGTCTACTCTGGCCTCAAATTGGGAGGCCTGGAGACACACCATCTATAAAGCTGCTGCTTCCTTTGAGAACGCATGCAGGATCACTCTCGAGGAGAAAAGACAACGCAGAAAGAATCGTGTCTTGCAGAATACACCATCTAAGGAGTCTTTCTGCTGTGCCTTTTGCAATCGGACATGTCTATCTCGTATTGGCCTCATAAGCCACCAGCGTGCTTGTAACAAACGTGGATTGAACCTTCTTAAATCTTCGTTCGCGAAGCCTAGCCATGATATTCATCTCAATACATATGCTGACACTTGAAATCTTGACTTTGTTGCATATTTTGATGTTTGATTTTTCTTCAGGCTCTAACCCCAGGAGCCTGACGACTCTTGTATCTTCTTTGAGAAATTAAAGAGAGAATTTGTGTCTGTGAGGTCCTCTGAGTCTGGCTAACATGAGACTCATAAAAGTGGATCTCTACAACCTCCGAGTGACTGACGAGGTAATAGAATGCTGACTCCATGACTACTCTATCGCTCTAACTCACCATAAATCTGCCCTGCAGCTGAAAGAAGCCATCTGATTCCCATATCTGCACAGAGTAAGCACATTTTTCCAAACAGATGGCCAAAGAAACAGATTATGTCACTAATCTGGTGCAAAACTGCTTGTTTGTTTGTTTGTTTTCTTGATTTATGTGTCATAGAGATCAATTTGCATAGCTGCATGAATACTTGTGCTGATAAATAGAAATGTATAGCTAGGGACAAGAAGAAAAATATGGCCATCCTTTTGGACAGTAAAAGTGAATTTATTCTATTTAAAAATGTCCATATAGCTGTGAACTGACTCATACAACTAGATCATAACTATTTCTATATAGCCCTCCTCAAGTTTTCACCTGTTCTTTTTCTCCTGACATGGACTGCTGAGAGGGAACATCTCTGCAGCAGTAAGACTCCCGATGACTTTGGATGGCAGGAATTTCAATTACCATCCCATAGGCTGACTAGCTCCCTTTTACAGAACCATTGTTTTTCTTCATCCAAACACAAGTAAGGCTAACTAAGAGAGCTGTCAGTAGCTCTATCCTTCTTAAGCTTCTGTCACCCAAGATGCTGCTCTGCATACTATGCTATTCGAAGAGTTAGTAAACTGAACTCATACTTCTATTTGAAAAAACTAGAGAAAATCTAAAGTGAAATTCAATGTGCAAAACATTCAGTCAAAAACCAAATTACAATCTCAATTGTGGAGTAATGTCAAGAAAAGGCAAGTCATTCTGATAACAACACTGCAGAGTAATGCAGGCTCAACAATTTACTTTTGTTCTTAATGAAAAAATGAAATTCTCAGTGCCAGGCATGCTCTACTACAAGCATAATTAAGACACTGATGCTGATCTAAATTGGAAACACAAGCAAAACACAAGAATAAGAGATTTTTCTTTGACTTCAATGTAGTAGTAATTGACCCTTATATTTTATTGTTGGTTTTGTTTATTATTATTATTATTATTATCATCATCATCATCATTATTATCATGATCATTATCATTATTATTATTTAGGTACAGGACCCATTCTTCCACAGTCTTACAATACAAGAAACACAACCTGAACATTTTGAGCTGTATTTTTACAGTGAAGTACTGAAGAAGTGTGTGATCCTCCATCGCTACTTTATTGTTGTGGGACTTGAGCATTTTCCATATCTCTGGTCGGAACACAATCTAGCTTCATTTTGCCGACATGATGGAATTAGATGTACAACAGGCATTCAGCACACACTAAAAAGAAATCTGTGTGCAGAGGCAGAGGTGGAGCTGGAGTGTGCTCCATCAGACCTATGTGGAGCAAGCTCCTGTATGAGCCAAACCCTGGACATATGTGAAGAGCTGCAAAATCCCAGTCTGTGCATGATTAACTATCTCCACTGAAAAGCTTTTAAGGTTGCATCTTAATCCCTGTTTCTGAAACATGACTTACTGGTGTAGAATCAGAGCTCTGAAAAGAATCCCATTCTATAGGTTTGCAGATTAGCACAGAGATCATGGTGGATACTTGGTGGATACCAGTGTAGCAGATTCATTCACCTCTAATTATACCTTTTTTATTTCAAATTCCTTTTTGTTATCACAAGCATAATCATATTTACCTGGTTTTTGAAGATTTTTTCAGTGTGAAGAGACTGATTCCCTATTCTTTTTCCTCTGATATCACTTCTCAGACAGGTAAATTCAATTGAACAGCTATGAATGTCTCTGAAAGCAAGATGAAGTTTCCACATAATGTAGTATTGACACTAAAGCACAGAGAATAAAACAAAAAATAGACAAATATTTATTTGCATTATTTAATGGACTTGCTTTGGCCAAAATGTCTGTTCTTTGTTATTTGCTTTCCATGTTCATTCGAACGACGAGATTTTATTGGAACCAACACTCATAGAAAATGAAGTTAAAAGTCATGAGTGTTTGCAGAGGCCAAACATTTAATTCAGACAAAAATAATCAGAATGGAAATGCTTTCTCACTCTGTGCAAGATCACAGTAAATCATACAGAAGAACCCTACAAAACAAGGCAATATATGACTGATTTGAAATCACAAGTTTGAAAGAGAAAATATATTTAAGAGAATGCACATTCAAAGATGTTGTCTGATAGAATGCATTAAAAAACCAAGCTAACATTCAGTGTTGTGTGGAATTTATAAAAGACAACTAGGATTAGGTAAAAAATTTTGTTTAAACTAACTTTAAAAGGAAAACTGTGTTTTCTACTGGTTTTTTGTGTACACTTTAAAATGTTTATTTCCACTAATTTCACCACAAGATGTGAAAGATCTAAACTGAGTTTTCATCTCCAAGCTTTCAGTTGTTAGCTGATATATTTCTCACAAGGACAGTATATTTTAATTTTGGAATTAAAAATTAGTAGTCAATATTGCTCAGTAAGTTTGTCATTTTTCTCAGGGGAAAAACACAAACAACTAAAAACCACACACTCAAAAAATAAAAATCCAAACCAAATAGTCATAATTAACAGCAGTGAGAAGAATGTCCTTTAAAACTACTCTCTCTCTCTCTCTCATATTTTTATAAACAGACCAAGCTTCTATCTTGCCAAGCTTGTCCCTTGAGTAGCGAGAATTGATGAGTATTGATTCAGTTCATTAATATAGGTTTATCGTGCTGAAAAATTAAACTTTGTCATTTAGTACAATCCAATTCTGTGATGTATTTTTTAAAATTTTTTTCAGAGTAAATTATTTTCTCTGCAGTATGTAGATGATATCTAAACCTTGCATCTTAAAAAGAAAAGAATAATAATAGTATCAGTGAAAGGAAACTCTTTTGATAGTTTTATATTTCTTGTAAAACATTTTTACAGTTCTTTTCAAGGCCTCCTATACTTCAAATTCTCCAAATAATTCTTATGTGGCTTTTATTTCATTTTATTTCTGTCAGCTCAGCTCCTCTACAGAAAAGGTCTCACAGAACCATACACACAGAACTCATACCCATGGAAATGATGGAAACAAATTGCAATTGGTTATGCTTGATCTCTAAAAGTGTCTCTTTTCCCCTTTTCAAGAGTAGTTGAAAACTCAGTCTCATGCACTGACAAGGTGGTTGACTCGTATATAAAGATGAGCTGGCTATCTACATAAATGTCTGCATAGAAAAAGCATTTGTAATTCAGGTTTTGTTGCCGTTGTTACTTTTTTTTTTTTTTAATCAAGAAACATATTCATTTAGCTATGTTTTTGTTGTCATGCAATATATCCTATTTTATGCCAGTGAAAATTTTAAAGATCATACAACTTATGGATACCATGTGCATTAAGTAGCTTAGCATTGTAAAAGCAGGAGGAAGTTAGATAATTTTTGAACTTTCTGACTTGATTAGAGAGGAACTGAAATGTGAGTTTTATTTCTTTGCTTTCTCCTATCAGCTGTCTTAGGAGTTCAGTTCTGAGACATGATTTTTTTTTAGTAGTAGTATTTGTAGAAGTGACATAGGATTTGCTAGATGTTCCAATGGTTTGATGTGTTTATTGTTCTCATCTCTTGTTTAGCACCTGCAGGCAGCATGTAATTGGAACACACATTTTGAGTTTTAGGACTTTTTCTATATCTCAAGATTGGATTATCTGTTGATTTGCTATTGATGTATTTGGCTTTTAAGGACTTTATTTTTTCTTTTGTTTTGGTGATTTGCTGTTAACTCCTGAAGACTCTCTAAGTTACAACAGCCAGTCTCCTGCAACTCAGACTTTAAGCATCTGAAGCAGGGCACACTGATAAGGTAGAAATCTACATCTTTAAAAAGTGGTGTTCTAGGAGCAGCAATTATCTGCGCATGATTACCTCCTAACCTGCTAAATGGCTGGTTCAGATCTCCTGCTGTTAGTAAATAACCAGGGGTTGATTAACAGTCATGTTATCATTCCAAAACCCTTTGATGTATGCTGTGCTACTTTTGACCTCTTTTTTTCAATTCTATGTATGTTTCTGGAGTAGGTTACTAATTTTAGTAGTGGAAAGAAAAGACTAATTCAGCGTACCTGACCTACAATGGAATATCCCAAATGAATATGAAAGACTCAGTGTCTTACCTGACATTATTTCGTAAAACATTTTCCAACCCCCACAATATACTTACTTTCAGTGTATCTCAAGAATCCCTAAATGTTTTTTTTCCTTTGTCTTTAAGCCATATTAGCATTCATAACAGAGAACAAATTGGCACTATCGTAAGTAGAAACAGGCACAAAGAATCCATAACACTGGAAGAGGAATAAGGTTTTTCTTGTTGTTTAAATAGTACCTTAGTTTTACTTTTAAGAGAGTTGCATTGTAAAGCATATATTAATCCAGTTCTATTAGTTTTCTACCTAGATGATTGTCATGGGATGTTTAGCTTGTCTCTTATGAAGTAAATTAAAATCATCAGTTAAGTTTGCGTTATTCACCAAAGAGATTATAGGTTGTATAGTTTCTGGTTAATAACAGTATGGGTTACACTAGGATCAATGACCTACAAGGAATTTTTTTCTCCTTTAATTGCAGTTTTCTACACATGTTGATCTGATAATAGTTTTCAGTTCAGTGAGAACCTGTTAAAAAATTATGAAGTTGCTGTTGATGACTATTGAGACAAGAAGTTAGCAGCAGACGTTGTTAACAATTGTGCAAGAATCTCCAGAGCAACTTCAATGAGGAAAGGAAAAGTCCATTTTCTGAAGTTCTTCAAAGGTATACATACACCTCAAGAACAGTTTATAAATAATAGACTCTATTGATTTTATGGGAAATAGAGGTATTCTACACATCTTCATCCAAAAAGCATTACACTTTTTTAAAAAACATGTCTTTACTGTCAGTCCTTATTCAGAGTCCCGCTCATTTTCATCTAATGCTTTGAAGTGATCCTAGGACATTCTTGTTGAGGTTAGCCCAGCTTCATCCAACCCAGGAGATGCTCTTTAGGAAAAGTATGACAGTCTAGCCATTTTTTGAAGTCCATTCTCATTGCATTCTCCCAGTGTGCAGAATTGTTCTATGAGAGATGTTGGAAAGAACATCTTTGTCTGGTTGTTTTAATATGCCCTTTAAAATCTGCAGGTACAGGAAGCATAATGGCTGCAGCTCTATCTCCCCAGCAGTGCAGTTGAATGCCTCCTTATACCATCATAACATGGGGCCTGCCTCTGTGTGCTAACCAAGGAAATTTTAAGCAGGTTAAAATGGGGTTCTTACCAACCAAACAGTGAAGGGATAATAAAGAATTCTAAAATAAATAAAGCAAATGACATGCAATTTATGAACTAGAATGAAATAACCTCTTGGTGATTGTCCTTTTTCTGTCATGGTGACAACATTCTTAACTGGAACAAAGCTCATCTGTGCAGGAAACAAAGTTCTTCACAGTGTGATAAAAATTCTTGTACAAACTGAGAATCTCCATTGTTTTGAATGAAGGGCACGTTTCTTTCAACTTCCTTTCTTTCACATAAACACAGAGCAATATTAGAGGGGAAAAAGAAAAAAAAAAGAATAAGGAGGCAGAGGAGAAGAAGAAGAAGAAAGAGGAGAGAAGAAGAGGGAACCCAAAGGAGACAAAAATAGACCTTTCAAAGCAAAAGATTCCATTGCATACTATTCATGGAGAGACAATGAAAGTGGTTTGATAGTCAACAGAATGGTTCTTCATAGACAATATCCCTGGGTCTACAGCCATACAATTTAGTAGTTAAGTTCTGTTTAGATCTAACACAGCTTTTGCAAAACTGTTCTGCATGTTTTTCACTGAATTATTTTTTTATTCATTTCTCACACTCTGACTTTCTGAATAATCCAGATTTTTTTCCATCGTCTCAGTAAGAAATCTAAGTTATAAACTTCACATTATAGATTAATAGCAATCATTCCTAAATTTATTTCTTCCTTTGAGTGACTTAAATTTTCTTTTTTCAGCAGTAAAGGTTCTGAGCATAACTTTTCTAATGTGGTCTTTCTACCTGTTATTCACTCTTCATTTCACATTGTCACTTACCTTTTGACTTGGATGGAGAAATTACTTATTAGTAGATTGAAGTCTGTATTGTTCTGAGTGTAAAAACAAAGTAACTATTTTTCAGACCCTCTAGTAGTATGGTTCAGCATTCAAAACACAAAATTGTGACCATTAAATGAACCAATGAGACAACCTAATAATTTCTCAGACAAGGAAGCATATAAGTGGCTAATAACAGTTCTAGTAGGTGAATGTATTCTCTGCTGTAGATAAGACACCAAAAAATTCTTTGTAAAAAGAAATTTCATAATAAAATTTTGTAAATTTTCATAATAAAACCCAAGAATCCTTCTTAGTAATTTCTGATACCTTTTAACATATCACAGTATGATCCTTATTTAATCTGAATATTTGAAAATTAGAACTTTGAAGCCTAACTTTTGCTGAATACTAATTTTTAACACAATATAGGAGTTTCCTTTGTTTAAAACCACATAAGGTTAGAAATAAACAGTATTCAAGAGCAACTTGGAACCCTGAGTTGACAGAAAACAGAAATGCCAAAAATGTTCTTGTTGTAACCGAGGTATATTGATAGGACAGTCTACTGTAAAAAGTAGGTCATCAATACACAGATTTGGTTAGAAAATTAAGGTTCAGGGACATATATTGACAAACTGAGAAGGAACAGTAGAGGCTAGAAAGAAAGCAAGTGTTTGCAGAAAAATTAGTAGAGTTGAATCCTATGAAAGATACTATAGGTTTTAAAAAGAGACTAAGAAAGCAGGGCCTTGTTCCCAAATGAAACAAAAGACCTAAGTGTAGATGTTGCTATTAAAGCAGACTGAGATTACCTAAATGAACTAGATAAACTAGGTGAACTCTGCAAATATTACATTACTTCCTCACATAAACATGAATCAGAAATAGATGTCTTACCATGACAGCTTACTTTTTCTGCCATAAACTCAAGCCAAAACAAAGCAGAATTACACTACAACAACCTTTTTCTCCAGGCAGATATTATCTGCATTATGTTTTCTAAAGTCATTCTGGTTCCTCTGCATGTGGGAGCAAAAGTCTGACAAATTCTGATTAATCTATTCTGAACATCTAAGACATGCCAAACTTAACTTCATGGCAAAACAAGAGGTTACAAAAAAGCAAGGGAAAATAGAAGTTAATTTTCTTGCCTCTAGAAATGAGAGGAACAAGTACACAAGAAGGAAGGAAAATGAGAGAGAAGAAATTATGAACATGAGAATAAAAGAGGGCAGAATGTGGATGGCCACATTAGCATCTCCTAAGTTAATAACTCAGGACATTCTTTTAGGGTCTGTACATCTATAACATTATTTTCATATTCAGGCAGAAAGTGAATTCTCCATTCCTTCCATTGTCACAGATAGTTTTTACTGAGACTTGACCAGAAAGAACCTGTGTGACAGCTTATTACTGTCTTAAGTGGTAACTGACAGATTAAACATGTTACTGAGCTTGCATTTTGTTCCTATAAACACCTTGGAGTGCCCAACAACTGTTATCTGGCCACATCTTGATATTTTTACAATTTTTCAATAAACTGTGCAACTTAGTTGACTACTGACAACAAGATTATACCATTATACCCACATTAAATACAGTTAATCTGAAAGTATGGCACAAACTGGCCTGCCTTGCTGTTGATTCTAACCCTAAAACCAAAAGTTCCCTGGCATGATTTTCAAAAGTGACCTCTATGTTTTAGTTATCTGTGCATGTTTAGTTGGGGACAAGGCATTAGGTTATCTTTCACTTTCTGAATATTCTTTTAATTCTGAACAACATATTCTTTAAGGTTTCTCATGTTGGATAATCAGAATTGTCAGGTGCATTTGTAAATTATGGCCCTACTCTCGGTAGATATTCGCCAAGGTCAAGTTACCATTACTCCTTCTAACTTCATGTTCACAGATTAAAATTGGTACGACCCAGTTCTTACAAATGTGACACTTGAGATTTAAACCCCTCTGCAGAACTGTCTTTGTACAAAAGAACAGCAGATCCAAGATGGATAATATTTCTGTCAGGACACTTCTATGAGTAGCAACAGTTTGAGGAAGGTTATAAAATTTCACTATTTTTTTATTATATTTTATACATTTCTATGTCTTTTTATTATTTTACTCTCTATTACAATTATTTTAAAAGACGAAGTCAGAGCAATTATAAGGTAAAATGCTGCTTGACTCATTCTCTGCAGTAATGTCATTAAAGACTGAAATTCCATCTTTAACACAGAAATTTTTGTTGCCTCCTGACACTAAGCCACACTACACCTGCCAGTCTCCCAATTGTCAGTTTTCTTGCTTCTTTTTTTAAAAGCATCTAATTAAGTTTAAAATAGAATGGCTCTGGGAACAGCTCTTCTGAAAGCTGCAATAGGGATAGCAGCTCATCTTAACTGGAGGCTAGGACTCTCAATACAACATTCTTTCATGAAATCATGAAAGCTTTATGTAAGCAAAAGTGAGACTTTTGCAAACCTGGCCAGCACAAATCATCTATCTACACAGAGAGGAGAAATTAGGTTTGGGGTTTAATGACTGTCAGGTGAAATGCAAATGCATAGATGAACAGTATTTGGGCTGTCATGGAGTTCCTAGGCCTGGTTTGGCAACAACATGGTTAAAAGGAGAAGAAAAATAGCTGAATAGAGTTCAGCAACATGTTCTAAAAGTTTCAGCTTGCCTTAATGGTAAAATCTTTGCTGTACTTATCACAATCAGTGTAAAACCATACGCCCTTGTTTAAAGGAAGACTTCTGCATCAGAAACTGTTAGGACCCTGAGGCATAAGCTGAGATGAGGAACTGTGGTTAAATTTTATGCATGAATGAACTACCAACACCAGTTTCAGCTGCATATAGTAGGCCTGACACTGAATGTCTGCAGCACCATTTGAATTAATTAACTCCACTCAGCAGCTCACTGAGGGTCAAATTCTGACTTTGAGGTAGAGACCAAAATCAATGAGTAGTATGTATGAAAACTATAGCAGCTAAGAAAGCTCAAGTAACACAAATCCCTTTCCTTCAGCTCCTTCTTATACCTAGTGAAAGAAAAGAGCAATTTACTTGTTTTATGTGTTGTTGTTGTCTTCACACTTTCTCAACTGTATTAGCTAGAGAAGTGAAGGAGAGAAGCCTAAAATTAAGAGCCTCACTATCCCTGGTGTCATCTGTAAGAAGCACCAAGGTGTAGTCTGTTCATATATACCTGCTTGAAAATCATATGTTATTTTTACAGCAGTTTACAGGAGCAATTCTCTTCTTTATGGTCTTGTAACAGATATAATCCAGCTAACAATCTAGCCTCAAACTTAGATAGTTTCAATAGTTACAGTCATAATGCATAAAAATCAAATGCTCATTTAAAATGAACAGTATCTGTTGATTTTCTACTCCCAAATTTATGTATTTTGTATTACTTTAAAAGTATAAATTATACGTTAGCAGATTTCTGTGCACTCTAATATCCAAATATTTTTTAAAAAATTACTTTTACATCTAATAGTCTAGTATTTGATTTTCATAAAACAAAGATGTTATAACAGAAGGAGTACTTTTAAACACCCTTCAAAAAGAGAATCCTTCCATGCCCACTCAAAAGACCTCCATGTTGAAATATTGATATTGTTGAAACTCCAAGGGTTATGCTTCGTGGAATCTTTTTTTATTTGCTATATTATTTTTTTTTCCATAGCCAAAGATATTGAACAAATCAATAGGTGTTTAGAGAAATTCCTGAGAGTTAAAAAAAAATCACTTTTTGCAATACCAGTAGGAAAGAAACAGCTTTTTCCCCCCTGAAATTTAACCTGGTATAGAGGAAAAGTATTTAGTAGTAAGAAGAGGAAGCAGAATCAAAGACTGGTTATTCAGTTTCTCCCTTTAAGTTTGGGAGTTTGTATTAATATGATAAGATATGTGTGTTTGATATTCGTTCACAAAGATAGTATCTCTAAATTTACGGGAATACTTTCTAGCAGTTACAATGTCTGTTGGGTATAGAGGAATTGTTCATTGACACAGTTGTAAAAGTACCTACTTTAGAGCAAATCTCAAGCAATTATCTTGTTAAATCATAGTTTTGCAGGATGGTAGCATTGGTAAACAGAAAGGGGGGCAAAAATTGAATGGGCAACTGTTAGACTATCAAGGTAAAATCTGCATCGACAACAACAAGCCTACTTACTTGCTTTTCAGAGCCATACTTATAAAAGACGGAAAAGATACCATTTTAAATTATGTTCCCAAGATAAGCATATTCAAGAAACTTTACAGGAATATGATCCACTAGCACCTGATAGCCTGCAATCATCTGCAAAATCTTTATTAGAAAGACAGTCTTCTTGCCTGTGCAATACAAATGTCAGCTTGGAAGAAAATAGTAATCTTTTTTAAGTGTTTTCTTGACAAACATTGAAGCATGGAATAGAATAAGGGGATGCTAAAGGGAAAAGTCCCTAGTGCAATAACTACTATGTTCTTAACACATAATTTAGAGGCTGGGCTACTGGAGTACAGATATCCAACATAATTTCAGACTGTATGGCTTTGACATTCATATTTCAAGAAGTTTAAAGCTAGTAAATTATTATCTAGATAGAGGAAATAATTTGCTATATACCTTACAATTCTTTCTCCCTACTGGCTGTAGATTTGTGATTAGTTCTTTCTCCTGTGTTAGCAACTGACAGTGGTGACAGCAGCGTTTCCACTGACAATATCTCCTTCTTTCAATGTTTTCACTTCGTTTTTCTTCATAAGGGAGGACCAGGAAATGAAAGAAGGAGAGAATATTATGTATAACATAACAACAAAATGTTCTATTTTCCTTATATTTACTCATGACTTACAGCAACATCATATACTTCTCTTTCTATAATAGGATTTCTTTTTTAATAATTCTGCTCTGCAGAGAGAAATATTATAAGTGGTTTTTTCACATGTTTGTGCCTAAACATAAAAGTGTATTCTAGGGGTATGTTTAGCAAATGTACTGCCAGAACACTATTAATACCCAATGTCGGGTACTTTGAGAGAAAAAAGACATGGTAACTACTCCCAGAGGTTCCCATTAAGATGTTCCTTAACAAAACATCTCACCTGGAGAGCTTTCAAAGGAATCCTTAAAACTAGTAACCCTTCCTTAGCAATTTCTCTTATAGGAAATACAAACTTTATATAACACTAAAAAGTAAGCTTTTTAAAATTTTATTTATTATTATTATCTGTTCCCTTCCCCTTTTAGTTTCTACAACTTTTTCTTGAAATTACTTCCTATGTAGAAGATCCCTCTCACATCAGTGTGCTATCAGTGTTTATACCCCTGGAGCACTGCTCTTCATGATGATCCAGCTCAGATCAGCCAGGTGCTGCCCTAGATAGCAGTCTTTCCCTGTGGGCACACCCTGGTTTGTAATGTAGGCATGCAACCTACTTTAAAAATTCCCACCCACGTACACAGACAAACTTATGGAGTTAGCCCTTTCCTTGCTGAAAGCAAGACTTTTAGGAAATAACCTCACTGAAGTATTCACATTTCTACTTGATAAGTTAATCAGTAACAGGGAAGCCTGTAATTTGGTTTAGTGTGACCTAGCTCTCAGATATGCAGCTAGTAATGTTCTTGTTGTGTTTTGGTTTTGGGGTTGGTTTTTTGGTGGTTTGTTTTTTTTTTTTTGGGGGGGGGGTTGGGATTTTTGTTAGGTTTTTTCTTACTGCACAGTAACCATTCTGCGATTCCATTTATTAAGCAAACCTCTGCCTCAGTGAAATATTCCTCTTTTCAAACTTCCCAAAAGGCAACACAGTTCAACTGATGTGGAAATGTGCAGGCCTTTATGGATCACCTATAAAATGGTATGATTATATCATACCACTATAGAAATGGTATGATATGGTGAGCTGCCCCTGTCTGTTTGCCAGGTGGCCACCAAAGCTATTTTATCAGTCCCCTCCTCAACTTGACAGATGAGGAAAAAAATGTAAGAGGCTCATAGGATAAGAATGGGGAGAGATCACTCATTGATTAGTGCCATGGACAAAACAGACTCGACTTGGGGAAATCAGTTTAATTTATTACCAATCAAATCAGAGCAAGATAATGAGAAAAAAAATATTGAAAAAAGCCAACCTTTCCTTCACCCCCCTCCCTCCCTCTCAGGCTCAGCTTCATTACCAATTTCTCTACCTCTTTTTCCCCAGCAGCTCAAAGGGATGGGGAAAGGGGATTGTGGTCAGTTCATCACACATCATCTCTGCTGCTCCTTTGTTCTCAGGGGGAGGATTCCTCATACTCTTCCCCTGCTCCATCTTGGGGTCCCTCCCATGGGAGGGAGTCCTCCACGAACTTATCCTTTGTGAGTCTTTCCCACAGGCTGCAGTTCATTAACTGCCCAGTGTGAGTCTCCCACAGGGTGACAAATCCTGCCAGTAAACCTGCAGCATGGGCTCCTCCTGCAGCAAACCCCTCTGCATGGGGCCACAGGTCCTGCCAGGAGCCTGCTCCAGCACAGGCTTCCCACTGGGCTACATCCACCTGTTCCAGTATGTGGTCCTCCGCAGGCTGCAGGTGGATATCTGCTCCATCATGGACCTCTATGGGCTACAAGGAGACAACTTGCCTAATCATAATCTTCACCCCAGGCTGCAGGGGAATCTCTGCTCCAGTGCCTGGAGCACCTCCTCCCCTTCCTCCACTGGTATTGGTGTCTGCAGAATGGTTTCTCTCACATATTCTCACTCCTTTTTTCAGTGGCAGTTGTGCAGTCTTTTTCCCTCTTATTAAATATGTTATATCCCAGAGGTGCTACCACTGTCACTGATGGGCTCGCCTTGGCCAGCAGTGGGTCTGTCTTGGAAATGGTTGGCATGGGCTCTATAAGACAGGGGGAAGCTTCCAGAAACTTCTCACCAAAGCAACAACCTTAGCCTCCCCTCCCCCACCAACACCTTGCCACACAAACCCAATCCATATATCTAGGAAAATATTTAAAAATCCCATACAGAGCAGATCGCAGAACTCTCTTATACTAGAGTTTTATTTAGAAAGATGAAAAAACAACAAACCACATACCAGAAAAAACAAGCAAACAAACAAACAAAAAACCCAACCAAACAAAAAAGTCCCAAATAAAATAAAAAAAAAAAAAAACAAAAACCCTAAACCAAAAACATACCTACTCAAAACAAAACACCCTATGAAAGGCTAAAGGGGACTTTGAACCCAGATTGCAAAGGGCATGTAGTCAACCTTAACTTAATAGTAATGTCATTCTGGTCCTATATGTTTTAAAATGCTTTAAAATCTCTTACAGAAATCATGGGAATTTTTGAACCTAACATTAGGTTTCAGGATAAAACTTAAGTTCTGCTGCCTGCTAGGAAAAGGGCTGCAAAAAGGCAGTAGCTAAAGCTGGACATAGGTAGTGTATGGGCTTCAATGCTTCTGACCTCCCTACAAAGCAGTAAATTTCCCTCTACATCATTAATCCCATATAATCCAAATCCCTGTAACGATGCCAATTTTATTGTTTTGATCATTTTCTTGGCAGAAATGTTAGAGCTGGTTAGCTGCAAATTGCTCAAGCTGAGCCTCCAAACATGAATACATTTATGAAATATAAATTATGTTCAAAGACATGTCACTTCTGCCTTTCTAGCATTATACAAAGTTCATTAAACTGTACATAATATGGGCTTAATGCAATTTCCTTTGATGTCAATAGAGAAAAACACTGGCCATGTGCATTGCACTGGTTAAGATTTTGATGAACTGGGAGCACAGATTGACTGCTGCAGTACTATAATGTCTTCCCATGCAATCCAGAGCAAGTCAGTAAGAAAAATAGCATGCAACCATGTAGGTTATGAATCTAAAAATATGCATGTTTTGTGTATTAGGTTTAACTGCTAAGTTTGACCCTGGAGAAAAATGAGAGGTAGTGGGGGTCCAGTGTGAAACTCACGTCAGCTTAGTCTGATGTATTCATTACTACCTTTATAGGCTATGGAGTAAAAAAAGAAACCAAAATATTTTAGTATAAAATTGATCTAATAAATTTTTGCTGTTTTCTTTAGAATGCTATAATATTTGCTACAGATAAGCACATTTCTTTCCATTGGAGCCTAGCTGAGAAGTAGCTTTCTGTGAATGTGTACACCCAGTCTCATAGACCTTTTCCAGTGTGATTCCCAATATTCCTATTGGCAACGGTAGAGAAACCTCCATTCAGCTAATTTGTGTTGCAGATTCTCCCTGGTAACTCTTGGCCTGTGAGGTGACAACCTGTGGAGCAAGGTGCTCTGAGCTGTATTGGCAGAGCCAGGAACTGAGCAGCTGCTTATGCTGGTATTGGCTCTTCCATCATTACAGAACTTGAAGCAGCATATATATTGCTGACTTAAATCATAATTTAAGCTCATAGTCAATTTGTACCTGTGATCATCAACACTGCTTGAAGACTAGATCAAGCTAAATGGATTTCTTAGCCAGAAAATACAGGTAAAGGGGTCAAGATACTTATGCTTGAACAGAAGTTGTTAAGAAACAAGTTCAAATTTATAAAAACAGGTTTTATAGAAATATTTTTTCTCAATTATCACTATAATAATTTCAAAAACTTTTTTTTCCAAATACCCATCTATAAAACAGAGAAATCAATACAACCTTTCTCTCATTGTTTTGCCTACCCCTTAAGGCAGAAAAATGTCAATTGCAATATGCAGTGTCTGGACTTTTCTTGTATATGGGGTTCCTGATCTTGTTTAGGAGAAGATGAAGATTTAGGAATTATGCTGGCTATATTTTATAGTAATTTATTTCATTGACAACAAAAGATGTCTGTCTTTTTATAGTATAATATATTTGAGACAAGCAGCATGGCTTCATCCAGGGCAAGCCTGACTGACCAATCTAATGGCCTTCTACAATAGAGTGACTACATCAGTGCACAAGGGAAGAGCTATCCATGTCATCTGTCAGGACTTCTGTAAGGACTTTAATAGGGTCCTCTGCAACATCCTCATCTCTAAATTGGAGAGTCAGGGATTTGATGAATAAATCGTTTGGTGGACGAAGAATTGGTTGAATGGTTGAATCCAGAAGGTAGTGGTTAACGGCTCAATGTCTCCTGATGGAGATCAGTGATGAGTTGTGGCCCTCGGGGGTCTGTTCTGGGACTAGTACTGTTAAATTTTTTCATCAGGTGCATAAACAGTGAGATAGAGTGCACCCTCGGCAAGTTTCCTGATGACATCAGCCTGTGCTGTGCAATTGACATACCTGAAGGACAGGATGTCGTCCTGGACTAACTTGAAAAGTGGGCCCATGTAAAACTCATGAGGTTCAACAAGACCAAGTAAAAGGTGCTGCCTCAATGCAGGCTGAGGAAGAAGGGATTGAGAGTAGCCTTGCTGAGAAGGGCTTGGGGATTCTGATGAATGAGAGGCTGAACATAAGCTAGCAATGTACACTTGCAGTCCAGAAAGCCAATCATATCCTGAGTCAAAAGGAGTGTGACTAGCAGGTTGAGGGAGGTGATTCTGCCCCTCTACTCTGTCCTTATGAGAGTCCACCTGGAGTAGTGCATCCAGCTCTGGCATCTCCAGCACAAGAACATCAGACAACATTAGAGCAAGTCCAGACAAGGGCCACTAAGATGATTAGAAGAAGGTAGCACCTCTCCTATGAAGACAAGCTGAGAGAGTTGGGGTTGTTTAACTTGGAGAAGAGAAGACTCTGGGGAGACCTTATTGAGGCCTTTCAGTACTTACAGGGGGCTTACAAAAGAGATAGGAACAGACTTTTTACCAGGGCCTGTTTTAACAGGACAGGGGGTAATGATTTTAAGTTAAAAGAGGATAGATTTAGGCTGTATATAATGAAGAAATTTTTTACACAGCAGCATTCTGTGCAACCCAATCTAGTCGAAGATATCCCTGCTTATTGCAAGGGGTTAGACTAGATGACCTTTAAACCTCCCTTCCAACCTGAAACATTCTATGGTTAATCAAGATCCACCTACTATTTATAGCCAGAAGTCAACAATTAATAAGACTGTCAGATGGTTCCTCCATTACACAAAACAGATGCACTTGGAGACTGTAGCAACTTCAGGTCCTTGAGACTGACCTCCTTGCTTTTGAGTGCCAAGGTTTTTCTCCCATCCCTAAGTTTTATTTTATATAAGTAAATTGCCATCCAAGCTGTTTCAGACTAAGGTGACATCTCTGAGCTTTTCAACCCAGACTCCAGAGTGCTGAAGCCCATCTGAGATGGGTTCCATTACCACCTATCCAGAAGATTGCTAGATGCATTAAATTATATTTTTAACACATTTTTCTCCTTTCCATGAGTGCTCTGTTCATAGCATTTTAAGAGGATTTCTGAAATCTAAAAATTCTTCTATGATGGCAAAAAAAAAAGCTACTTATTTGATGTCTTTGCATGTCCTTTTAGCTACCATATGACTGTGTATTGTTTTATTTCCAAAACAAATTATAAACAGATGATATTGTTTCTTATGCATTGTTTGTTTACATAGGTGAGACTTGCATTATAAAAATCCTGTAATGCACACACAGCTTTGTGCTTACTGCCAAGTCTATGATTCTTCTTAAGAAACTTAAGTTACAATAAAATAAAATATTTAGTAGATGATTTTAAATACCAAATTTCCTGAATGCTTTAATGTTTCACAGCAGGTCTCTGTACCATAAAAGAGTGTGCAAACTTGTTATTTGCACTCACAAATATGCATAGTCAGTTGTTATTTTCTCATCTGCAGGACCATAAAGGCACATTTAATACATATTTATGGCATTGTGTCTGAAATTATACACATGTACAACTATTTCACATTTAGATTCCACCCTAGCTATGAAAAATCTATCATCTGCTTGAGCAAGTTCCCTACATCTTGGCCTTGGATGTGTATAAATGCAGCCTTTCTTACTTATCTGACTTCTAGAACAGGTTAATAAACAGTAAACAGGTCCAAAAGAGTGGGTAAGACTTTGAGTCTATAACTTCAGACCCATAAATTAAATGCAGGGAAAGGAAAAGAGATAGGCAGTAACGCTGAGATTTCTCACTTTCTTACTTCTGTCCCTGGAAATAATACAGCTGTGAAATGGTGTATATCATTCATTTTACAAAAAAAAATAATTATATAAATCTAGATACCATGTAGACTATGTCATGCAGAGGTGCAAAAAAGTATTTTATAACAGAAAGTTTATCATATTATAGAGTAATCAATGCGTGGACAGAAAATTTCTAAAGGCGTGTACTCTTACACTGGAAAAATTATACCAAACACAGAAAGAATTTGAAAACCACTGTTCTGATCAGTAGCATAAACAAGTCAGCTTTTTGTAGGGAATCTCCTATTCATTGAATAAGAGGCCATTGTTACCATATGACGGATTTCTGTGCTATTGGGAGCTTAATAGAGGGATTTTTTTAAATACACTGTGCTATACAGTGACACACTGCAATTAAAACTCCAGCATTGAACAACATGATTACAAAATTTGATACACATTGAATACATGTATTATTTTGATTATATTTAAGACAGAAACCACCTTCTGTTATTATATGTTTCCAGATTTTAAATACTGCTTAAATGGAACCATTGCAAAAATGCCAGTATCAAGTCTCGTTCCCTTACAGCTTTTATGATTCCTTGTCCTTAATTTTAATACTGCCAGTCATTTGGACCTGTTTACCATTGTTTGACTTTCAAATAGTCACACTGTACCTTTTTTCAAATTTCTTCTCAAAAACACTTGTCAATTTTTTGTCTGCCTATTTACAGTCTGCCCATAATACTGCAAATTGTGGGCTTACAGACTGTCCACATCTCAAAATGCAGTTTTAGCTCCATTATCATATATGTTCAGCCTCAAATTAGCAATTCATTATATTTCACTGTCAACAAATGGTCAGAAAACAATCTGTCCAATTCCATAAACCATATAACTTCCTCTACATCTCCTCTACATCTGTACACATGTGAACACACACATTGCTTATATCAATGACTTTTGCTCTATTTCATTCTGGAAGTTAATAAGAAAATTTTTTTATAAAAATTATTCCCATTGCCACAGCACTCCTTTTGATGCAGACTATCAAATCTCGTGATATCATGGCCACCATTTACAACCTTTAATATCCTCTAGAGTCATCGGGCACTTTTGTACTCAGCTATTTTCTCAAATATACTGTAGTGTAATGTAGCTGTAAAATGTCTGATCTTTAGTATTTCATTCTGAAGACAATATCTAAGCTGTATATTAGCATTTTTACTAAATAATTATGTGATACCTAGCTAAATAATTTCTTCACTCTGCTACACAACTGCTATCTAACCATAATACACAGGACTGCTAACTCACAATCATGAAAATCAATGAAGTAGAAACAGTACTCAGCCTTATCTTTTTAATACCAGAACTTCATATTCACCGTTATCTTGTCACACAAATGCTAGAGATGGTTTGAAGAAAGTTGAGGGGGATATTATTAATTTTTTCTTTTTCTGAAATATTAATGGGCAGTGTATTCTTTACTCCTTTATGAAGAATGTTGCTTCATTCTCTCCAGAGGAGGATCTGGGAGTCCTGGTGGATAACAAGTCAACCATAACCCACCCCCTGTGGCCAAGAAGCTCAGTGGTATCCTGGGGTGCATTAGGAAGAGCACTGCCAGCAGGTGAAGGGAGGTGATCCCGCCCATCTACTGAGCCCTTATGAGGTTGCATTTGAAGTGCTGTGTCCAGGCCTGTTTAGCCTGGAGAAGAGATGACTGAGAGGGGATCTTAAGGGAGGGTGTCAAGAGGATGGGGCCAGACTCTTTTCAGTGGTGCCCAGTGAGTGACAGGACAAGGGGAAATGAGCATAAATGAAAACACAGGAAGTTTAATCTGAATTTTAGGAAAAAATTCGAGTGGCAGAGCACTCAAACACACTGCTCAGAGAGATTATGGAGTCTCTTCCTCTGCAGATATTTAAAACTCACCTGGGTGTGATCTTGTGCAGTGTCCTGCTGCTGTTGAACCTGCTTTAGCAGCAGGGTTAGACTAGGTGATTTCTAGAGGTCACTTCCAACCCCAACCAGTCTGTGATTCTGTGCTTCTGTGCTTCTGTGATTCATGTGCATCATAGAATCATAGAATCAGCCATGTTGGAAGGGACCTCTGAGATCATCAAGTCCAACCCTTGATCCACTACCGCCGTGGTTACTAGACCATGGCACTAAGTGCCACATCCAGTCTCATCTTAAAAACCTCCAAGGATGGAGAATCCACCACTTCCCTGGGCAGCCCATTCAAATGCCTGATTACACTCTGTAAAGAATTTCTTCTTAATATCCGACCTAAACTTGCCCTAGCAGAGCTTAAGACCATACCCTCTTGTCTCACTGATAGTTGCCCAGGAAAAGAGACCAACCCCCACCTGGCTACAACCTCCTTTCAGGTAGTTGTAGAGACTGATGAGATCTCCCCTGATCCTCCTCTTCTCCAGGCTAAAAAACCCCACCTCCCTGCAATAACATACTATTAAGTAGCTATTGCCCCTGAGATGGCCTATTTTCAGCAGCAAATTAAGTAAATATAGCTTATGGCTTCTATTAAAGCCTGTAAATAGTTAAAGCTTAAGCTTCAACTCATCAAAATGAAAGACATTCGTGAAATCCTCGATGTAGTGGAATCAATAGTAATAACATTCCCATAAATGATGTCAGGTTTTCAAGGACTATGACATGCAAAATAGCTTTCATTAAAACTACAGTAATTATAAGGCTGTTTATGATGCCAAGTCCTAAATTCTTTATTAATTTTGGTTGAAATCTGAAGTAATGACCTAATAACAGTAAGTACTTCAGAATCTGGACTAACAATAAAAACAAAAATAAGGTAACAAATAGTATATTGCATTTACAACTATACTTTCAGATTTTAGCTATAAGCTACTGTAAGAGTAATGAGAGCCACAAGCAGTAGTTTAATGTTACTGTTTCTTGTTAGAATGGTGAAGATAAAGACAGATAAACACATCCACATACAGCTGATCAATTTTCCAACCAGCAGACATTCGTTAAGCGTGTGTTGCCCTCGTTCCAGCGTGCAGACTCTGGGAGCAGAGCCCTGGAGGGCATTTCAAAACTCAAATAGGCTTCATGGATTGGCAAATAGAATTGTACGGAAACCAAGAGATGATCTATAACTTGGAATAAGTCCAAGATTTCTTGTTTATGGGACAATGGAACTTAGGAACATGATAGTTAATAATTTCTACCTGTAAGGATATCTGGAGTGGATGAAAACAAAACACACTTTTTTTTTTTTTTTTTTTAATTCACAACTCTGGAGTTTTCCAGCGGCACAGTAATTTTTTCTTTAGCTTTAATTTCATTTCTTTCTTTTAAAATGCAGACAACAGCACAAGGAAAAGAACATTTCTTCTTTTGAATATGCATTATGACAATTCATATGCAGGAATGAAAAGCTCCACCTATGCTTATCTGGAGTTTCTGATATTCAGTCTTCTTTAAGGACCACAATATCATGGTCTCCAGCATACACATTCCTTACAATACTGCATACCATGTAGATTGGATACTGAAGAGTAGTCAGTTCTTGGGGCAGATGCCTTTTTCTCTGGACCTTCAAATTTATCCTGAAAAGTCATTTCTATGGCAACACATAAAACCCTGCCACATTCTGATAATGGCTAACTAGATGATGACTTGTAATTACTGTGATTACTGCTATTGAATAGTGTGCTGGTTTTGGCTGGGATAGAGTTAATTTTCTTCATAGTAGCTGGTATGGGATTGTGTTTTAGATTTGTGCTGGAAGAAGTGTTGATAATTCAAGGATGTTTTAGTTACTGATAAACGGTGCTTGCACAGAGTTATGGCCTTTTCTGTCTCTCATCCCACCCCACCAGCAAGGAGTCTGGGAATGCACAAGAAGTTGGGAGGGGACACAGTTGGGACTGCTGACTCCAACTAGCCAAAGGGATATTCTATACCATATGGCACCATAGAATCATAGAATGGCCCGGTTTGGAAGGGACCACAAAGATCAATTAGTTCCAATCCCCCTGCCATGTACAGAGACAAGCTTCACAAGACCAAGCTGCTCAGAGCTCCATCCAACCTGGCCTTAAACACTGGCAGGGATGAGGCATTCACAGTTTCTCTGGGCATGCTGTTCCAGTGCCTCACCGCCCTCACAGGAAATAATTTCTTACTAACATCTGATCTAAACCTACTCTCTTTCAATTTGAAACCATTACCTGTAGAGGAGCGGGAATCAGAGTGGGAACGGTTCCAGGCGTGGAAAAAGATATACAACAATTGAAAAAGGACTTTATTATATGTATTTTACAGTTCTTACATGGTTTCAAATATGTGCATTGTATGTTACCCCTACAGTTGTACTACCTGGGCATGTCCAGACATGCCTCGAGTTGTCTGTCCCCTGCTCTCCCTGCTTCTCCCTCTGATTGGCTGAAGAAACTGCAGTGTGGAGAGAGCAACCATTGGTCAGTTCCTCCCCAGTTCCTCCCTCTTCTCCCGAGTCCTTACTCCTATTCGTTCCCCTGGTTGTCTCTCTCATGCTCCACCCCATTTTCTGGCCCTTTCCATGCCAGAGCTTATATAAACCCCTGCACACCCTCAATGAACCGCCATTGCACCAGACCTTCAGCCTCGACTCGGACCCTTTGTGCAGTGTTGCGGTCCCACTCTCCTCTCCCCCAGACCGTGGCAATTGCCTCTTCTCCTATCACTACATGATCTCATAAATAGTCTAAGGGTTGTGTACATGCCTTTTGTTTTATCTATTAAACCATCTTTATCTCAACCCAAGAGTTTTCTCACGTGTCTCTTCTGATTCTCTCCCCCACCGTACTGGAGGGGAGTGAACAAGCAGTGGTGTAGAGCTGAACAGCTGTCTAGGATTAAACCACAACTATCTAAAATTGCACACACAGTGTGTCCGTATTAAAATATCCTATTATTTTTGTTCTTTTTTTTAATCCTTCTGTAATATGAGGTCTTTACATTTTAAAGTCTGTAGAGCAAGAGAGCTTTATGAATGGGTCAGTAAGTACAGCATCATTTTGGTGCCAAGTAATACCCTCTATCAAAAGAACAGACTCAGCAGAGCCCCTTGTGAAATAACGAGTAGTTGGCAAAAATCAAGGTATTCCCATCTGTCACATACATGTATCTTTCATATAAATAGCAGTATGTGTGTGTGTACACACACACTGATTTCAGCAAGACTGGTTCTTCTAAATCCTGTTGCAACAAAAGTGGTAATAGATGATAATAATATTGTCATAGGAATCAAAACCGTTGTTAGTCCTAAAACTTTTCTGAAAATCTTTACTGAAGGACTGAATTCTCTGAGTTCATCCTGGCCTTTCCCGACCACAACATCTGAATAAATTCACCTGAGTTTATATATGTATATACTTCATTTCCTTCTGCGAGTGAGAGAGGATACATTTCACTGATAGAGATACATTTCACTTTCTTTTCTAAGTGGCAGAGGGGACAACAAGGAGAGGTATTATGCTGTTCTCACCAACAAGAAGTGACTGGTGTGGAATGTGAAGCTCAAGGGTAGCCTTGGCTGTAGTGACCATGAAATGGTGGAGTTCAAGATCCTTAGGGCGAAGAGGAGGGCATACCTCAAGCTCACTATACTCAGCTTCAGGAGAACAGACTTGGGCCTATTCAGGGATCCACTTGGCAGAGTATTGGATAAAACCATAGAGGGAAGAGAAGCCCAAGAAAGCTGATTAATATTCAAGGATCACTGCCTCCAAGCTGAGGAGCAATGCATCCCAAAAAAAGAGGGAGTCAGGCAAAAATTCTGGGGGGCCTGCATGGATGAACAAGGAGCTCCTGGAAAAACTCAAACACAAAAAAGGCAGCCTACAAAGTGTGGAAGCAGGGAAAGATAGCTTGAGAGGAATACAGAGAAATTGTCCAAGCAGGCAGGAATCAGGTTAGGAAAGCTAAAGCCCTGATAGAATTAAAACTGGCCGGAAATGTCAAGGGCAAAATGAAAAGGTTCTATTGGCATGTTGGTGATAAAAGGAAGACTAGGGAAAGTGTGAGCTGTCTCTAGAAGGAAATGAGAGACCTGGTTACCCGGGATACCTCAGAGAAAGCTGAGGTACTCAATGCCTTTTTTCCTCAGTCTTCAGCAGGCTGGGTGGTTGCACTCAAAGAGTCAATGGCTCGATGTACAAGTGAAGACAAGTGTACAAGTGGCACAGCTCAGGGACTGACATTGGGACCAACGTTTCTTTAAATCTTTGACAGGAGCATGAACAGTGGTATCAAGTATGCACTCAGCGGGTGTGCTGATGACAGCAAGCTAAGGGTTGCAGTCGACAGACTGGAGGGAAGTGGTGCCATACAGAAGGACCTTCACAGGCCTGAGAGGTGGACCAGTGCGAACCTTGTGAACCTTATGAAGTTCAGCGAGACCAAGTGCAAGGTCCTACACCTGGTTCAAGGAAATCCCAAGTACATACACAGACGGCAGAGACTGGAGTGAGAGCAAAGCCCTGAAGAGAAGGACTCGGAGGTGTTGGTGAGTGAGAATTTATACATGACCTGGCAATGTGCACTCACAGCCGAGGAAGCCAACTGTATCGTGGGCTGCATCAAAAGGAGTGTGGCCAACACGTCAAGGGAGGTGATTCTGCCCCCTTATTCCTGTTTCATGAGACTCCACCTGGAGTATTGCATCCAGCTCTGCGGTCCCAAACATAAGAAGAACATAGACCTGCTAGAGCAAGTCCAGAGTAGGGCCACCAAAGTGATCTGGCTGGAACACTTCTATAAAGACAGGCTGACAGAGTTGGGGTTGTTCAGCTTGGAGAAGAAAAGGGTCTGGTAGACCTTATAGCAGTAGTTATAGTTCCTTCTAGTACTTAAAGGGGGCTACAAGAAAGTTGGAGAGGGAATTTTTACAAGAGCATGTAGGGAAGCTATGGATGTTCTATCCCTGGAAGTGCTGAACAGGGCTTTGAGCAACCTAGCCTAGTGAAAGATGTCCCTGGCAAGGGTGTTGGAACTAGATGATCTTTGAGGTCACTTCCAACCCAAACCATTCCATGATATTTCTTCATATAGAACTATCCCTCCTCTGGGTTGAAATCCTTTTATTTGTAGTCATCAAGGAATTACAAATTGAGTATTTCCAGTGCATTCCATAGAAATAAGAAGCCCACTCAGTGATATTCCATCACATATATCTGTCCAATGGTAGTAAAACCTTGCATGAGGCACCTAAGCATGACCTAACATAAACAACATTAAAAACAATAAAGTGGTATGCAACATACCAGAAATAATTCCATCCCTTAAACTATAGCTATCATTTAGTGTAGCATATGGCTAACCGAATTGGAGTAAAATGCTAATTTTCCCTCTGTTAACTTTTACAGAATAACAGAAACTGCGATGACCTATATTTAGAGAATACAAGGAGTAAAGGTTTTGGTGGTGTTCATCTGCTTGTATGAGTCAAAATGAAGAGATCTGTAAATAATATGGGAAGATAAATGGAAGAGGAAAACTATTCTTTTTCAAATTTTCAAATCTACCCTTTTAGAAACTTACTTTATTATCATGATATAATAAATGTCATCTGTCTGGACTACATATTTTTTTTTAAATATGAAGAATGATGACAGGATGGGGTAATTCTGTTCTGAAGCGCACTATAAAAACATTTCTTTGGTTCTATTGCCCTTCTGGTCTTCCAGATTTCATTTTGGGTTTTTCAATTAAAGCTGTACATTAATTGTGAGTTAAATTCACTTCAACATGATGCCTTTCATCTGATTTCATGATAAGTATTGATTTTTGTTTAGCATCTACAGTTTGGTTTCAATAAAACTAATAATGAATGTTGTTGATGCATGTATTTACCATTAGTTCTGATTTTTATAGCTTGGAGACTTTTTTGAAGACATGTTATGTTAATAAAAATCCTTACTTGCTCATCCAGTTCAGTTGTCAGGTATGGAAGTGTTCCTCTTGTTGCCAGAGCAACTTTAAGATTACAGCTTTACACTGGAGGGTGCAGGTACTTTAAAAAGAATGTGTCTGTTTATCTGCTATTTGACTTTTAAAAGTGGCATATTAATCCTCTGCATTTTATTTACTTTTTCATTGATTTTACTTTAGTATATGACTGCAAGGTCATAGGCATCCTATTGAGCAGGTAGACTGTGTGGATATGTGCAACTCCCTTCAGGAGTGTTCTCTCTTTACAAGCCTCACTTTACCACATCTATATTGTGCTGTAAGAGTTGCACATATCCACGTTGTCTACCAGCCCAATACCTTTCAGCTTGAATTTGTGGCCATCCAAATGTTAAGGAGAAAATCTGAGATAAGCAATACCTTCTGTAGGTTTTTTTTTTTTTTTCCCAGATACACACAGCTGAAAACTTCCACTCTATTTTCTCTTCTCATGGGCATCTCATAACTGACACCAATCCCAGTAAAGGACCAGGAATCTTTCATAGAAGAGAAGGTTCTTACAGTATCTGCCTCCAGGACAGAGAGGTAATCTTTTTATATCATGATGCTTCTGGATCCCTTTCCCCACCCACAGCGTGGGGGAAGCCCAGTTCTAGTTCCATCTCCATCTGATGAACCATTCTGACGTCTTGTAGGGATGGGGAAAGGGAACTCCAGCTACAGGGTTTTTCAGACCCCGAGCCTGGAGGGGAGAGGTGCCCTCCCCTCCCCCCACGCACGTGGCCCCATGGCAGGCACAGAGATACCGGCGTGGAGAGGAGGCAAGAGAGCGTTTATTGCTGGGGATGTTACATTTATAGGAGGATTCACAGAGTAACCAATTAGAAGTCTCAAGGGGCTTACAGGAACACCCAATCACAGGATGGGGTTAACAAGGTCTAATGGGAAACACCTTTCCCAGGACATTCCTGCATGGGAGATAACCTGTTGTGGGGGGTGTTGGGAAGAAGAAACACGTGTTTGCAAAGAGACCACAAAAGGCCATTTTAAGACGTTTAAACAAGTTTCTCATCAGATTTAGTGCTACATCCCAACCCTTTTTATTCTTTAAAGATGAATATGTCTTTATTGATATATGGATTTTAAATTTACCCCATTCTCGTAGTGTCTGAGGGTGTCCCTATAAAACAGAATTTAAAAAGGTTTTTATTGATGTATTCATAAACAAGTTTTTCACTTACACAAACTTCCAATTTACTGCTGAACCAAACAAACTACTTATTGCTGTTAATTTAGTTTCATTAGAGTCCAAATGGTTGTTTTCTTCTGTTTCTCGGAGGCAGTCCTGGCGTCCGGAGGGGGGAGCGGTGGCTGCTGCGGCCGCATGGTGGGCCTTGGGGGGTACTGTGTGCGGCAGGAGCAGGGCGCAGGAGGGATCGGCGGGATCGGCAAGGGAGAAGAAACACGTGTTTGCAAAGAGACCACAAAGAGCCACTTTAAGACATGTTTAAACAAGTTCCTCATCAGATTTAGTGCTACAGATGCTCACAAAGGAAATGTAAGGAATAACATCTCGAAAAGACCCTTGGTTTTGGATTCTCTGAAACCCTAGAGATGAGATACCATGATTATATGATTTGATAGAATAGAATTTCTGTCTATTCTATCCTATAGAAATCATGTTACAAACCCACATGTTATAGCACTGCTTTCAGGTTCCTTTGTCCAGGACATGCACACAAGTTTATGTGAGTCTAAATTCTGCTTTCAGTATTCTGGTGTGAATCACAAACAATTTTACTGAAATGTCAGTCCAGTCACAATTAGAACAAGAACTGCTTATAAACTAAGTTTTGCAAAAAATCTTAAATCTTTTTCATCAGCTGTGAACTGGTTCAGTGTTCACATATATTATACATAAATTATTACTTGGTAATGATTTATTTGAACCATGATTAGGCCCTGTTTATAAATCAGAAGGTACTATTTGCCTCTCCTAATATAAGCATGAAATTTATTAGACCAGATACAGGAGAATGTCAGCATCTGAACCAATGAATTTTCAGGTAAAAACCAGTAATGAAAAAAATACCTCTGATTTCAGATTTTGCAAAAACTATCATTTTTTACACTACATCCTTGGAAAAAGATAGCTCAAAAGATAAGAATAAAATTAATTGTGTTGAAAATTGACCATAAACTACTTCAGAATATTTGGCTAACTTTATATATTGATAAAATTATCCCATTAATCTATGACTAAATGTATGAATCTGTAAGCTTTGTAAGATTGTATTGGTAACAAAGTAGACATTGCTTCAGAAAAATTGAGACTCAAACAAAACTCTACCTGATAATATAATGAATTTCTTTGAAAGATAAAGCTGAGATGGTCATACCCAGATTATCCTTAAACAAAAAATATGGCCAAAAAACCCCAAAAACCAAAACCTTCCTTTTCCTTGTCTTTTTCTTTTTTTCCCTTTAAGTTGATTGACATAATGGTCACTATTTTCATTACTTTTTCCAGCTTAGAGGACTGTTCTTTATTTTGAAGTCTTTCCCTGCTTAGAATCCAGATTTCTAGAGGTCATTTGTGATGAAAGGATCTTTGAACATCCATTATCTGCAGGCACAGAAAGATTAGAACTGTCATTTCCAGAAGTACATATTGACAGAAAACTGCAACTTTTTAGTCTGATTTTGTTTTGAGAAACTGTTTAATACAGCACTGTCTATCAAATGGATATAGAAGGCCTAAATATGAAAGATAATTTGAAAGCACTTGGTGTCAGTGTTATGTCACCTACCGATTACAGTATATTGAAAGCATTCAAAATGACATAACTCCATATTTTATCAACAACAGTATGGTATACAGAGATATCTACCTGATGAGCTGGTTTTATCCTTGTTTTCTTAGAAAACAATTTCATGTAGTGATCTTTGTATGTTTACCTGTGTCTGTCTCTCTGTATGTCATCATGAAAAATGTTTTTGAGCTCACTAGCAGTTTTAAATCAATAAAGACAAAAAGGCATGAGGATAATGAAGTTTCCTCAAGTTCTGTGAAAAAAAATTTCAGTAAAGAAAAGTTCTTCAGCTTTCTATTAAACCACAGAGAGGCATGTTATAAATACCCCAGTCACTGAATAGAGCAACACTCAATGCTTGCAGTCAACTGCAGGTCACAAATCTGAAAAAAATAACACACACTTCATTAGTACCATGCTAGCAAAACAATCTTTTATAACTTCTATGAACATTGTTCTATGAGGAATACTACATTTGCATTACTGTTGTGACCACAGTGGATTAAAAGTTTTGTTCTCAACTTTCCAATAAAAGAAATATATGTGAAGAAAAAGTGTACGTATATGAGAATAATTTATCACAGAACCAAGACTCAGCAATTCACTCCAAGACTCAGCAATTCAGTCCATCACACAACAACCAGTAAAGTATGAATTGGATACTGCCCGCACTTTAGGAGAAACCCTCAAGGCCATACAGCAGGTGAAAATCGGCAAGGCAGCTGGGGTTGATGGAATTCCACCTGAAGTCTGGAAACATGGGGGCCTTGCACTCCACACCAAATTTCACGAGTTTGTGGTGCGCTGTTGGGAGCTCGGTGAACTACCATCAGACCTTCGTGATGCAGTCATCATCACCTTGTATAAGAAGAAAGGTATTAAATCAGATTGCTCAAACTATCGTGGTATTACTCTGCTCTCCATTGCTGGCAAAATCCTGGCAAGAATACTCTTGAACAGACTAATACCCGCCATTGCAGAGGGAATCCTTCCTGAAAGTCAGTGCGGTTTCAGAGCCAACAGGAGCACCACAGACATGGTATTTGTCCTCAGACAACTGCAAGAGAAGTGTAGGGAACAGAACAAAGGTCTCTATGTAACCTTTGTCGACCTCACCAAGGCTTTTGATACTGTGAGCAGAAAAGGTCTGTGGAAGATTTTGGAACGTTTACGTTGTCCCCCCAAGTTCCTTAAAATGATCATCTCACTCCATGAGGATCAGCACGGCCAAGTCAGATATGGCAACACACTTTCTGAGCCCTTTTTAATTTTTAATTAAGAATGGTGTGAAACAAGGCTGCGTTCTCGCTCCTACCCTATTCACCGTCTTCTTTAGCATGATGCTCCAAAGGGCCACGGCAGACCTCGATGATCAGGACGGTATCTACATTCGATACTGTACCGATGGAAGTCTATTCAATCTAAGGCGACTGAAGGCCCACATTAGGACCTTAAACCATCTTTTCCGGGAGCTACTCTATGCTGATGACGCCGCCCTTGTTGCCCACACAGAAGCAGCCCTGCAGCGTTTAACATCCTGCTTTGCAGATGCTGCTGAGCTCTTTGGGCTGGAAGTCAGCTTAAAGAAGACAGAGGTCCTCCATCAACCTGCACCTCAGGAAGTCCCCCATCATCCCCATATCACCATTGGCCAATCAGAGCTCAAATCAGTCCAACAGTTTAATTATCTTGGTAGCCTCATCTCCTCAGATGATAAGATCGACGGAGAGATAGACAAGAGGTTAGCAAAGGCATATAGTGCTTTTGGAAAACTCCTCAAAAGAGTATGGCGTAATAAACACTTGAAGAAAAGCACCAAGATCAGTGTTTACAGAGCCATAGTGTTGTCTACTCTCTTGTATGGTTCCGAATCATGGGTCATCTACCGCCACCACCTACGTCTCCTAGAACGCTTCCATCAACGCTGCCTCCGTTCAATCTTAAACATCCACTGGTCAGATTATGTGACCAATACATTTGTTCTAGTGCAAGCAGCTGTCACAAGTATTGAGGCCATGTTACTGAGAACGTAGCTGCGATGGGCAGGGCACGTCTGAAGGATGAAGGACCACCGCCTCCCTAAGATCCTGCTCTATGGTGAACTTGCCACTGGTTGCCGCATGAGAGGAGCCCCGAAGAAAAGATACAAGGACTCCCTGAAACAACATCTCAGCCTTGACCATATTGATCACCATAACTGGTCTACTCTGGCCTCAAATCGGGAGGCCTGGAGACACACCATCTATAACGCAGCTGTCTCCTTCGAGAACACACACAGGATCACTCTTGAGGAAAAAAGGCAACGCAGAAAGAACCGTGTATTGCAGAATACGCCATCTAAGGAATCTTTCTGTTGGCCTTTTGCAATCAGATATGTCTGTCACGTATTGGCCTCATAAGCCACCAGCGTGCCTGTATCAAATGTGGATAGAGCCTTCCCAAATCTTCGTTCGCGAAGCCTAGCCATGATTATCACAGAATCACAGAATCGACTAGGTTGGAAAAGACCTCTGAAATCATTGAGTCCAACCTACGGCCTAACACCACCTTGTCAACTAGACCATGGCACTAAGTGCCACATCCAGTCTCTTCTTAAATACCCCCTAGGGACAGTGACTCCACCACCTCCCTGGGCAGCCCATTCCAATTCCCAGTCACTCCTTCTGTAAAGAACTTCTTCCTAATGTCAAATCTAAACCTCCCCTGGAGCAGCTCAAGACTGCGCCCTCTTGTCCTACTGCTAGTACCCTGGGAGAACAAACAGACCCCCACCTGGCTACAGTTTCATTTCAGAGTTGTAGAGCGTGATAAGGTCTCTCCCGGGCCTCTTCTCCAGGCTAAACAATCCCAGCTCCCTCAGCCACTTCTCATAGGACTTGTGCTCCAGACCCTTCACCAGCCTTGTTGCCCATCTCTGGACACACTCCAGCACCTCAACATCCTTACTAAATTGAAGGGCACAGAACTGGACACAGTAGTCAAGGTGGAGCCTCACCGGTGCTGAGTACAGGGGAAGAATCACTGCTGTGGTCCTGCCGGTCACACTATTCCTGATCCAGGCCAGGGTGCCACTGGGCTTCTTTCCACCTGGGCACACTGCTGGATCATGTTCAGCCTGCTATCAGTCAGTACCTTCAGGTCCCTGTCTGCCTGGCTGCTCTCTAGCTGCTCTGTGCCCAACCTGTAGTGCTGCAGAGGGTTGTTGTGGCCAAAGTACAGGACCTGGCACTTGGTCTTGTTGAACCACATACTGTTGAATTTGGCCCATTTATATAGACACGTAGCTTCACACATGCATATGTATCAATACAAACCTGATTTTTTTATGACTTCTAATTTGGATTTCAACTTTCCTCTATTACTTTTACTTTAATGTTCCATATAAGTCTCGTGGCCTTATAATTTCCATTTTTACTGCTGTAATATTCATGGAAACAAATTATTCCAGAAAAATAAGCAAGTTCACCAAATACTTGTCTACACAATCTCTTCCTTGTTATTTTTTAATTATTTTTTCTCCCACTAAAAGGTCTGATTGTATGATGTGCTTTTCTTTTATTATTTGTGAGCACACAAACCATACATCTAATCACCTGAAACATAACATTCAATGCAATAGTCTTTGTCAGATTTTTAAAAATGTCAGATTTTAAAAAAAAAAATATTTGAATTAAACTAAATAATAATTTATAACTATTTCAATAGAATCTTCACTTGGCCTTGAAGAGCATAATAAAAGGTGTGTAGTGTCTCAAGGGAATTTAATCTGATTCTTTTTCAACACTGAAACTATTTTGTAAAAATTTAACTGGGGTAGTAGAGGTTTCATTTCAGATCAAACCAGGGAAAACACTAAATCTCTTTTTCTCCAGTAAAGGAACAATCCAGAAAGAGGATTCCAAGACATTCAATACCTATAAAAATAGATATATCTATATATAATATATACAGGGACATATATATATCTATGTATCTATATCTATATCTATATATATATATATGCACACACATACACATAAATTTCAAAGATCTTGACAAGCCAGTAGCTGAATGACTGTTTGATATTATTAGTGAATTATCATTATTGTAGATAAAATCTTAAAACATACTCAGTAAAAATATTCTCAAGTGAGGTGTTTGCAATTTAACACTTCTACAAGTCACTATGTTAAATGAAAAACTAGTCAATTATTTTGTAATCATTTGTGGAGGTGTGAACTTCTGAAATTTGACACTATTATTCAGAAATATATTTTTAAAGTTATTTGTAGTTACAATCTTAAAAAGTACTTATGGCTCAGCTCCTTTTTCAAGGTCAGATATGTTGTGGCAGGTTCAGATCACGAGAGTATTAAAATACCTACACTGAGCTTAATAATAATTAACAAATACCTGATCAATAAAGTTTGATTCAGTTGTGACACAAAAATATCTAATGCTGTTTGAGATGCCATGGAGCATAGCCATCCTGTCTGTCACTCCAGAAGAGTGATATAAGGAAATATCTCAGTTACATGAAGAAACAAGGTTCTGATACATAAATTTGGAGTTCTTCAGCCTGGGACAGAATCTCACCCCTTACAGCTTGGTAGAATTCACTGCACTATTAGATTTTCAGCACAAAATCCTCAGAGAAATTGTACTGGTCTCTATCAACCATGTCAGCTTTGCCAAGTGCTAACACCATATCACTTATTTCAGACTAATTGTCTTATGTGCTGGGATTCATTGCACTATTTCAGATAATAAAATTGTAGACATCTGCTTGCGAGCTAGTCACAACAGTGCCAGTAATTAATTTAAGATAGAACTCAACTTATCAACAGAAGTATCTACATTAATTCCTGTGTCTTAGAACTTCTTGCTTTTATCATTAGATAGGGTGACCAACTGATGTCTGATGGATCCCAGCTACAGTAATTTTTTACTCTTCAGTGACATATATATAAATACTTTAGACCTAATCGTTTTATGATCAAGAAGGTAGGTGCCTATGTCAATTGTGGATCTCAATGCTCAATTCACCAGCAATTAATTTTTTAACTGGAATTAGAGCCCTACTTTGAAATTACTGGAAGTTAGCTAAATATGCCCTAAAGCATTGACTACTAAAATCTCTGTTATACATAGAAGCTGGAGGACAAGCACAAAACAAGGAATAATTGGCTATGACTCCCTCAGTCGACCAGAGGCAGAATCGATGATGTCTGCAACTGCAACTGACCCCAATAAAAGAACTGGGGGCCTATCTATCTCTGCTCCTCATGCCAGGTGTCACTAAGTGACTTAAGAAGTTGTACTGCTTACAGATATACCTCTTCAGAACTGAAAAGAGAAAACTGGAGAGGAAACTTAAGTTCTTGACACCTCACTCTATACACTGCCTCTTGTTATCTCATTTCATGGCAAGGTTGTGAATTTCCGTAACATTCTCTTTCTCTAAAGGCCTAGTCATCAGCTAGACAAGTGTGGACAAAAACTAGTTGATAACTACTTGACCTCAAAGAGAAAGATTGGTCTTTGACTCACTTTAATTAAGCAGTGTAGCCAAAGAGCCATTTCTGCTTTTAATCCATTGCTTTTTAGTGTAGACCAAGATATTAGTAAGATGGCAGCTTCTAAGAATCTTCTATATGAGCCAAGTATCTCCAGGGAAAAAGGCTGAAAATAATCTTCTGCTTTTTTAACAGTCACAGAAGTTTATACTTACAAAATATTCAAATAATTGCACAAAACATAAGATTCTAATTCTTCTTTCTCTTTCAATGATGACTTTACTTGACAACTTTGCTAGTTTCTAAGGAAATTTTCTCAGCAAATTTGACAAGCTAATTTTGAAGAGAATCAAAAGGCTGAACAACACATTTGATTGTAAATTACAAGAAACAAATTTTTTTTTAAATCTTCTGCTTAAATTTGAAATTTGGCACTTGCATCCTAATTGTATTGCAAATTTGCTTTCTCATAATTATGAGCTGTTAACTAGCATTTGTGCTATGGCAGTTCAAAGTCACTTCCTTAACTTTAATCAGATCTTACTGATTTTACTGACTATTGTTTTCTGATACCACAGTTATGGTCACATTTTTAATCAATATTCTCCACATAAATGGCTTCAGGATCATTAAACTTATTTAATTTATTCATACAACTATAAGAGATATTGTCTCAGTACTTGCAAAACAGTGGGCTTTTTTTCCTGGCATTTCTCAGACCCCCTTTTGCTATACTTGCTTTCTGCTTTTGCTTAAAGCTGATCTTCCATCTGTTCTTACCCAAAACCATGTAATTTCAGGTATTAAACATTACATATTTTATTAATTAATATTATATGACGGGTTATCTTGGCATACTCTTTAAAGGATGAGAAAATGCATTTCATAGAAAAGGGCTGCGTACTTCAATAGTAGAAGTAATAGCCGCTTTATCAAGTCCTGAAATGATTCAGTAGCCAATAAATGTAAGTGCACATTTCTTTGTTGTCTTGGGTTCTGAAGACCTTCCAGTCCAAGCACATAGGTAGAAGATAAATACAACTTATGAGAAATAAATTATGTGACAACAAAATACAGAGTTTGTTTGATTTCCTAGTATGGGATGAATATATGGATTTTAAAAAAAAAAAGCAAAAAACAAAAAAACAAACACTGGATGAAAATGGAAAGTTGGGACTGTGTCAAAAAGAAGAAACATCATAAAACAAAGTTGACTTGAAGAGACTGAGAGAAGGGTAAGGCAAAAATACCAAATCACTGCAGCACTAGGAGGCTGTCTACAGAAAAAAGTGACCTCTCTCTCTTGGCCTTTCATGAAATGTTGGTACTGACTGGAGGGTTACTGTGGCTTAGATTATACTTGATGAAGTACCAAACTACCAAGTAAATAGTTCCAGGCACTCTGTATCTTCCACAGGTTACTGACATGCAACAGAGAGAAAGTTCAGAGTTGTTCCCCGTTCGGAGGGAACATTCAATTTCAAGAGCAGAGGGACTTTGTCAAAAACTTGGCCAGAAATGAATTTCAAAAGGGAAGTGCAAACATAAAGGAAGTGGGAGGTTCCTCAGAAATGTTGCGGTTAAGAATACTCTGTTTTGTAGATAGAGTTTTAAACAAGAGCTTTACCTTTCAAGGTGATTAATTTCTTTCTATTTTCCGAAGTAAAATCTCCCTGCTGTGCAAATAGTTTCAATGTTATTCTTCCTATGGTCTGAGTATGCTGTTCTCTGGTGCACGTTTTCAAAATTATTTGAGGTCTAATGTTTGAGTTCATCAAGATTGTGTTCTTTCAAAATTCTATAAATTAAATTCTAGATGACCATCTTATGCTCACTGCACATACAGATTCACAAATTATTTGGTTCAGTACTTACTCTAAGTGGAAATGTTCTCATTTGAGTTTATGTAAAATGTAGCTGGAACAAGTAGTACTACTTTGCTTTTGGAGTGTCCAGAACTCATTTAAGTAAAGACTGAAGAATATACTTTCTGTAAAGTCCAGAGAGAAAATACTCTCCATACTGGACTGTAAAACAGTTCTTGTTTTTTTCCTCCAGACCATTTCTCTGTTCAAAGTGGGCAAATTTCAACTAGAGAAAGAATATGTTCACATTCCTCTCTAAATATTATGTCTATTAGGATTTGATTTTGGAGACATAGCTTAAGTATTTTCAAACAAAATAAGAAGAACTGCAATATAAATATACAGTATAATTGATGAAACTTCTATCTACTAGGCTATAAGAGCAGACAGAAGTACAACTTCTTTCTGTCACAGTCTAGAAAAGAAACTGTTTTAAGTGTCTAATCCCTGAGTAACATTCAAGGTTATAAACCCAGTAGAACCCCTAATAGCTTTATAGTGTCTTAGGTTAAAATGCATTTTCGTCAGCACTCAGTATTTCTTACATTAGGTGACTTGTACTTCTTTAAGTTGCATTTTGTATGTCTCATTTTAAGGTACTCAATTTTTTTTCAGAGCCTGAGTTTGCTGTAGAGAAATCAGGAGACAGATGTTGATAGTTTGGGTCATTGGTCAAATACCAAATCCATTTAATCCCTAATTCTTAGGAACTGGCTGCACAAAAGGCATGGTTAAAAGTATCTATCAATAGTATGAGTAATATAATAATTCATAAAGATTTATCTACACATGCAATGCAATACCACATGTTTGAGTCTCACATAGTTAACATGTACTGCAAATTCATTTTCAGGAGCTTTCTTTTCCATTCTTACTGATTTAACAATGTGCAAGTGTGTGGTGCCTCTGCATAATTACAGGTGTTTGTTTCATTTTTACTAGATGATGTATAATTAATATGCAAATACTTTTTTTTTTTTAGAGAGGCATGTTGGTATATTAAAGAGCAATGTGTGAGCTATGGAACAGTGACAGGATTTATGTGTGTGCCAAGGGAAGGAAGTTGCAAGCTTCTCTGTCCCTTACTACTAAAAATGTGCAAAGAAGCAGCTTCAGAAAAAGCAGAAATTAAAGATGTAAATAAAAATGAGATGAGAAGGAAGACATAAACGGTTGCCCTGTAGGGAAACACAGTAGCAAAATCATACAGGAAAGAGCAGGGCAAAAAAATCTAAGAAACAAATATGAGATGGCAAACGAAACAGCAATGGAGTTTGTTCTGAAATTCATTTATATACATCAGAAGTAAAACCAGTGTAACTATTTAGGATGTAAAGGTAAATGGGAGAAAATGGGAGGTGAATTTGAACAATTATATGAGAAATATCTCATGTTCATGATTGTGAGATACTGTCAGCACCACTTTTGCGTTTTCTGAAGCTTTTGGACTCATTTACAATTTCAGTGATGTTTCTTTTGGGAATCTACTAATCTATACATATTAGGACCACCAGTATTTGAACAGACACTGTTTTACATCTTTGTTGGTAACATGGACAGTGAAATTGAGTGTACCCACAGCAAGTGTGCTGACAACACCAAGCTGTGTGGTGTGGTCAACACACTAGAGGGAAGGAAAGTCACCCAGAGAGTCTTTGACAGGTTCGAGTGGTGGTCTGTGTAAACCTCATGTAGTTCAACAAAGCCAAGTTCAAGGTTCTGCACCTGGGCCAGGGAAATATCAAGCACAAGTACAGACTGGGCAAAAAAATGGATTGAGAGAGAAGACTTGGGGATGCTGGTTGACAAGAAGCTTGTCATGACTTGGTAACATATGCTTGATGCCCAGAAAGCCAACAGTATCCTGGGCTACATCAAAAGAAGGGTGACCAGCAGGTCAAGGATGGGGGTTCTCCCCCTCCACTCTGATCTGGTGAGACCCCACATGGAGTTCTGCATCCATTTCTGGGGACCCAACATGACGGACCTGGACTGAGTCCAGAGGAGAGCCATGAAGATTATCCAAGGGATAGAACTCCTCTCCTACGAAGAGGGCCTGAACGAGTTGGAGCTGTTCAACCTGGAGAAGAGAAGGCTCCAGGGAGACCTTGTAACAGCCTTCAAGTACCTAAGGGGGGTCTACAGGAAAGCTGTACATTATTTAAGTCTTTTTAATAACTATATGTTTGTGGTTTTTACAGAATTACCAAGTAAACTGTGTTTTCTCTCAATTTCTATTCCATTCTCTAGAGTACCAAATTTTCCTTTTCTTGCTTTTTAAATCCAAGAGCAGGAACAAAACGATTACAAGTCTAACCCAAGATTCTCATTTGTAATACTAGTGTTGACCTCAGAAGAAGTAAGAAAAACTTTAATGTGCTACATTCCGTATGATTTGTATTAACTTTACAAAGGCAAGAACTCTCTAGCATAGTTACAAAATAAATAATGCTTAATCACAGTTGTAATGTTCTCATATATCCAGGCAGTAGTAGAAGGCTAACTATTATTAAAATATTAAAATTTGAGCTGCTGACTCATAGTTTGGGGACTTTTGGATAGGAATGATATGGCAAATGAGCATTTAAATGTTATTTTCTCTAACTTTTTTTTGTTCTTGCTGTCTTAAAGATTTGAACACAAAATGGTAGAACATTGTCTTAAGTTGAACATGGTTTTAAAGGCATTTACTTCTACGGGTCATACAGCTGTTAGGTTTTCAGTCCAATCTGCTGCTACATGATTGCTTCACACTTCATTCTTCTATAAGTGCCTTTCTCCTGAGATAAGTGAAGTTTCATGTCTCTGTTCTGCAAGAAACTCCACTTAGTTGTATTCCTGTGCCCACATAAAGCCGAAGGTCTGATGAAAGTCTTGGTTAAGAAAGTTGCCCTGGAGCTAGAAAAGGGAAATTGAACTGCTCATATGAAAGAATTTGGTTATGAGAGCTTTTTCTCAAGCCGCTTGGGCCTGTCAGGGTTAGATATCAGACCTATCAAGGTTTTAGGGGTTTTAATGTCATATAAACCCTGTATATGACTGAAGTTTTCATACCTTTTACTCAGCAACAATCCTTTTTCTACAGATATGAGCATTTTTCATAACCAGAAAATATCTTATAGTTGTGAGGTTTCACTACTGAGCATACAGCTCAGACTGCATCTAGTGAAAATACAGCTGCTTCAGAAGATTACTTTATAAATTATCCAGAAAAAATATTAGTTTGTTGGAAAGACTGGGAGAAACTTATGAGTGTTTAAGCTTCACTATATAGCCAGAATCACTCTCAAACATCCTTTAAAGGCAAGACTTCTAGGATATAGCAGGACTAAGAACTCATAGAACCATGAATCCCCTGGCATCACTTTCCGATGCACTGGGGAAAGAGGGTACCAGTGGATGAGCACAAAACTGCCACTAGATCTCCACCAGATCACATTGTTCCTGAGGGAATCAGGAGATCAATATTCAGGTGACCACCTTTCTAAGTAACAAATTCTTGAGGATTCTGGGGGTTCAGCAGTGATTCTGAATACCTTGCTGCACAATATGCCTTGCTTATTGCAATGATTACTAGAAAACACTTCTCTGATGCCTTGGGTATCAACTGTCTACCTGGACTGTGTAGCTTCTGAGGATTCACTTGCTATTACACTTTGAGTACATGAAATATGTCCTATGGAGCTGGAAAATTATAAAGGTTCCTTCTTTGTTCCCGTATTTGTCAAACCTTTGAATAAGGACTACTTGTTTATTTTGGGTAACTCCTCCTCCAAAAAGATTAAATGAACTGCTTAGTTGGAAATATAAAATCCATTGTCATGTCTATCACTACAATAAAAAACAGATAAGTACAGAGAACCAGGCAACCTTTTATGATACTTCCACCACACATTTTCCTAGCCTTCAAGTGTCTGCAACACAAGAACTCCTTGACCTAAAAATTGTTTTCGTTTTTCAGTAATCCTCAATGGATTTCTCCTGTATGAACTTGTTCAGTTTCTCTCAAAAAACATAAAAACTTTCAGTATCTTGTAACAGGGAATTTTATACTTAGACAGCACATTTTGTAAAGAACCTAGTAATCCTTAACCAGGAACAGGCTGAAATAAATAATAAATAGATAAGTAAAGGTATTTATTCACAAAAAAAACCACTGTGATGTTTTGCTACACGTGACAGCAAAATAGGGGCTTAGGTGAAGAAGTGAATGAAAAACACTGCTAATCTAGAGTAAGATTAAAAAGGAAGAGTTTTTTGCAACATTTCCTGTAACATCATCATGGCTAGGCTTCGCGAACGAAGATTTAGGAAGGCACTATCCACGTTTGTTACAGGCACGCTGGTGACTTATGCGGCCAACACGAGATAGACATGTCCAATTGCAAAAGGCACAGCAGAAAGATTCCTTAGGTGGTGTATTCAGCAGGATACGATTCTTTCTGCGTTGTCTTTTCCCCTCAAGAGTGATCCTGCGTGCATTCTCAAAGGAAACGGCAGCGTTGTAGATGGTGTGACTCCAGGTCTCCCGGTTTGCAGCCAGAGTAGACCAGTTATGAAGATCAATGTGGCCGAGGCTGAGATGTTGTTTTAGGGAGTCCTTATATCTTTTCTTCGGGGTTCCTCTCTTGTGGCAGCCGGAGGCAAGTTCACCGTAAAGCAAGATCTTAGGGAGGCGGTGGTCCTTCATCCTTGAGATGTGTCCTGCCCAGCGCAGCTGAATTCTCAGCAACATGGTCTCAATGCTAGTGACTGCTGCTTGTTCTAAAACAGATGTGCTGGTCACATAATCTGACCAGTGGATGTTTGGGATTGTACGGTGGCAGAGTTGATGGAAGCGTTCTAGGAGATGCAGGTGGTGGCGGTAGACAACCCATGATTTGGAACCGTATAAAAGAGTAGACAACACTATGGCTCTGTAAACACTGATCTTGGTGCTTTTCTTCAAGTGTTTGTTACGCCATACTCTTTTATGGAGTTTTCCAAAAGCACTATATGACTTTGCTAACCTGTTGTCTATCTCCCCATCAATCTTACCATCTGAGGAGATGAGACTACCTAGGTAATTAAACTGTTGGACTGATTTAAGCTCTGACTGGCCAATGGTGATATGGGGATGATGGAAGGCTTCCTGAGGTGCAGGTTGGTAAAGGACTTCTGTCTTCTTTAAGCTGACTTCCAGCCCAAAGAGCTCAGCAGCGTCTGCAAAGTAGGATGTTAAACGCTGCAGAGCTGCTTCTGTGTGGGCGACAAGGGCAGCATCATCAGCATAGAGCAGTTCCTGGACAAGATGGTTTAAGGTCTTAATGTGGGCCTTCAGTCGCCTTAGGTTGAAAAGGCTTCCATCGGTACGGTATCAAATGTAGATACCGTCCTGATCATCGAGGTCTGCCATGGCCCTTTGGAACATCATGCTGAAAAAGATGGTGAATTGGGTTGGAGCGAGACCACAGCCTTGTTTCACACCGTTTTTTATTAGAAAGGGCTCAGAAAGTGTGTTGCCATATCTGACTTGGCCATGCTGATCCTCATGGAGCGAGATGATCATTTTAAGGAATTTAGGAGGACAACGTAAATGTTCCAAAATCTTCCACAGACCTTTTCTGCTCACAGTATCGAAAGCCTTGGTGAGGTCGACAAAGGTTACATAGAGACCTTTGTTCTGTTCCCTACACTTCTCTTGCAGTTGTCTGAGGACAAATACCATGTCTGTGGTGCTCCTGTTGGCTCTGAAACCGCACTGACTTTCAGGAAGGATTCCCTCTGCAATGGCGGGTATTAGTCTGTTCAAGAGTATTCTTGCCAGGATTTTGCCAGCAATGAAGAGCAGAGTAATACCATGGTAATTTGAGCAATCAGATTTAATTCCTTTCTTCTTATACAAAGTGATAATGACTGCATCTCGGAGGTCTGATGGTAGCTCGCCTAGTTCCCAACAGCGCACCACAAACTCGTGGAATTTGGTGTGGAGTGCAAGGCCCCCATGTTTCCAGACTTCAGGTGGAATTCCATCAATCCCAGCTGCCTTGCTGATTTTCACCCTGCCTTGAGGGTTTCTTCTAAAGTGGGGACAGTATCCAATTCGTGTTTCACCGGTTGTTGTGTGATGGACTGAACTGAATTGCTGAGTCTTCCTGTAACAAACCATTCATAATATCTTTTTTTGTGCACCGTACATCTCAGAGACAGCAACATTCTGAGGGACAAAGTCTCCCATTCAGAGTCCTTCCATTTGTCTGTATTTATTTAACATTTTTCTCCAAAGTAAGTTTTCTTCTTATATTTCTCAGAGATAGCCTACCCATTCTCCTTAATTGAAATGCATACCGGTTCACTTTCACACTCTCTCAGAAAGGTGAATTTTTCTTTGTCATAACAAAGAAACAAATGTGTCATCTCCTTATTTGACTGACCAGTTAACCTCAAGTTATAAAACTCTTTCACTTTGTGATATGACATACTTTCATGTTCAATTCTGACTCTAATGCTGGCTCTTATTTCTCATTCTCAAAGATGAAACCACACATTCTATTACTGGCCTTCATCTGACACCAGGCACAAGTGTTTGTAATGACTGCACCATTCTTCAAGCTTGCTGCAGCAAAATTTAAAATACATTTTGAGGGAAATTTGATACCTAGATGTACACTCTCTGTTACAAAATCACGCCGAGGGACTAAATTCTGCCACTTGGATTGAAATTTTCTCCAGTACCATTAAAAAGGGCTTATGGTAAATGTTAAGATCATCCTGTAGTTGCATGGCTAAATCTCTGGCTGCTGTGTAGCAACTTGGTCTTAAACTGGTCTATTATTAATTCATTTACACTGATAATGAGAACATCAATGGTTCTTTTTGTATCTTGAGCATCCAAAATTGATCTGAAATGTACAGTAACATATTCTAGAGCATAGAAGAACCATTTCTTGATGGAGTTATAAAAATATGCCTCTGTTATGTTGTAACTCCATTCCACAAAAAGGTACTGAATTTTGCAATTATAATTACAAGTAGTTTTTCCAAGGTCTTTTTTTTACTCTTTTTCTTTTTTTTTCCCCTTTCTTATATATATTTTTTTATCAGCATCAAGTAGTATTTTCTAGAATCCTTTCCCAATGGATCCTTTAATAGGCGGAGAGTTGAACTTCTTTACAAATCTATCTCCATATATTAGAATTTTCAGTGTTGAATGCTATAGTCTTTCTGAGAATCAGGACCCAAATCTTTCATGAAGCGTCATGCAATCTTATTGTTGACAATGTATTAGGAAAAAAATATCTAGCTGGTGGAACTGATGAACACAGTCTTTGAAGTCTAATATGAATCAGTACACTTTTGATGCTTACTGCAGGAAAAACATATTTTTTGGACAGCATACTTCTGAACAAGAAATTCTTCAGTTTCTGGCGTTCAAAGAGATGTTTGTCTCTACATCTGAATTTTTTTTTCTATTATTTTGACAAAATTTGAGAAAATAAATCATAATTTATAGCCTGGCGGTCCTTTGTATGATAAAGAAGGATGTACGCTCTTCTGAGGTGGTGAACAAAGAGGTTTATTTCAAATTCGGCGCTTCCTTCTATACCCTGATACCATGTGACCTTCTAACCAATAGAGTTGTCTGTCCCTGTGCATGTCCCTTGATTCCCTTGCCCCTGGGACATGCCTCCTACAATAATTTTTTCCTTTTTTTTTTTTCCATCCTCTTGCTTTCCTTCCCTTTTCACTGTTATTAACCAAATCGGAAAAAGGAAAGAGATAATATACAATACCAAATATGGAAATTGCATAAAGAAAAGGTTTTTTCAATGAGAAACATTAAAAAATCATATTAATAGAAATTAATAAAATCTACCAAAAGATTATTTAAAAATTTCAAGAGCTTCCATACAGTTCTCTCATTATTAAACAGCTGTATCAAGTGCCTTGCTAGATAGAACTGAAACTAAGAATATAAACTGTTTGAAACAGGGTCTGGATCCACATTGAACTGTATGGCGGTTTCAGAACTGTTAGAATACAGTGACACGATGTGTTTTCAAATAATGACAATACCCATAATTATTCTCATGATTTTTTTCATAATCATAAGATTGTGCTGTCCTCTAATGCCAATACATATCATAGAATCCAATGACATTTAACTAGAAAAAATGAAAATAAAATATGAATAAAAGTCTTCCAGAACATGTGTATTTGTTTAGAAAGTGTATCACCTCATCTGTACTCAATGACAACCCAGCAAAAACTAACAAGAGTTCAAGAAGATTCTTTCCTTTAATATTAGACTTTGAACAAGTCCTTAAGAAATTTCTACTGAAATGAAATAGTGCTTACACTCATAAGTAATAAAATCTTAAATAAGGATTTATCTTGAGCAGTCAAGGTCATATGTGATCATGAGTATATGTACAGATTTCCAGGGCATTTTAACATGATTGGTATCTGAAAATGCCAAACTTGAGAAATATAAACTAAAATATTATGAAAACAGAAATCATGGTAGCTATTTCAGGTAACACCAACAAGTATACTCAGTAAGGTTCTTAGTAAAAATTATTATTTTAAGTGAGTTAAAGTGGAAGCAACTACCACTTGAATAATGCACGATTCTGGTAATTGTACAGAATCAGCCTTTCATTGTCCAAGGTAATTTAAACATGTGGTATAAAATATGTAAAAAGCAATTGAAAATACTGGCATCTAGAGCAACCTGATGATTTTCAAACTCAAAACAAATATATAAACCACTAAATATGAAGCGGAACATTTTTAACATCATACATATAATACTTTATTGGCATATCAAAGAAAAAGATAAAGACCAGAAATTATTATATGGAAATAAGGAAGCCATTTTTAATGCAAATAACACAAGGACATCATATTCCATAGAAAAGAGATTAGTACGTGGTTTAGAAATTTAAAATCCAAATACATGAGTCGCTTTTTATCCCACACACCCTTTTTTGCACCTATGACAAGAGACAGCTGAAAACAGCTTTCAAAAAGTGTTTTCCATTTTCTTATATTGTACAATTATTACACAAACTATTGTACAATAAGCAACAAATTATCGACTTTTTTGATAAGTCCTTTGATATATCTCGCTTGAGTCTGGTCTTCTTTCTTGAGCTTGATCTACATATCTAAAATCTCTGGATAATAAACCTCTTAAGAAAGATCCCAAAAGAGAAACTATTCTTTACATAAGGTCATTGATTTCAGAAACAATCCCTCTGGTCTTACTTGGCTTTTTAAAGTTTATCTCATAATATTTGTCAGAAGACAATGCTCACTTTCTTCAGAGTTGTAGGTACCATCCAACTCAGGATATTCTATGATTCTATTTATTATATAAATATTCTAATATTTTATATATAAATACATTATATTAATATATTAGAATAGTCTCCACCCTTTACTGGATGCAGAGGGTAGCACAGTGTCAACAGAAGAGGAAAAGGTTGAGATACTTATTTCCTTCTTTGCCTCTGGCTTTAATAGAAAAAACAGTGGTCCTCAGGATACCCAGCTCCCACAGCTAAAAGTTAGTGATAGGGTGCTGAATGAACCTCCCATAATCCGGGAGGAAAAGGCTAGTGATCTGCTATGCAAATTAGACACCCACAGGTCTGTGGGCCTGGATGAAATGTGCCCAAGAGTAATGAGGGAGTTGACAAAAGAGCTCACAAAACCACTTTCAATCATCTGCCAGTAGTCATGGTTAACTGGAGAAGTCCCAGTTGACTGGAAATTAACAAATGTAGCACCTGTCTACAAGAAGGGTTGGAAGGGTGATCTGGGGAACTACAGGACTGTCAGACTGACCTCGATGCCAAGGAAGGTCATGGAGCAGATCTTCCATAGCAAATCACATGGCACATGCAAGACAACCAGGGGATCAGGCCCAACCAGTATGAGTTTAGGAAAGGTAGGTCCTTAGGAAAGGTTTGACCAACCTGACAAGGTTCCTCTATGACCAGAAGATCTGCTTAGTAGATGAGGGGAAGGTTGTGTGTTGTCTATCTAGACTTCAGTAAAGCATTTGACACCATCACTCACAAGATTCTTCCAGAGAAACTGGCTGCTCATGGCTTGGATAGGTGTGCACTCTTTCCTTGGTGAAAAACTGGCTGGATGTCCAGGCCCAGAGAGTGGCAGTGAATGGAACTAAATCCACTTGGTGACTAGTGGTGTCCCCAAGGCCCAGTATTAGGGTTGGTCCTGTGTAACATCTTTATTGATTATTTGGACAAGGGAATTGAGTGCATCCTCTGTCAGTTTGCAGATCACACCAACTTCGGTGGAAGTTTTGATCTGCTGGAGGGTAGGAAGGTTCCACAGAGGAATCTGGATGGGTTGAGAACAACAGCATGAAGTTCAGTAGGGCAAAAGGCCAGGTACTGCACTTTGGCCACAACAACCTCATCCAGCCCTACAGACAAAGTGGCTTGAAAGCTGCTCAGCAGAGAGGAACCTTGGGGTGCTGGTCAACGGGAAGCTGAACATGTGCCAGAAATGTGCCCAAGTGGCCCAATGGCATCCTGGTCTCCATCAAAAATAGTGTGGTCAGCAGGACAAGGGAAGTGATTGTCCCTCTGTAATCGGCACTGGTTAGGCCACACCTTGTGTCCAGTTCTGGGCCCCCCATGTCAAGAAAGACATTGAGGTGCTGGAGCACATCCAGAGAAGGGCAACGAAGTTGGTGAAGGGTTTGGAGCACAAGTCCTATGAGGAGCAGCTGAGGTAGCTGGGGGGAACCTCATTCTCTCTACAGCTGCCTGAAAGGATGTTGTAGCCAGGTGCAGGTCAGCTTCTTCTGCCATGTCTCAAGTGAAAAGATGAGAGGAAATGACCTTAAATTGTACCAGAGGAGGTTCAGGTTAAATATTAGAAAACAAATTTTCACTCAAAGAGTAGTTAGGCTTCAGAATAAGATTCCCAGTGAGGTGGAGGAGTCTCTGGAAGATGTCTGGATGTGACATTTGGGAATATGGTATAGGGGTTGTTATGGTGGTGTTAGGTCAGAAGTTGGACTAGATGATCTTGAAGATCTCTTCCAAACTTGATGGTTCTGTGATTCTGTGACAAATAAAATATGAATATTTTTGATTACATAGCAGAATACAATCCAGGCATGCTAGAGAAGCTAAACTGTATTTTGAGTAAATGAAATTTGCTATGAACTTCTTTGTTTTTTTTTCCCAAAGGGAGTTTTATAATCCTATCTCTCTGAGATATGAACTAGAAGGGTATCCACATTTACATGTGTGTTCCTCTGTCTGTGTATAACAAAATAAGATTTTCAGCTACTAAAACCTTACAATTAATTGGTTAGCATTTTTGAAATTCAGGCCATCACTTTAAATTTATAAAAAGTATTTAGGATATTAATTGCAAGCATTTATTTCTGAAAGAAATCAAAATTTTCTAAAATAAAGAAGGTAGGCAGTTAGGGATCACATGCACTTATATTAGATATTTTAGTCCACTGTCTATAGAAGAAAGGCAGTCCCCATCAGCTGGTCATCTCATTAGCTGAATCTCTTTCATTGAGTTTATAGAGAACAAACTGCCAATAGTATGCTTTCTTTGTTCAGTGTGTTCCATTTCTGTCTAAGAAGAAACTGTTAAGAGAGGCAAAGCATGAGAGAGGAGAGTCCAAGCACTGACAAAATTTCTAGAGCGTTTACAATTTCCAGAGTGTTGGTCTCTGAAACAGAAATCTTACAATCTGAACTCCAAACAGTTTGCACTTGCAAACTCAAAGAATTATATCCGAGTCTATACAGACTTGAAATCACGCCCACACGGGCAAAAGAGTTTTGCCTGTCATGCCATGAAATGCCCTGCATAGAAACTTTTTTACCTTTCAGTTTTCAATTGGAACTGACTATGTCAGTCAAGAAAGCAAACTGGTCAGTCAGAGATTAAATCCGTCCATAAGGTAATCTGTGGAGCTGCGAGATTCTACTCTTTTGTCTCAGATTTCATTTTATTGCTCCTGTTTTTAAATCTAGCAATAGCCAAATTCAGCTATGGCCAAAACCTAAGATTTGCTCCTTTTGCTCTTTAGACAGATTTCCTGTTGTTAGCTCCTCATTTCATTCTGTAGTTCTGATATTTCTGGCTATATACTCTCAAGAGAAAAGTTGACATTAGTTTTGTCCGATTTTTATTTAGACATACTCTCCTCAAATGTGGGTTTAACCTTTTCTATGCCCATCTTCCCAACTCCCAGAAATCGGTACTCATTTATGAGAAAAGATATTAGTATGCATCATTTTATGACAGACATGAGCCAGACCAAATGCAAAGTGGATAAAGGCACCTCATTTAATATTCATTTTCTTTATAGTCAATAGAAATATCCTGGGTATGATGCTTATGACATTTCACAGATGTGCAGAGGGAGTTGATTAGTCTTTCTCTTCCTGACAAATTAAAAACTTTAAAGCAGACTTTTTCTTCTGCTACTCATCACTCATTTCCAGAGAAGAACCACTTGATCGGCTAGTAAAATGGTTGGGAAAGGTTAATACATCAAAATTGTTAGGGGGTCAATTCAGTTGAGAAGTATTGAAGATCTCTCCATGGCTAAATATTTTTTTTGTTTTATTACAACTAAAAGAATAATGCTAGAAAGAAGGGTTAGTCCATTTAAGGTAATACAAGGACTCAAACTATTGCTTAAATTAAGCAGATTGTATTATTCTCTGTCAGTTCTCAGAGACATTGCACTCATTTCAATTACTTCTTTGGTGATCAGGCACCTAATGTTTCGGGAAGACAGTAAAATTTCAGTGTAATGGTATCTTAATGGGCAGGACTGCAATACACTCTGAATTTCTGTCAAATTTGTAATTTCAATTTTATGTGCTTAGTCCAAGAGCACATAACTTTACCTTCTTCAAGTAACTGCATGTATTTTCCAGTAAATATATGGCTATAAATCAGAAAAAGATCCAGAAAACACAAAGAGGCAGACCTGTGGGCTAAAACTGCAGACTTTTTCAAGCACATTCGTAAAGTTTCCTCTTCTATTATCTGAACTTCTTCTGTGGGTTTCTATGTAGGAAGGAGTGATCAAATGCATTGATTTCTGAGTACATCCCACTTAAATTTATACTTCAAGTTCATTCCGCAAGTATATGGCAGTTTTAAGACAAGTTTACAATAGAACTTTAAAGTGTTGTTGAGCATCAATCATTTGGTGAAAAACAATCAGAACTATTTGGTTATTTTAGCAATATATATCTTGAATCAAGTATTTTAAGCCATTTTACAATATACCATGTTGTACTTCTGAAAAGGAAGTCTTTATTGGTAGCTATATTTAGTGCTAGAAACTTAATTTCTAAGTAAAAAATCTAGTATGAATTCTTGTAGCAGTTGCCCAGATGTGCCTGTATGGACATGACCCATTCCAGCCGGCTCTAGTAGACCCACCACAGGACACAGATTAGCTGTTCAGCCAAGATGGTGGTGCCTTGGGGAAAATGTATTTAAGAAAGGGAAAAATGCTCCATGGCAGTGAGGAATGAGTTAAAAATGTGATAAACAGCCTTGTGAGAACAAAGGTGAGAGAAGAAAGAAGGGGAGGAGGTGCTTCAAGTGCCAGAGCAGAGATTCTCCTGGAGCTTGTGGAGGAATGCATGACAAAATGTCTCTGTATTGACCCACAACCCTTTTCATACTGTTTTATCCCTGAGTCTCTCTGAGAAGGAAGAGCAAATAAACAGCTTGGTGGGAGTTTGGCTGTTGATGAAGACTTACCTGCCACAGTTCTTCATATTTGCCTTTTGACACATTGATATAAAAAAGAATACCTTTTATCTCTTAGTTTTCTTTTACACTTTACCATTGTTTTAATTCATATAGACATATTTTTGTATTTTCTTTTATGCTATTTTCATTCATGTTCAAGTCATGATCCTTCCTCAAACTTAATTCTAAATAGAAAACCTTATAGTCTTAGATAAGTGTAAATTGGAAACATTTACAGTTTTAGAACAGTTCTTGAGGAATCTGAAAACCCTTACATTTATAGGAAACCAACAGCATGACCCTAATTCTAAAACAAAACAATTTTCCAAGCTCTTTTTTATACAACTGTATTTAAAGATATATTCATCTGAACCTAACTGAGTGGAATTATTTTATTGCTTTCAAGATAGTAATAATTGCACAAATTATCCCTGAACTGAAAGGTGTACACTCATTACACAAAACAAAATGATTCATACTTTGCTGAACAAGGCCCTCAAAGAGCATTTGCAACATCATAATATACCAAAAAAAAATCTATCTTATGTACAATTCCTATTCTAAAACTGTAGGCAAAAAAAATGTTTATCAGAAGGTGAAAAATAAAATTCTGCCTCCTATTCAGTTGAAGCTTGAAGAAGTATGAAGAGGTACAAGGTTGATCAGGGAATGGACAACTTTTCTTGCAAAAAAAGGAAGCTGAGCAAGGTAGGCTGCAAGCTAATATGAGCTTTTAGGTTGTATAAACACTTCAAAGGAAGGAAACAGGCCCGGGGAAAAGCTTTTTTATTTTTATTTATTTAATTTTTTTTGGCTACAGAAGACAGGGTCACTGTGAGATCAGTCTAAGTTCAGGAATCTGGAAAATCAGAGAACTCTAACCACCACAGTAGTGAGGCTCTGGAGTAGTTTTTCACCGTAAATAAAATTAAAAATAATATATAAAAAAAATTAGCATGTTATCCGAATGGTATATAAGAAGATGCCTGTTAAGAGCCAATCTTGGATTCGGTAATTCAAAGGTTTCTTTCTTTTCAACTCCTTTTGTGTTTATTATTTATTTATTTATTTATTTTTACATTAAGAGTTCTTCATGTACACTGGCACACATTCAGACTTAAAGAATATGACACTGTGGTGGGTTGACCCTGGCTGGATGCCAAGCACCCACCAAAGCCACTCTATCACTTCCCTTCTCAGCTGGACAGGGGAAAGAAAATATAGCAAAGGTTGATAAGTTGAGATGAGAACAGGGAAAGATCACTCACTGAATACTGTCACAGGCCAAACAGACCCAAACTGGGGAAATTAGCTGAATTTATTACTAATCAAAATCCAAGCAGGATAATGAGAAGTAAACCAAATCTTAAAAACACCTTCCCGGTATCTACCTCTTCTCCCCCCCAGCAGCTCAGGTAGAAAGGGAATGGGAGTTGTTTCTGCCACTGCTCAGGGAGAGAAGTCTTTCCCCTGATCTAGTGTGCAGTGCCTCCTGTGTGAGACAATCTTCCACAAATTTCAACATGAGTCCATCTCATGAGCATGAACTGCTCCAATGTAGGGTCACTTTTCCATGGGGTTCAGTCCTTCAGACACTGGGTGCTCCAGTGTGAGTTGCCCACACATTTACAAGTCCTACCAAGAAGGCTGCTCCAGTGTGGGCTCCTCTCTCCATGGGTCTACCTGCCAGCAGTCTGCTCCAGCACAGTCTTCCCCACAGGTACAGCCTCCTTTGGGCATCTACCTGCCCTGGCATGGGCTGCTCCACTGGCTATAGATGGATCTTTGCACCTCTGTTGACCTCCATGGGCTGCAGGGGAACCTCAGCTCTGACGCCTGGAGCACCTTCTCACCCTTCTTCTCCACTGACCTTGGTGTCTGTGGACTTGTTCACACATTCTCAATCTGCTCTTCTCTGGTTGCAATTATATCTGCACAAAAACTTTTTTTTCCTTCTTAAATATGTTGTCACAGAGGCATTATTATCCTTCCTGATTGGTTTGGCTTTGGCCAATGGTGGATCTGTTCCGGAGCCAACTTGCATTGGCTCTGCCAGACATCAGGGGAGCTTTCAGCAGCTTCTCACAGAAGACACTCCTGTAGCTTTCCTGCTACCAAAACCTGGCCACACAGACCCAATGCAAACACCAAAGAGAAGGGGTTCACAATCTGGCATTAACTAATTTTTAAAACAGGTTATTTCATCCTTAAAAAAGGTTGTTCTCCATTCAATCTCAGATTAGCATGCAAATTGTATTACACTTTTTTTTTAATTTAAACCACAATGCTTTAATTTAACTGAACATCAGGAGAATAGATTTATTTTCCTGAAAGGAAGATGGATACTTAAATCTTCCTTGAAAATGATTAAGTCTTATTGAAAAAAAACTAGTAAGAAACACTTAATTGTAATTGACTGAAGGAGTGCCGTGTTAAGAGACTATAGATCAAAACATTTGGCATGCACAACTGAGATGGGACAAACCAAAAGAAATTAGTACTTAAATAAGAGGTAGACATCCACAGTTAATAAGTCACCTCTATTCTTTTGTGAGTCTTCAAGAGAAGGACAGCAAATATCAGTCGGAATGATACCGCCAAATCGACATGTCCCTATAATTCCAGTTTTCACATGATGTATGGTTTCTATTACCACTTCCCTTAAAACAGGTATAAAAACAGGATTAAAAAAATTATTATTGTCATGATTTTCCTTAAAACTTCTATTAAAATGCCCTTCCATTTCTATGGCACAGTAAGAATATCCTGATTCTCTTATGCTCCCTTTTATCCCCTTCTTTGCCTTTGCTGTTGGGCAGTGTCAGGATACTGCTGCTCTGGGAATTAGCTTAGAAAGGCTGCTTTATTGCTCATCACTGAACACCTTCCCACAGGGACCTTTAGTGTCACCTCAGTAATGCAACTAGCTGCCTCCAGTCCAGTGCTTGGAATGCAACATTTATTTTTACCTTTGATTTCATTTCATATTCTCATGATGTCAAAAGACGTTTGCAAAAGCGTGGCTTGAATTCTTGTTTTTGTAATGTCGCATTATTCTGACTGGCATCATTTACAGTTTAGGTGATGGGGAAGAAGCAAAGAGAGAGAGAGTCTGAAAAAAATACTGTTTTGTTTTCAAAAAATCACTGTTTACTTTAGAGTTTAACATGTATTTTAAAGCAATAGTACACAGACTTGTTCTAAACAAAACACAAATTATAATGCCCTAGGCAAAAAGCATATCAGTTCCCTCATTATTGCCCACTGAAAGGAAAGAAAAACTAAGTAAGGAGAGCATAGAGGCATACTTTTCATTTTATTCTGAGTACAATCTGTATCAATTTTAAACCATTGCATTTAAACAACAGACATGGGAACACAGCATTGGACTGAAACTGGATATTTGTTCCATAATACAGCTAGCCATGAATATTCTTAGACAAGTTTTTGGATCAGTTACAATCAGTTTTTTGAGCATGCCAGAAGACAGATATTGGATTTTTTTTTTATTATTATTATTATTTGCATACTGATATTTACTTCCCAAATCTTCGTTCGCGAAGCCTAGCCATGATGATATTTACACAAATTTCCATTTGAATTAAAGATGGCAGAATATTTCTCTTTATCATGCAATATATAAATTAAAGACTCACAAATGGAAGAAACTTCACTGCAGAGAGATGCTAGATCAGTCTTGGCAAATACTTAAAACAGGGATTCATAGAATATTCGGAGTTGGAAGGGACTCACATGGATCATCAAAGTCCAACTCCTAGCCCTGCACAACACAGCCCCAATAATCATACCATGTGCCTGAAAGAGCTGGCTGAGTCAAGAGAGGTAAAGGCTTTGTGACTTTACAGTGTTGTTAATTTTGAGTCCCCTCATCCTGCCCTTTGAATTGTTCATTTGCTGGGTTTGGATTAATTTGATTTCAAAGTACTTTTTTAAAATGGGATTATGTTGTATTGCACAGGATAACCAGTGTCTATACATATATTATTCACTCCCAGTGGTTCATAAAATCAGTGATCAAAGTTACTGACCATTAAAGAAATACTTTCCTGTAACATTGGCTTCATCTTGCCATTTCTGATTTTTAAAATATGTGAGAAAGCACTGCACTTTGAGCCTGACTAGGGATTAGATTTTTTTTTCCCTTGCTTGGTTTGAAGGCACCTTAATTCAGCCAGAAGTTCAGTAAGACTGTGGCAACTTCACAATCACATTCCCTATTTCAGTGTCCTTTGTTTCAGAGGGGCAAATCAGCAAATGTTTCCATAGCTCTTTCAGACCTGCTCCATTCTACTCTGCATAATAAGATTTAGTGCCTTTCCTTACCTTTTTCCATAGCCCACCCTGTTTCCAGGTACATGATACAGAGAATCATGTAATATCCTGGTTTTATTTTCATTCACAACAGCTGAAATAAGAATTAAGGGGAATTATATACTTTCACATGTCCAAGTCAAGGTAGAAATAAGTTAAGCATCTCTTTATAGTCAGAAGAATACTCCCAGAGTAAGCTCTTCTAGTATACCTGATGGTAAAACTCATCTTGCTTAAGCACCTACTGTATGGAGACTGTATGTGATCTTTATATGTAGCCTCCTCTTACAGTTAATAAAGAGGAACAGGAAATTCTAGGATGCAGTTTATCTCCTTCAAAAATAACTACTAAAATAGAATAAACAAAACATGCCTTAGAGTAATCAATTTTTCTGTTTCTTTATTTTTCTTTAGTAAAAAAATGTTTTAATTAGTGTCTTAAATGAGGACTTCCGCATCTAAATAATTCCAGGGTTAGAGCAGATGAAACTACCTTCATCCCTTTTTTAATATTTTTCTTCATTGAAGCCAGAAGGAAATTGATCATAATTTGTCAAATGCATAAATGTTGCATCTTGTTGTTTCAGTGAGACATAATTCACGTGCCTTTCCATAATGAAATGATGCTTATGTAGTAATGGGGTTTTGTTAAACACATTCTTATTGATAGTTTTGATATTTGACAAAACTAAATCCAATATATTTAGCTTTTTTATATTATTGTCCTTAATGCAGCCACTACAACAACATAGTCCTATTCTATAAACCTATTTTGAATTCCATTTGTGGTAACAGAAGTTGAACAGTCTATGAGACTGTCTATTACTCTGTTTTAGTACAGATAAATATGCCCATCTTTTATATTTAGCCGGAAAAATGTTACTGAGGAGTTATAGCACAATATAAAAAAGAGGAATAATTTACAGACTTTTTTATTCCTGTGTGGTAAAGAACATGTCACTTCAGGCTCTGATATGCAAAGGTCCAGAAGGTCACTTCTTTCCTCATATATGCAAGTTCTCCATAAAGCTAACATTTTATCTGTATTCTATTAGCTTTTTTTATCAAAGATCTACAGGTGTTTTAATATAGTCAACAAAAGATCTATTTAGTAGGCATATTGGCTACAAACAATGAGGGATTTAGGACAAAATTACCAAAAATGTGCTTCAACGTATGTTTACTTTGATGTATTCAATGCTTAACTGTGTATATGCTGTTTTTTTCAAATCATAGAAGTCTTACTTAGCATCTAATGGATGCTAACCTCACATATGCTTGTTGTACAATTTTATTTGCAATATCCAAATTTCATGCAAATTCAGCAATTACCAAAATGTGATTACTCATTTCCATTAAGCCAAACGACCTTGTGACTAAAGTCTAATGCTACAGACTTATTTTATAAGATTTATTAATGAGCTATTTATAGTACCAGGGGTGTTCTTTGGAGCAGTTTTTCCAGTCTATGAAGCTGGGTCAGCCTGACATTAAGGGAATGTTTGTGGTTTACTTGGCAAATAACCTAATGTTTCTGAGCAGCATTATAAAGTTACATATTTATGCAAAATTTCAAGACACCTAAACTCATATTTTTTCTGTGTGATTACTCTCCAGAACACATCAAATAGATTTAGTATACATAGGGAGAACATATTATCTAAGTACTTCATAAAGAGCAATACCTGAGACATGCCTGTTTAGAAACATCTCTTCCTCTCAGGCTTATATAAATCTGCTTATTACAGTGGAGTACTTTCTAATTAACTCCTGAGAAGAATCCAAACCTTAAGTAGACATGAAAAGGAAGGCACTAGTAATGAATAACTTACAATCTGTTTAAGCTTTGGCTGTTAACTTCATTGCAAAATTATGGGATATACTCTTTTATGTGAGGTGTACACATGTAAAAAATAAGAAAGATTAACAGCAAAAATAAAAAAAGGATTCAGGGTTATCAAGATAATATAAAAATGACAAATTATTTTTTATTTAAAATATAATTCAGTAAAGTTTAAAACAACTTTATAAATGCAGGTAGCATATATTAGGACTTGGTTGTATCTTTTACCAAGTTTCTCTAGATATAAATGATGAGATTTCATACATTTTATGGTGAATAGGATAGGGTAATAAAAACCTTAATTTGATTTTTCTAATAACAGACAGCTTTTCTGCAGTAAATGTAACGTGATTTTATTTGAAATAGAGTATATCTACTGGACATAGAGCTTATGTCATGTTTCCTCACAATCTGCTGTAATGGCTAACTTTCCGACTAAAAAATCTACAACTATTGTAGTTCATTCTGTTTTATTTAATTTTCTTCTGCTTCAGCTACCAACATTGTTTTTTTACTTATGCTTTCTCTGCTACATTAAAAAGCATTCTTGTATCAGATATCTTCCTCAAATATTATGCTGAGGTCACTGTCTCTAATTATTTTCAAATAACTGTATTTCACTGTATTTATAGTTTTGATTCTTATGTGTTTCTCATCAGAATAATAACTGTCCAATCTACAGGAGAGTGAAAAAACCCTCAGATTTTCCCATTTCCTATTATCGGTGTGCATAAAGGGTGGGAATTAAGATCTTGATCAGTTTGAGTGTTTTGGATAAAAGGCTTCATCCTAATCCAAAACGGTCTACAAGGGTAGATCTTGACAGTGATTCAAGGCTGTGAATGTTGCTACTGTTTATTGTACATACTAAGAACGAAGAAGCTTCTGTAATTTTGTGATTCACTTATATGGAAAACTGTATTTGTATGTATGCATATATACAGGCATGGGAGGGAAAGGGTAGTAAGGGGAAGCCTGTGCTGTTTATGATGCTCTCTTTGCATCATAAATTCAGAGTAAATCTCCAGAACACTATTTCCATGAATGTTGGATCAGGGTTCTATCTTATCTTTCATGGCTATAGGGAAACCCATATACTAATAGGGAAATTCACAAAGGACATCTTAAACTGAATATTGCTAATGTTATTCAATTCTGAAATTTAGGAAAAAAAATAATGTTAGAATTACATTGAGGCAAAAAGTGATTATTGGTTTAGAAACCAAAATAAGATGTTAAGCTTCTGCTTTTTCAGTATTTTGTAAGAATACAAATGTAACAAAAATTCCCATTTAAGGTCATAGGGTAAGAAACTTATGCTTTTTCCTTTGGTTCATGTTATACAGAAGGGTGAGGAGGTTGCCCAGTCACACTGAGCAATACATTGCTATTAAGATATGAACATTGAACAGGCTTGTGAAATTTTTACTTGTGGCTAATATACAGTTTTATTTTAAAAGCAATCTTTTAATTTGACAAATAACCCCCCTAAAACCCATGAACCCTTCAAAACTAAGTTTATTCTTCTTTTCAGTTCTGTTCTCTTGAACAAATAGAGAACACAACATCCAAGAAGCCACCTGTGTCCTCATCAAAACGTGACGTTTCTCAAGTCCAAGGTTGAAGTAGAGTGTATTGTAAGTAAAACATTCCAAAATTCAACTCTGTGAAAGCACTTTGCCACACTGTATTGATTTTGTTTCTAATCAATAATTATAATGTAAAAATCACAGGTAGTCATCCTGAAGAAGCTTTAAACAGATACAGCAAAAAAACCTTTCACAATTCTCCAACAGTCTTGTACAAGAAGTTTCTTGAAGAACCAATGCTTGAGTAATAAAAAAAACAAACCCAAACAAAAACCCCACAAAGGACAACAGGAATACAGCATTTTAGCATGAATATGTATGTACATTAGACTAAACAATTTTCAGCAACATCACTGGAGAAGAATTTCATACATATATAATTTTAAGTTCCACTGAATCATGAATCTGTAACAGGAAACGATTCGGGTTTGATTGGCTTACTGTCATTTTTCAGATTTCTAATGGCTTTTATGAAAACCAAAGAAAAAGGTGCATGATGGAAAAAAAAGTGAAATATTTTAAAAAGTAATTTTATTTCCCCCCCAAAACTCTAATGCAAAGTAGGTGAAGTTCCAGAGATTAGGAGTTTATTTAGGACTGCCAATAACCAGTGTATTGGTTGTTTTGCAGTAGTATCACTGTTCATTTTCAAAGCATTCAGACATTTTTATTTTCCAATGACCACTTGAATTTCAAAAGAAACATTTTGAAAAAAGTCATCATCAAGAGGACATCTTTCCTCACTGAGAAAAGTGATTTTAAATGTGACTAATTAAAAGCATTTATCATCTTTCTGTTCTCTCCTTTTTTGTCCTTATCTATAATGTAGTCATTTTAGTGATTGATGTCTTCAAATTCGTGTATTTAACTTAGTCATATGACTGAGTTAAGTACTAAGTGGATAAAAATATTTCACCAAATGTTAGAATGTTATCATATAATATATCATATTCGTATGATATACCATATTCATTCTTTTAACTCTTATAATGCCTGTCAAGTTTAAATATACTAACCTGTATGGAATATCTACAAGTAGTTTATGTAATATAGTATTTTAATTATGTAAATATTGAAATTAATGTTCTTGGTAAATGTTACAGAAAAGAAGTTGAAATTTAAATTTTGGTCTAAAACCAAAACAAATGTTTGATCTTGACTGAATTTTTTTCTGGGGACCACCTTCACTGAGGAGTGGAAGTCAGGTATGTATTTTAGAATATATTTAAAATGTAAAGAAAATTGAGAAGCAATGTATGTGGACTGGATGCCAGATTTCACAGAAGCAGAGATGCAGAATGTTCTGAGCTCGAAGGGACTCATAAGGATCATTGAGTCCAACTCTTAAATGAATTACCAATACAGGGATCAAAGCAACCATCTTGGTGTTATTAGCACCATGCTGCAACCAACTGAACTAATCTCAGGTCTTATTTAGTGTTATTTTACAGAAGATATGAGAACTGAAATATGATACAACAGAAGATGGAAATTAATACTAAACTGTGAAACCATTTATTTAAAAGGACTCAAGAAGTTTCACAGAGAAAGAAATGGTTGAAGGATGTGTGGTACAACTAAACTCTTTACAAAAATTATGGTCGTTCAAATGAACCCTTCCAACTGCACATTTTAAAACAGATAGAATTGATCCCTTTCCAAGAGGTAGCTCTTACTACACAGGATATTGACAAGAAAAAACCACCTTGTTTTCAAAAAGGAAGTAGAAAAGTTCATAGAGAAACAGTTCAAGGAATATTATTAATTACATAGAAATAATTTTAAGACGTTCTTGAGACAAAAGCTGCCTGACCTTGGAGAATGTTCTGAGGACTAACACCACATATTTATCCTAATCCATGTAGATGTGGTGCTTAGGGACATGGTTTAGTGGAGGCCCTGACAGTCCTTGGTTTACAGTTGGACTCGATGATCTTAGAGGTCTTTTTCAATCTAAATGATTCTATGATTTTTCCCCAAATATCTGCTTTTTAAATCTTGTAATAAACAAGATTTAAACCTACACGGACCTGCTGTTTAATGTGGTTTAACTGTAGTGTTTGCAGTGGTGGCAAAGCAAAGTCTTTTACTTGTTTTCCAGCTCGTATTAGTCAGGTAGTGCTGGGAGGATGTAATCAAGGTCTTTCTTTGGGAGAGTGTTTTACTGAATGCTTCAGCCATGACTAATTCAATCTGAATTCAGTCATTCTTTCAAAAGAATCATTCAAGACATTGCACCAAAACAACTGGTATGATTTTAAGTCAGAGTTTAATCAATATATAAAAAAGTTTGTAAAGTTCATTACATTCATTGATTTAGGGTGTTTTTTTATTCATATGTTCAATACATGTTTCCATTTTTGAAAATAGACTTTTAAATTATATAATTTTGTTACATTGGATTTATTATGTTAGAAAAGTATATATACGTCGAGGCATGGATTAGGGATATCTGTGGAATTTGTAGTACTGCATAATGTGGTCAATTCTATACTCTCAACATTCAGAGATATGTAATAAAGATATCTTTATTACATACAAATATTTATTTTAACATGTATAGATTAACAACCTGAAACTAATGAGATTTTAACCTTAGAAAAGTATGAAGCTCTGAATTTTGTGATGCACTATACACAGTAAAGTTTTGATCTGCCTTTCCTTTGTGGTATCTCAGTGTCAGGATTTATTTTATAATGACCATATCCATTCAGTTGAGATAATTTTATGCCTTTTAAAGAAGTTTAAATAATCTTCTGTGCAAAACTCTGTATTTCATTCATACAGTATGAGTGATCATAGTTCTACCAAAATTAACATAATATATTTACATATATTATACTAATGACCATTAACACTATAATTCCAAATGCCTAATTTTGATTGTTTAGTAGACTAGAAAAATATTTAATCAAGTGATTAATATCTCCTTAACAGAGTTTTATTATTAGGTTAAATTCTCAATCTGATCTGAATTATTATCAGGGCCTCTGACAGTTTATTTGTTTGCAGAATGAGAGGAGTGCCTAATACACCAGGCACCGAGTAATAATGATACATAAGTAAAACCTTATAATATTACTCAAGTGTGTATGCTTATATATATTCATTCACATCATCTAAAAAAAATTTAAATGTTCAAAATTTAAATTTTATATAATCAATTTTTTTTCTACAGTATTTCATTGGGATTATAAAATCGAGATGTTCATTCTTGGAATAGATGGAATGTGAAATGGAATTTTATAATTGCTATGCTCAGCCAGGATTCAAATAAATTATTTTTATGTTTCTTATTGAGTACACACCTTTGAACACATTAATAGTCTCGGGAAATGAAAAAAAATACTGATGTATTATCATATAATTCATAGCAATTAATTGAATTAAACAATTGTATGAATAGATTGCTAAACTCATTCATGGGGAGTGCAATGAGAAATACCAAAACTTGTCTGCGGTTATTGACATAAAAAAAATTAGTAGTTTTAAAATAACACCATAAAATCTCAATTTTTTCTTCATTAATGCTACAATCATAAGTATATTTGTTGCCCTACATATTTGCCCAGTCATTGCTTCATATATAACTGATTTAAATATTATATTTTTGTGCATATTTGATGTATTGGACATAGATTTTGTACAACATAAATAATTATATGATTTGAGTTAAAATTAAATTCAAACTTACTTTTTCCAAATATTTTAAAATACCCACTATGCACATAAAAGGAATGATTGCATATGCATCCAATATACAGTCAAACTGTGTAAGTAATTTTACAAGACTGTTAACATTCAACAATCTATCTCACATGTGGTGAAGGATCAACCCGGTAATAATATTGCTATACAGATGTTTAAGTCATGAAAAATAAAGTTACACAGTGAAAATATAAGAAGACCTTTAACACCAAAGTGGTTTGGTTTCACCTAACATTTATCTCCAAATATAGGAAATAGCATGACTCCATTCCAGGGCAGGTGACATGTTTATCTTACCTTATGCTTTCCTATTCCCCAATAGTCTTTGACTTATCATATTGTGACCTTTATAATAGCTTTATAGAGGATCAATCAGGCCAAGACAGAACTGTAATACAAAGAAGTATTCATTATTTTATATTGGCTTAAACTAATAGACATGACAAGTAAAACACAGGTGATTGATTTCCTGACCTTTAAAGTGTTTTATATGTAAAGTGCATAAGTTCCAACCATACAAGATATTTAATGTTAAAAATGAATTTTAATGTTAACTATATTTGTTATATGCTGCCAGTAGAACTCGCATTTCATGACAGCAAGATCTACTGTTTCATCTCTTTGCAATGACTCTTTTCATGAACTTCTCTGATATCTTTCCAGTTCTTTAGAGTATATATTGAATATCCAAAGAATAAAATCTCTTTTAAGAGCTAATCAAGTTCAGGAATTTTTCAGAGACTAACTTTCCAAACAGCTACGTAAGGTACCAATGTACCTTTGGGGTTGAATATAAAATGACAACACCAAAAATTGTGTGGAAATGGGAAAAATAGGTGGAAAATGTATGTTTTCCTGTTTCGACAAAAATAAGAACCCACTTCAGAAAGAAACTAATGATCTAACTAACGAAGAATTCCTTGAATCTTTATTCATTTGTTCACTAAAGAAAGTAAATTTTAAGCAGCCAATCATAACATACTAATAGGAGACTTAGCTGATTTTTCTAGAGCCCACTATGGCTTGAAGTATGTAAAATCCCAGAGGTGAATTTCAAGATGAGGAACAAGGGATCTGATATTCAATTACAGTAGAAAGGTGCTGACCTTCTGAAAATCAAATGTTTTTATAGCATCTCCTTTCAGAAGTTCTCAAGTTCAGGCCCCTCTTCTATAAGAATCTTTTGTTTGAAGATATCAGTCCTAACAATGGCATCAGCCTAAATTTATGGTGAATGGAAACAACTCTTAAACTCACTACTTCAAGTCTATATTTTGGTGTTCTTTGCATGTACTTCTTTTACTCTACAAATCTCAACTTTCATGATCTATAGTTCTTTGAAAAGTCTGCACTTAGATCAACATCTAATTATATTGATTCTGCCTAGAGACCAGAATATGCGTCTCATTATCAAGCAAACAACAAATAATTATCCTCATTTTCTCCCTAGGATCTTCAAATAGCAAATTAATTTTTGAATTTTTTTTTTACTACTAGTGTGAGTCTGAATGGAATCATGTTGATACATATATTATTTTTAATGCATGTATTTCAAATTTTGTCTTTCCCCCCTCCCCCACTAGGTAGTGTCATCAACAATTTATCCTTTTCATATTTTCAGCAAACCAAAAAAGTCTTTCTTTTGCTGAAAATACATCAGGCTTTAAGAACAGCTTAGATGGGTCATTTGAACACATATCTTATAAAATGACATCAGAAAAACATTACATGTTACAATGGACTCTTCTAGCCATGGCTCTTCTTGCTCCTGAACTATAAATTTCTTAGCCACTCAGGTAACTGTGTTTATACAGTGTATGAGATTTTGTTTATCTTTAAAAATAAAAACTGTTGTCATTTATGCAAAAGGAAAAATAAAGCAATCACCCTTAATATTAGGGAGAGTAGAATCAGGTGAAATTCCTCAACTTGCTTATCATTATTTTGTGCCAGTATTCTAATTTTTAATAAAGATATATTTCCATGCCAAGAAATAAGGGGCAACCATACTGCATAATTATACAAAATAAACACACAGCAGTTCTGATATTTAGTTGATGACTAGTACTTCAATAATGAATACCAGAAAATACAGCAATTATGTTGATTAAACGTCCATTCCTAGGATTAATTGACATGTTCTCCTCCTGCATAGTGGTAAAAGAATATACAAATAACACATGAAGCCTAAAAGTTCCTGCATTATCCTGCTGGACTATTAGATGTCCAAAAAAAAAACCAACTCTATAGGAAAGGGGTTGAAATAACCATGGTTTTCCACTTTCTGCATGTCCTGCAACTTTATTCCCCCTTTCCTTTCTCTTTTCTCCCCAGTTTTTCTTGTTTCAAGTGTATTCTAGTAAAAACAAAAAAAAATAAAATCAATAACGCCTTTCACAGAATCACAGAATAGGAAAGATTGGAAGTAACCACAGTGGGTCATCTGGTCCAATCTCCCTGCTCAAGCAGGATCATCCTAGAGCACATTGCACAGGATTGAGTCCAGACTGTTTTTGAATATCTCCAGTGAGGGAGACTCCACAACCGGCCACAGTGGCCTCCAGATGTGGCCTCTTTTCTTGAAGTCTGTCAGGATTTGATCAGAAGAATTATTATTGTAACTATTATTCCTTTAGAAGTGGAAAAGACATAGGGATTTCTGATTTTAGTAAGCATTTTCTATTCCTTATTTGAAAATTAGATCTCCTAGAATTTCCTGTTACAACTAGTAAGTTGTCCTGTCTGAGCTGTCTTGTCCTCTTTCAAGATATCTGGTCTCTCTCAACACATCATCACTCTCCTCATAGCAGTCAAATGCTGTTTTCAAACAAGAATTTTTAGTTGATATAGCTGTATATTACCAGATCTTCTAACAGGATGCGGAGTTAACATAATACTCCTCATCATCATTAACTGAGTATTCTTGTTATCTGTAACATTCACATCTTACAAATAAGAGTAATGACAGAGATTTTTGAATGATGGTACTTATGGAAATGACATAGTGGAGGTAGATTTTATTTCAGATTAAGATGAGATCAGAATGCCCAAATGTAAGCATCTAAATAATGCAAGTCTTACAGTTATCCATATTTTCTTTAGCATCTCAGTCTCTGTAAAATTAAATTCTTTAGTCGATTCACATTTGAGTATAGGCTACAAGATAGGATTCTTTGATTTCATATTCTTTAAAGAAATATGATAAAAAGCACTTTAAAAATTACTATCATTAGATCACATAACGTATGACTGGACAGGGCAAATCTTTAGTACGTCTAAGAGCATATAATATCTAAAAGTACATAAGAGGACTACTGTATGAGAAAAAGTTTAAAAAAACCCTCTAAACCATAGAAGCAGAGAACAAAAAAGAATTATAGGGAATCCTATCTGCTGTTAAAAAACCTTATTTAGAAAAATATGAATTCTTGTTCATATTCAAACATTCCAGATTACTATAATGTAATTGATACTTCTCCACATATGATGTAGTTTCATCAGAGAAGAAATAAAATAGTCATGGAAAAACAATTAAGACTCAATGTTTCCTCCCTTGCCATTAATACTCAAAACACAAGTTGAGCCTGACACTGCAGATCATTATCAAATATAGGATTCAAACTGTACTACTAGGAAATCTTTAATTTAACATGTACTTCCTCATTGTCCATAATAAAAGATTTTGGGCATAAAAACTCCAAGGAATTAATTTTTATTGTTTGTTTTATATGAAATATTTACAAAAGTCCAGTTTCAAGAAATTATATATATATTAATTTTTTAGTCTCATTCAACACAATGTTTTCTGGAAAGTAAGAACTGACTCAGAAATTCGTTTTTCCACCTCACCAGAAGAAATCTAGATCATGCTGTCATGGGCTTTAAAAGAAAGATTAATATTTGTAACATATATAGTTATGCCATGTGTAATACCTGACATGAAATATGTGGTGTATCTTAAACTTCTTTTCAACCATTTATACTTACATATGAAGATATGTATACATATATATATATATATGCACGTATATATGCGTGGACATACAAATATGTATATTATATCTATAGACTTATATGTGTATGTGCATGCAAGCTGATGGTGTACTTACACACCTAGTCCCATTTACTACATATACCATTACATATCTTTCTACAACTCTTATGTTTATCTATTGTCAAAGCCTTGTTGCCAAAAAGTAACACACAAAATATTTTCTCAAGATTTTTTGCAGCCCAGTTTTTTCAAATTCAGCTGCCTTATTTGATTCTCAGACTTCCTCTTCTTTGCAGTATTATGTTTTTTAGTTGCAATTCTGCAGATCCTGGACTTGGATTTCTCTCTTTAGGAAGTTTGTTATTATTTTTAGTTGAATACATTTTAGGTAATGGAATGCATATTAAGTAATGGAAAAATGCACTCATTATTGATTACAAATATTACTACCAGGTACACTTGGAGAACAATAATTCTGTGGAAAACTTGAATAATAACCTCAACCAGTGAATTTTTAAAATAATTTTCTCAAAGATATCATGTCAGAATTATCTATTTACTATACCTAAAACGTAAGTTTTCTGTAACAAGACTAAGAACACCCTCCTGAGTTTCATAGTGAATAATTAAGATAGATTTTTGAGGAAAAAACCCTATTATTTATATTTGAAATACAGTTTATTTTGTGACTTTAAAATTCAGCATGTACCAGTTGTGTCATTTATGACAATCAAGCCATTGGAAATATATATTGAATTTCTTGAAAATCTTTCATCTCCCTTTTCCTAAAACATTAACTACAATAAATAAATAAGCAAGGTAACTATATATAAGCAATCACAGATAAGTTAAATGAAGGTTTATCTCTGTGTTAACCATATTTCAGTTGAAAAATTTAAGAAACATGAATTAGTCATTCTCGAAAAAATTAAGAACAGGATAACGCAGTAGTCAAATAGAATGATCCACCCAAAATCGTGTAAAAGCGTGATGTTGATCTGATTAAAAGGGGAAAAAAAAAAATTAGTGGTTGGCTATGCCTGAGCTCTTCTAGTAGGCTCCATTCACAGTCCACAAAGAAAAATAAACATTTCCAGGCATGATTCATTTTATCCCAAATGAAATGTCCAAGATAAGTCAGATTAGCTGTGTCCTAGAAGAGTCTTTTTTTTTCTGCACTAATCAGGAAGGGTACACATATAGACTGTCTAGGTTGTCAATGTCTACATATGGATGGTCAAATATCTCATCAGATTTCTGTTATACGTTTGTACTGTTTTCCATGTATCTACTCAGACCTTATATTCAAGATTTTTTTTAATAGTAGCAACAAGATAGATTTAAATGGAGATGAATGGATCTAAATGAAAACTCCTAATTAAGTTAGCAAAGCTGTTAGCCTGTCTCCTTAGAAAATCTCACCTTAAAAAGTAAAAGAAATCATACAAACACATTCACATACACACTCAGACCCTGTAAAAATGTAAACATGACAATAAGAGATTTAAGCAAAGGAATATTAATTTGACATAGATTAAGTCTCTCATTTTGAATAAAATGGCATTTTAAATTTACAAAATTTTGCCCAGGACGCTATCTTAAGAATATGTCTTACGCTTAGTCACATAATGTAATTGACATTTACAATAAACAAAGTGACGCTGGTTTCAGCAGATACTGTTTTAAACTACATTTACTGCATTTAAGATCACTTAGTGTGCCGTATTTTCTAAAAAATAGAGTTCTTTCATTAGCTGGTTGAGTGTATCTGTGTTTTTCTTTTCTCCTCTGCTGTTAGCAAGGTATTCTCTTTCTCAGAGTCTATCTAGAAATTATTACCATGATATATGAGTATACTAGAATAATAAGGAGCCATTGATTTAAAGCACATTGTGGATATCAAAATCTTCAAATATTCATTTTTAAAACTGAGTTTATCCTCAACATGGCTGAAATTTGGAATCTTTGAAACAGGAGGTATGCAAAACAGTCCTTTAAAAGATTCAGGGCAAGAGGAATATAACACAAGCTATAGAAAATATTACTTTAATTCAAAGTCTGGCTTAACTTCAGATATTTGAGAACTTCATTATATTTGAAAACTCTGAGGGGGGGAAAAAAGCCTGGGTGCTGCTTTGTTCACCTTTAAACCTTACAAAACTTATCTGTAAATCAAACTGCAAAGGAAACAGTCTGTTTTACCTAAAAGTTGCCATCTACAGTCAGGCACCTGGTCTCTGTTGCCAAGAGGAAGATAATTTAACTGTGCAAACTGCTAACAATCAAAATCTTTTTTTATGAGCATGGAGGAATCACCTTATTTACACAATCAATAATTTGTTGTTAATATAATTGAAATTTTAAGAGTTTAATTCAAGAATCATTATTAGTTTAGATCAAATTTTTACAGAAATGGAAAGAATCATTCTATAGAGAAAAAGTCTCAATCAATGCCTGTGGTTTACAACTGTGGAGTCTCCAGTGTAAGCTTATACTCTGTCCCTTATAATCACACAATTGTGCATCTCTACCCTGCATCCTGTGTCCCCACTTCTCAATGCCTGTGCTCTAGAACCAGACAGCTCTTTCTCTGTGTTATTGTTATCACCATAAAATCCTGGTGACACTGTTCGTAAGTTATTCAAAAGCAAATCAAATAGTCTGGTTAAAAATTTACTGTCACAGTTAAACCAAGTGAAACAAAGGCTCAGGCAGGTCAATAAAGGATCAGAGAGCAGGTCCAACAGGCCTGAGTCCTAAGGCTTTGTACAAAACATATGCCCTGTTACGAGCAGTGTCAATACCATATTTTGAGCCATAGGTTATCAAAGCTTAGTGCTATTCATGTACAAATGAACATCCTGCCTTCCACCACCTCTCAGTTTTAGATACCCTAGGACATCTGCAAATGGAGATTTGGAGGCCAGCTGATGATAGATACGACACAATCTTCATAAGATTCATGTTCTGGAGAGACAGCTGGAGGCAGGGAGAGCTTCTCTAAGGTAGATAGGATGGCACAAAGTGCTTATGTTACACTTGTATACACAGTCAGTGAAGAGAGATTTAATGGAAGTGATTTGTGACAGTATGCTCTCTTATGATTATAATGGGCTAATACAGAGCTACCTTAGACTTGGAAACGTAAATTTCAGACAGCAAAATTAAAAAGGAATAAATAGTCATTCATGCTGCAGTAGCAGCAAACATTTCTCAGTTTTCCTTATGTGTTTGCTCAATCACTGTTCCAACACTTCAGGCTAAGAGACTTCTCTGCTTCTGAATTCATGCGCCCATGCTAAACTGACAAGACTTGCTAACACACCTCAGTACCGTAGTGTACGTAAGTCTACTAGTCTGTGATCTGTTCCAGAAATAACCGTTATACTTGCTGACTACTGTCTGTATAAGCATACTATTTTAAATCTAAATCCCTCACTTTTTTACATATTTCTTTTAACTATAAACGAAATATGTGAACTGCAAAATTTAACTGTCACACCTCTTAATTAATTTTCGTTTTTCCTTTGTGAAACAACTGTTTCAGTCCTCATTCTCTCCTCTTCCTCACTTCTAAGAGCTTCTCTCTTAGAAAATAAAACAAGTTCTTAGACAGGTGGGATAGTTAAACCAAAGCACGCTATATGGGTTGCAGACAATGACGTTGAAAGAATGTCTATCCTTCAGCTAGCGCAGTTAGCTCAACTGAATTAATCAGAAGCTATTCTTTTTGAGTTCAGTAAGGGTAGAGGTCTAGAGAGATGTATCAAAAGTCAGCATGCTTTTTGTCCCTTTGTTGGATTATGGCTCTGAGTTGCTTGAGGATTGTCTTTTAGCCATATTGAGGATAAATTCTGGTTGCTCCAAAGAAGGTTCTGGGTGCATTTTTAAATTGTTGTTATGGAGTCATGACTTGTCATTATCAGGGACACATACAAGCTTAAAAAAAAGATATCTGACTGCAAGACATATTTTGAGTGCCTTGAAGATTTTCACTGCCACAATTAGTTGCATTTGATATAATGAGACAATTGGCTAGTTGTTGTCCTGCTACTTTTTGCAACTTTATAACTTGAAGGGAGCCTGAGAAACTTAACTTATGGAAATTTTACCTTAAAGAGGTTTTCTTCTCTGAGGCACTGGTATTATGTCCTGACATTAGTAACACCTCCAGAAAATGAATTAATATGCCCTTATTTATTAAACATCTCATGCTTCTGTTTTTTTTTTCACCTGATACCTAAAAGAATCACTTCTATACATGCTGACTCACTCTTTCCTGTCTAACATTGGATTCAGTACATCTAACTCTTGTCTAATTTGGGGTTTATGTATGGAAACTCATTTATGCATATAGTAAAATCTAAACTGTAGGTGGACTCCTAGGATTTTCTGACACTGGTACCTATATTTAAAAGGAATCTCCCATGTCGTCTTGGAGGTTTCCTGAGAATGTAACTTCAGATATTCATATGTCATATCATGTGGTTAAAGGTATAGGAAAAATTATTTACATACTAACTTAGCAGTAGATATTTCTTGGGAAGTCAGAACAACCAGTTGCACACCTGCTTTAATCTAAAAGAGCTTGAAAACACCTTTTTTATATTCTAAGAAAGTACCACAACCACATTACCATATAGTATGTCTGTGGTGTGCTCTATTCTTCAGCCTGAAAGCAAATAATTGTGAAGCTGAAAAATGCAAAAGTTCAGACACTGAGAAAGTATTCTTATGTCAACTGATTGGAAAGGGAGAATGTTTTTTTTGTATCTACTTTTTTAAGGTTCTGGTGGGGGGTTGGATTTCTTTGTTTGCTTGTTTAATTTAGGAATATTCTAATATTTAACACATGTGAACATAAAATAATTAAATGACACTTAGAGAAAGTAGATATGGTATTCTCTTGAGGCTGACGTGAGCATGATATTGTCTTTCCAGAAAGTGCACATTTCAGTGAAAGGAGTGGTTAAAACAGAAAGGAAATGTAGAGAAAGAATTAAAATTCAGTATGATAATAAGGTCTTCAAATGCATAGGGACTTTGTCATGGCAACTGGGTGACTTTTCCAAATTGATATCTGAATTTTGAAGGCTTTGTACTTCTAAAAGATTTGCCTCACAGAAAGAAGCAATCAGCAAACCTTGGCTTACATATGCCTACTAATTGTATCACATATTGAGGAAGCTGAGGTCTAAAAAAGAAAAGAATTAGTCCATATTAAGTTAGTCACTGGAAAACAATGTTACTGCGGCACACAGTTTTTGGTTTGGTTGGTTTTGGTTGTTGATTTTTTTAGGTTTGTTTTTTTTTTTTAAAGCTGTTACATAACAATAAAACTTAGAGAAAAGGGGAATTGAGAACAGAAGTATTGGAGAAGGTAGGCTGTTCAGGAGATTGATGAAAGCCAACTTAATTTCCTTTTTGAAATTTCCTTTCCTTACATCTGCCACATCTTCCTCTTTCACTGTGAATTTACATTCCGTGTAACACAACACTACTTTTTTTCATATTTCAGAATAGGATAAAGATATTTCAAATTTAAAAGTCAAAAAGTCATACATAACAATTTTTAAAAAAATGTGCTTTTGAATTAATTTTTTTAAAGTATATACTGTTTTCTGGAGTGCCTCCTTTTTGTGATGTTTTTTTTGGCTAAATTGTCTACTGTAAAAGGGGACACCAAGTTTTCTTGAAAACAATAGCAATCCAGTTATCTGGGTCTGATTTGAAATAATAGACTTGTTTAATAGTTTTAACTTTGAGATACAGGGCATGCAATACTACAGAGACTTGATTCTCTCTTAATAGTCACAGTTTATAACACCTGAAGCCCTAAGCACAGGAAAGACATGGACCTGTTGGAGCAGTTCTAGAGGAGGGCCAGAAAAACTATTGCAGAGATGGGACACCTTCCATATCAAGACGGGATGAGAGAGTTGGGATTGTTCTTCCTAAAGAAGAGAAGGGTTCATGGAGACCTCATGTGTCCTGTCACTACTTGAAGGGTGTTTATAAGAAAAATAGGCATAAAGGTTTCAGCAGGGCCTGTTGTGATAGGACAAGGGGTAATGATTTTAAACTAAAATAGATTCAGACTAGACATAAAGAAAAAATTCTTTACTGTGAGGGTGGTAAAACACAGGCACAAATTGCTCAGAAAGGTAGTCAATGCCCCATCCCTGGAAATATTTAAGGTAGGTCAGATGTGGCTCTGAACAACCTGATCTAGTTGAAGATGTTGCTGCTCATTGAATGGGCTAGACAATCTTTAAAGGTCCCTTCCATACTCAAAACATTCTATGAGTCTATGATCTGTGATTCACCAGATGACAGAAATTTGACTGCTGTCAAACATTCGAACTGCATTAATTACTTTTTTTTCTAGTAATGATCAGCTAAGACCATTATATAAAAAAGTTCATATCACCATCTAGTAGAAGAATACACAATTTCAATGAGTTTAAGAGTCTTCTCCATAAAATTTATATCATATAACTGACTCAGGATTTTCTAAATCCAGATAGTGTTAAAAAGCCTGAAAATATTTTTAGAAAATAGGACATAAATTCTGGGCTTAAAACCATAAAATATTAACATTTTAGCTGCTATGATGTACTCCCTCAAATGCAAATGTTAATACTGCTGTAAGCAAGACAGCTGAAGGATGTGAAACAAGGTCTGCACAGAAAGATAATATCCTTTATTAGACAAAATGTTATGAGTGGAAAAAAACAGGCTTTTTTCATATACTATTTCTTATTCATGTTTAGTGTTTGCCTTTTCACTGTGTTGATCTTGTCTCAGTACAGAGAAAGCTTGTTTCTTTGTTTTGTTTTGGTTGAGGTTTTTTGTCTGTTTTTCTTGATTGATTGTTTGTTTTCCTGAAGATGCTATCTCTTCTCACATGCCATGTTTCATGAAATATGTGAGACATGGTGGTAGAGCTGTCTCATGTTGTAGTTTGAAAGGTTGTAATTTGTTGATGGTGTAATATACAGTAATGTTTCAAGATGAAGGATCCAAAATACCGCTTTTAGGTTGCAGAAATCAGCCAGGTTTCATGTCTAGCAATTTATTTGTAGTGTACAGCAAACCTGTGTAAGGTTTCTGTCCTGCTCCCTTCTTTGAAGCACAGAGTTATTGGCAAAGTCCTATACACTGATCACAATGATTTTCATATACTTCCTGACTATTAAGGAGAGATTGAAAATAATTTAAACATATTGTCTAGCTACTACTTTCATTGTGTAACTAAATGAATTATGAATTAGTGTTAATGAAATAGACGGCAGGTTTGCCAAGCTGTCCACCTGAAGGGCCATCCTTTCATTCTGGGTTTAGTTGTTTAGTTTTGTCTAATCAGGTATCCGGATTTTAATATTATATTTACTCTTTCGTAATTTGCCTTTGGAAAGTAAAAAGAACAAGAGACTAGCAAAAAAGTCATAGAATATGAAATTTACCTGTCCCCAGTGATAGCCTTAATCCGTTGTTCATCTGAAGGTTTACTTCCCCTGATATTTCTGCCTACTCAGTTACCACACATGTACCATTTTATTTTATGACCAATTTTCCCTTGATGATTTGGCCTTATTAGCTTTTTTAAGATAATGGAAGTGGTTTTATTCACTTCAACAGACTTTCCACATATTAGATTGTGCATGGGCTCATAAAGGACAAGATAGTCATCAGGAATAGTCATCATGGATTCAACAAGTGCAAGTCATACTTGACCAACTTGATAGACCTCTATGGTGAAATAAGGGACCTAGTAGATGGGTGAAGAGCAGTGGATATTGTCTACTTGGACTTCAGGAAGACCTTTGACATGTCTCCTATAAGATCCTTACAGATAAACACGTTCATGTGTGATCAAAGAACAACATGAAGTCTAGTCAGAGACTCGTAACTAACAGTGTACCCCATGGGTCAGTAGTGGGTTCAGCCCTGTTTATTATTTTCATTAATGATCCAGATGATTGTGGAGAGAGTAGCCCTCAGAAAGTTTCTTGGTGACACAAAACTGTGAGGAGTGGCTAATATGCCAAAGGGTCATGACACTGTCCAAAGGGACCTCAACAGGTTGGAGAAATTAACAGGAAGCTTATGGAGTTCAAAAAGGGGAATTGCAAAGTCCTGCTCCTGACAAGGAACAACCTCATGCAATATATATGCTGGGGGCTGCCTAGCTGAAAAACAGTTAGACAGAAAACACCTTGGAGAAAGGTGGGTGTGGTGGTTTGGACCTTGGTTTTTCCCCCAGAGGCTGAGAAGTGGTAACCCCCAGGGGTGGTAACACTTGAGATTTGTCCAATCTGCGCTCCTGCAAAAATGTAAACATATCACAAGCTCACCGGAAGAGACAAGTTGTAGTTTTGGTTGTTGGAGAAGAAGTGGCCATGTTGTAGAGCCACGAGGTGAGGGCTCTGAGCCCCTTGGGGCCTCTGGCCCCCTCCCAGCCCTGGCTGGGGGGATTGCAGAGACTTGGAACATTCTTAGGCTGGGCTAAGTGCCTGTAGTTATGTCGGGAGATGTTTTTCTCCATGGGCGCAGAGCAGCAACCGGCACTGACCAGAGAAACAGTGGTACAGAGCCAGGACAGATAAGACGTGAACCAGAGAAGCAACAGAGACATGCAGCATCACAGAAAGGACTCCTGGAAAGAGAGAGAGAGCGCCAGCAGGAGAGCTACAGAGTCTTGGGGTAAGAACTGATACCAGACCCCCCAAAACTCCTTTGAGATCCCTCTGAGAAAAGAGGGAGATGGTCTCCTATTTTGGAGAAGAGTTTTAGACAAGCAGCACCGGAGAGAGAGAGAGAAGCCAAGAAGCTCAAAAGACGTCCCGGAGCTGGACCGGGACAGCCAGATGGAATGCGGGGGGAGTTGACCCCCTCGCACTGCTGCCACGGTGGTAGCCTGAGAACAGGTCACAGAGGCCCTGCAAGGAGCTTGAATCTCCTGGAGATACCAGACCGTCACGAAGACCCCCTGTGTCTTCGTGATATGACCGTGGTGAAACGACCTTGTCTGGGGTGAACAAAGCCCACGGAAGACCCCTCGGTTGGAGGCGATGGGGCCGAGGGAGCTTGGATACCTCCCTTGTGAGTGCTGGCAGAAATCCAGCTATCAGCTGCTGCATGCATGTGAAGAAGACAGACTGCTGCCTTAGAAGATGCTGCTGCTTAAGGACTGGAAGGGATCTGTCCTTCTTTCCCTCCTGGACTTTTATTTGGAGGAGAGAAGAGATCTGATCCATTTTAAATACTATATGTCATGGTAGAGATAGTTGTGATCGTGTGTATAATGTGATATGGTATTTATTTGTACAGTCATTGTAATATATTCCCTTTCCCCACTTGGAGTCTGGCGTGTTTTGTCTGGAAAAACCCATCTCACATTAGGTTGAGATGTGGGAGGGGGCTAGGACTAGGGAATTGGATTTTGGGGCTATCTCAAACCATGACAGTGGGTGAACACAAACAGGAACCAGCAATATGCCCTTGCCTCAAAGAATGCAAATGGTGTCCTGGGCTGCATTAGGCAAATTATTGCCAGCAGGTTGAGGGAAGTAGTTCTTCTTCTTTATTCAGCACTGGTGAGGCCACACCTGGAACCCTGTGCCCAGTTTTGAGATCCTCAGTACAAGGCAGACAATGAACATAGTGTAGAGAGTCCCACAAGGAGCATATGGATGGAGGAGAAAAGGGCAGCTCACATATGAGAAAAGGATAAGAGGGCTGGGATAGTTCAATCTAAAGAAGAGAAGGCTCAGAGCAGTTGTCGTTAATGTCTATGACATACCCAGAGTGAGGTTCTAAAGAAGAAGTATCCAAGGTTTTTTAAGGTGTTACCCAGTGACAGAAACAGAGGTAAAATGCACAAAATGGAACACGAATACGAATATTAGAAACGTGTTTCCTTTGAAGGTGACTGATCATTGGCATAGGGTGCCCAGAAACACTGTGGATTCTCCCACCTTGGAGATATTCAGAAACTCTTTAGGCATGGTCCTGGACATCCAGTTCTAGATGGCCTTGCTTGAGCGGGGAGGTTGGATCAGATGACCTCCATAGGTCCCTTCCAACTCTAACCATTCATTGATTTTGTCGCTGGGATAAATGCAAAATATTGCCATCCACTTTTCATTAGCATGAAAGAGATTATGTAAATTTACTGTAAAATACTGTTATGAGTAATACAAAATGGATTTAAGCCTTGAATGTAGACAAAAAGGAATATGTGTCATTTCATTATTAAAATTTCACCCTTGAAATATATCTGTTCATCACCTTGTGTCAAAATTCTGTCATCTTTGTTCATTGAAATGGACAGTAATTAAATACATGGTATTATCTGTCTTTTCTTTGTGTGTGGAACAATTTTTCTCATGTAAAATTCAGGAAAACGAAATACTAAAGTCACTCACATAGGCAGAAGAAGACTATAATGATATTGCTGGATTTTAACTAATTTTTATTATTTTAGAGTTTTGCATAAGAAGAAAATAACTGTGTCCTGCTATCAATCCTCATTAGAAGCCTTTCATATGAAATAGATATGACTTCCACTTTTATACAATATGTAAATTAAATTACTGTGATCCACAACTATACACCATCCCTGGTAGCTGTCTGCATTTTGATCAACTAGACATTTCTTGTTTATACATTAGTAACCTGTTGGGAAAAGACTCCAGAATTTGCTAAACAATTAAAATTCAGAATAGGTTACAGTAGTACAATACATGAACATAGTACCTGATTTAACATAATGGACTAGGCCTTGAAAAATTCCAGTACCTCATTTTTAGACACAGATTATAATGAGAAAAGAAACTGACACAATATAAATCAGTATGACATGATTCCTTGAACACAAGGGGAATAGGTGAGGTGAAAAATTAAAATCTCAAGACATTCTCATTAGTCTGAAGACTGAAAAACTGTGACTGTACTGGGCCACTATAACAGAATCAAAGAGGAAAAAACTCTTTCAGTTTGTCAAGCACTTTGAATAACAAAGTGAAACTAACTTGCAGAGAAATGCAGAGAGATCTTTTATGCTAAGTGAGACACAAACATTCCATCTTAGCAGTTTTCATTTCCATTGACCTGATCTGGAATTGGATCTATGTGCTTGAGCAATACATTTGGGAATTCTGAGTAATACGTAGAGTAAGGTAACTTAGCAATATTCCTATGTTAGTAGTAAATACTCTTTTTTACTTGAATTTCCTCTACTAAATAGAACAAAAAGATGAGGAATAATATTAATAAAACATTGTCACTGACAAAAAATAAAAGACACACTTCATTCTTAATGATGGGAGAGTTGTCTTCTCTTGTGGTTCTACAAAATAATTTATTCTCAAGTCTTTTACTAGAACACATTAAATTTTCTAACTAATATTCTGCTTATAAAAAAGTTTACTTTTACTTTGGTTATTTATAGTAATATTCATTAACTAGCATGAGTAGCTGCATCAGTAGGTTTTTTTCCCCATTATCTTTGTTTCTTTAATACTTTAATGGGATGAAATGTAATGGAAGTGAATATAATTTTGAGATGCATATAATTTCTTATGAGCAGTAATTGATGATTCTTAGGGAGAGGTTATGCAATGCTATTTGAAATTTGTGGTATTAATGTTGAGATTCATGTTACATTGCTAAAGAGGTAACAGACCCTCACCAACATTACCTAGTGTTTCTGAGTATGACTATTTTTTCTTATTTATTCTTTTGGTTGTTTATACTTTTCAGCTTTTCTTAAGATTTTCAGTTCTGCGCACTAAGAGATTCTAATAAATCCTTTTTTCAGTTGCTTAAAGTTGTTTGGCATTTCCTAACACAGATGACTTTATTCTGAGTGTAGCTTTTTTTGTCCGTTTGTTGCAAATGTGAAGTCAAGTAAAATGCTATGGAGTTTGTTGGCAATATATTTTGTCTAGTCCAAATATCCTAATAAAGTCACCTCTGTACAGTGATATGAGACATAATATGGTAACACTCTTCAGTTTAGGAACAACATCGAACTTTTTAAACTTAGAGGGAATGAAGCCAAAGCCAAAAGGCTCAGAGACGTAATAAAGGTTTTATGTCTTAACTAGTTGCTAGGTATTAGCTGAATGATCAAATTTATTAATAATAAATTTATTTCATTGGTATTGCAACAAAATTGTGTTTAAACTGAATTTTGCCAGTTAGAATTTGAATTGACTCTGAGCAAAGACTGACTGCAAAACTATTTAAAGCTATTTTTGCAGACTGTTTCTGCCCTATTTGTGAGGGTAAATAATCTTTTCTTTCAAGTGTGGTTTCCAACTTTATGGGGTGGATTAACAATGCACACTACAAGTGACAGATGGAAGTTGAAATCTTCTCTGCTCTCAATAATGATCTCCTAAATGGTACTTAGGAGAAAAAAGGAGAAGAAAGAAAAAGGTGAGAAGATGAAATTGTTTGGTAAAACCCATAATATACTGTTTATATAATTTTTAATGATAACATAAATTAACATCAAAATAAATGTGTTCAGAATACCTTGGTTTTTTAATTTGGTATTTTAAAACTTCTAAATTATTAGATTAACCACAAGAGATCACCATATATTCTTAACTTTTAAAATGTGATTTATGTTTAGGAGTACTTATACAGCCCGTTCTTTTCTAATTAATAGAACAGCCTGAAACAAATTAAAACTACCACTAACAATGAAAATTAAAAAAAATCCTTAAACTTAATATTCAACTAAATACTAATAGAATACGATTAACGACAGCAAAAATTGCTTCTGATCACCCATCTTTTTATACTGTTGCTATTGACTACACCAAGTTTCATGAGCACATTTCTGAATTGTGACAGACAGATAAAAAATAAAAAAAATTAAATTGTAAGTTGTTATTAATCTTTGCATGTGATAGTTTGAAATAGGATCTGTAATATTCTGCAATATGAACTAACCTGTACTGACAGTAAAGAACAGAAATAAATGAAGTACAAGCATATGTCCTGTTCTGCTGTTTCAGGATAGTAATGGAAGGAAGGAAGGGAGGAAGGAAGGAAGGAAGGAAGGGAGGAAGGAAGAAAGGAAGGAAGGAAGGAAGGAAAGAAGGAAGAAGGGAGGTTACCTGTGTTACGTAGAATATTTTTTGACAGTTATCAAATTAAAATGTAAGACTTGACTGACATTATTGCATACTAAGTAGCCTATGCTCCTGTTTAGTTTCTAGCCATTTAATAAATATATGCCTACATATATACATAGATATTCATGAGCATTACAAATATACAATAAAGAAACAATTACTGTCTATATATTAGTTTGAATTCTGAATGTTACCTGTATCTAGTACATTGACCCGTTCCAAAAGCCAGGGTAAAAAGGTTGACAGTATGATATGAGAAATCAACATAAGTTAAAAAGTATGTGCACAGAAAGTCTTGAAAATTTTGTAAAACAAAGCAGCTCAATATCAGGCTTTATAGCTTGAAGGTATTGTAACTTCATGTGTCTATAACTGACAGAGCAAAAGCTCCATAGGTAGATTAGGACTGTGTCTCTGAGTTAATAGGCTGAAAAACATAATCTCGGCATATGTATTTCATGCTTCTATCTTGCAACACTGTCAAATACTTTTTCCTTATGAGAAAAATACACTTTTTTTTTCCTTTATAAGTTTGTTAAATCTTGTTTGCTTGAACTTAGGAACACTTACATCTCATGAACTTACAGAAATACACGGTTCAAAGTACTATTTACTACACCATATTTAAGACACCCCAGAATTACCTTAGACAGCCAAGAGAGAGTTACTGTTGCTGCTCACAGCAGGCTGACAGACTGGATGTAGAGAGAATAATAGAATTTTTTTGTCTATGTTTATGTTCAGTATATAAGACAGCTAGACTGAATAGAAAGAGAAAATGATGTGCCACTAATCCTCAAGAGAAGTGCCAGTTCAGATATAAGCTGTCAGGAAATTGTTCCCTTTACAATAGAGAATTTAGACTTACTCTTCTAATAATCTATCTGTACTCTATGTAGTACTTGCTCAGTATTGTGGCTATTCTGTCTATTGCATTTCACAATTTCTAAAATAGTGGACTCTTGCTGTCCTTCTAGCCATATATATTTAAACTTCAATTTCTATTTCTGTTGCAAACCTAAAAGTCCCTTATCATTAAAGATTACACTTTCTGAGCAGGATAAGTAGCATGCAGAGATTCAAAAAGGAGTAACATGCAAGGATATCCTCTAGGCATCATTTCCTCTCTGTTTACAGTGATTTACGCTGGAAATGACATAGCTTTTGTTTCAAGAGCTGAACATCTCTCTAGCTAGCTATTTATCCACCTAACTAGCTATCTCTTTGTCTGTCTATCTATCTACCTATCTATCTATAAATATATTTGTTATACATATACAGACATAAAATTATACATAATTTCTGTTTCTGTCTACTGCATATATGTAGGTACAAAGACATTTAAATATTTGACTCATAAACAATTATACAATATATATTATGTCTTTTTTTCCTGGATTATGTTCATTTAGAGATTGATGCTTTCTAGATAACTTTCTAGGCCACTAAATGGAAACATTTGTGTTTTCTTACATACATCTACCTTGAGTTTCAAGGTAAAGGTTCAAAGGTTCAAATCAAACTTGTTTACAAACGTATGTCTAGGAAGACATAATATCAGTGCTGGTCCTCATTGTAGTTTCACATAATAATGAGCTATAGCTCTCTCCTTCTTGCCATGCTACTGAATGTAGCTGTGTACCAAAGTAATTATTTATTATTATCTCAAATTAACATGTATTTATAATATGCACATATTTTATTACAGCTGGTCTTTTGTCTTATTTAACTGCCATGCAGATACTTAGCTAGTAGATTGGAATTCATTTTTCCCAGTATCATGATACATTGATTCATGTTCTGGAACCTTCACATGGGAAATTTATCTGAATTTACTTCTATAATCCAATACCACATTACAATATGTGCATGAAATATTCCCCCCTCCATGAACTTATCTCGTATTTATGAAATAACTAATTTCCCTGTTTTCCATAAAATTTCCCAGTACGGTAAATCCTGTCTTAGAAAACCATACTGTTTATTTTCAGTAGTGGTAATATAAGGAGGTAATAGAATTAGAAGTGTTAAGGTCTAAGTTTAGCTTGTTGAGTTTATATCTTTCATAATGAAGTAAAAGTAGAAATTAATAACAGAGTATTGAACCAATGACTGTAGAAGTAAGAGCTGGTCAGATATTTGAAGACCCCACATTAACCAGATGTAAGACCCCCTGTCATGCTACACTGTCTGCCTCAGAAACCGAGCACACTGGTGTGCTGTCAAATGCTTAGTCTTGAGTGAGTAACTGCAAATCTACATAGAGCTGAAATGCCATTTTATAAAACTATTGAGCACTTTTTAAATACACAGAGGGTGTAGACAGAATTAATCCATGGGGTTCAACCCCAGAAGAGGTAGTCTATAATTTTAAGTTGTTTATCTTCTGGCAGGACTAGGGTGTGTGTATTTTTTTACAGACTGTTTTTGCCAGCATTACACTAGCTTAGCCTACTTTTTAGTGATACGGTGCTATGGTAAAAGTTAAATTGCATTATGTCATAGCAGTTTACATTGTCATACTAAAGGTTGGTACAATGTGAAACCAGAAGGACTAATTATACACATTTTCTTCAACTTAAAAGTTTTCAATCAACTAGCTTGGTAAAATATGTAATAATAAAAAATACAGCACAGTGATATGTTTCTAACAAAAAAAATATATTTTTTTAATAATTGTTTCCTAAATGCATTTGGCACAGTATAATTACAAATTTAATCTCACAGGTTTTACACTACCACTATAATAAAGTTACTCATTTTCAGAGCCATTAAGTTAACCACTTTCCAGCTATAGTGAGAAAGCCAAAGTGATCTTATATAAGACAGTAGGTGAAGTACATTGATTTATCATTTTCTATTTTAAGATATATTCTATAGCATTTCCTCAGGTTGTATAAGTTGAGTTTTTACTGACAAGAAGCAGCATCCAACTGCTGATCTGGACAATGGGAAATATGATGCCACATGATATTTGTAACAAAATATTTCAGAAACATAGATAAGCTTGATGGTATTTGATCCTTTTTCTATGTTTAGGGATAGATTTTTCCTGCCTAGAATAAAACATCTAATTCACACTGTAAGGTTATATGGAATGTGTGAACATCATCTTTATTCAGGTTATCTGATAGAGGACATTTTACATTCAAAGGATGATAATAAGTAAGGGGGGGAAGTGGTAAACAACACACAGACAGAAAAACAGTAGACAAAGGCTAATGGAGGCAATGTGTGTCTCCCTCCACCCCCCAAATTTCCCATCATTAATTGATAAGTCATTAAGAAACTGTAGGCAAAGCTTTGGAGGGGACTAACCTGACCTTGATAACTGGTACAAAGAGGAGAAACAGGAGAAACCTGAGGAATAGGGATATCACAGGGCAAAATTGTGCACAGTTTACTAAGGAAAGACTAGGGGAAGAAGACTGAGGGGAAACAAATAGGAGGAAATGGGTACAGAAGGGGCAGGTCAGGTGTAAAATCGGGCTGGTCGTCATGGTTGTCCAGCAGAACCCTGTACCTGAGCACTTCAGTCTGCCCTGTCTTATTAAATCTTCTTTTAACAACTTCTCTGAGCAATCTCACTCCCTATCTCACGTGTGTCAGTGCAGTAAAAGCTCAAATGCCAGCTGCTGGGGGCACTGATAAGAGGAGACTGACAGTAGGTTCCCCCTGGCCTGTGGTGCTAGCTACTGGAATCAGTGGGCTCATTAAGATCCAGCCATTGAGGTGGAAGTGGTGTGTGTCCCAAAAACAGCTATAGAGAGGATGGGTATGAGTGAGGAGAGTGAGTAGTTCAGCAGTGGCAGCCAGACAGGCACTGTGAGTCACAACATGTGTGCCAGGTGCCAGCTGCTGGGGGCTAGTATCTATTCCTGACCCCAAACCTAGTCTGCATGGGGTGTGCTGGCAAACTCTAAGCTTAGACCAGCTGAGGAGTATAAAACCCCAGGTCTGGGCAGGGTTATCAGGTGGGCAGAGGGTCTATGCTGTTATTCAGGAGGACCCACAGCGTGGGGTACCTGTGGGAAAAGTGTTTGAGTGCACGTCTTCAATAAGCACTCAGCAGGACCAGCCAGTGAGTCGGGGACCCATGAGGTAGGTAAGGGGGGCTGGAATCTTGGCAGGAGTGCTAGGCAGGTGGAGGGGTCATGCTGCTACTCAAATGAGCGTATGCTTGTGAACCTGGGCAGTGTGGTGTGTGTGCTGCACTAGTGACCTTCTGCCTCTGCCAGCCCAAGAGGAGGGGACATGGCTGTGTATGCCTGTGCCTAATGTGAATCCTGAATGTGGGGGCTGCTGGGGTCAGCGCCTTGTCTGTGGTTGTTTGTGTGACTGTCCATGTCCATGTCCTCTGTGTGTTTGTGTAAAACTCACCACTGGTTGAAATGATAGCGGCAGCCACATCCCTCAGTCTGACTAGAGATCACAGGTGTCTGAGCACCAGGATGTACAGAAGGAATTCTTGGTCTGGAGTTGCTGGAGGTGGCAGCCACAATCCCTTAGCATTAAGAGTGGCTTGTAGAAGATAATCTGGTATGGGTGCATCCTAGTTAAATTTAGACTACTAACTTTTGCAAGGAAATCCTCTGACAAAAGACTGGATTTCAGAGGCTATTTCAATCACCTGAATCAATTGAAGTAAGCTTAATTGAAAGGTAGATTAAATATTATGATTACAGTTGTTGCTAGCATTACTAATGATAGAGACTGAGATCCTATTTATGCAAATAGATGCAATGTATTAATTGATCAATTAAAAAATTAATAGTATATATTTCATATTCATATTTGAATATAAATGTTTGTAAACACATAAATTAATCAGATCCTGAGCTTGAGTTCTTATAGGCTTTATTTGCAAATATATCTCTCTATGGAACTTCATATTCCCCCAATGCCACATATATCCAAAGTAGTGACTTAAATGTAATAAAAGCAGTAATGATAGAGAGAAAAAAAAATCAGAAACATTTAAATTTAAACTCCATGGACATTTTTTTTCAAATGCAACTGGAATATAAATCAGCAAAGAACTTGTCACTGGGATTTCTGAAAAGGCCCAGTGTGGAAAATGTGAACATGTTAACTGCTCATACAAAAGGCTTTTCCATCATAATCAAGCAAAATAAGCAGACTGCCTGGCTGATATCTCAATGCATTCAGTTTGGTCTCATCCAATTGCTTATTTAACTCCTAGACATGGCAAGGAGTTTAAAAGCAAATTAACATTGTGTCATTTCTGTTTCACGAAACTTGAGTCAAGCAAATTGCCCTCCAGGTGTGTCCTGAATAACGTGTTGGCTGGTTTTCTTCCAAAGGAAATTAGTGATCTACACTGCTTGAGAAAGTGATTTACAATGTATTGAAATATTTTCAGACAGATACTGATTTGAACACAGAAACGAGCAGTCACCACTCAGAACAGTTATTGCATTCACTCCTGTGCAAGAGAATTATAACAGCACTCTATTAATATTCAGAGTTGGTACAAAAATGAAAAATATTCCAAACAAAAGCCTCATTTTCCTAATTTTCTTCATATTTTCACAGTTTTTCAGGGTTGAATCATTTGGTTTGTTTTACACACTTCTGTGCCTAACAAACTATGTGAGAGTAATGGATAATTCTGGCACGTTGTAAAGGATTTGGTCCCACCAGGAGGGGTACAGCATCTACAGCGGAGAAATTTGAGGTAGTCAGTTTCTCTTTCACTGCTGGTTACACCACCCTGCACTTTCTCCCATGCCACATTTGCAATGAGGTAAACACCAGTGCCTGGAGGAGAACCTGTGTAAGAGTGATTGCAACATAATAAATAGGATATAATTCCAAGTGTATCATTTCTCAAAGAAAAATATATATCTGGATATGATTAATTGCCCTTTCTGGATGCTGGTATCCCTCCACTGATGATAAAGGGAATTACAATGCTTCACTAAGATTCATTGCTTAACTCTTCTTTAAAAGGTGAAACAAATTCCACCCAATAAAGGGAAAAAAAAAAAAGAATATTTTAGATTCAGGTAAAATCAATCGTACAGGCACCATAAAATATAACTCTACATCTTTCAGAGTAAGTATAGACAGCTTTTCAAGTTACAAATCGGAACTGAAAAATTAATTCACTGGTTATTATATTTATCTTAAGGTTATTCATATAAGTCCATTCGTGGATGTACAAGTAGCATAAAATCAATTACATTAGATGAAGTGTATCTGGACTCATGGAAGGACCTGGGTAGGAAGTTGGAAAAGTGAAAGATGCAAGTGCTGTGTTGGCAGAGAAATATGCCCTTTGAAAACAGCATTTTAATAGCATGACTACATATCAAGAAATCCTCTTTGGAAGGATACACTTTATGATAATCAGTGCAGGTGCATCAGGACACTGTCCTTCATGTATAAACCAGGGATGCTTCCCATGATGGTGTGAATTCAACACCAAAGTCTATCAAATGTCTGTCACCTCAGGAGCTGAAATGCTCTTTTCTTCATAAACGGCATACGTGATTTACCTCTGAAACAAGCTAAGGTAATTTCAGGGTGGGGACATTATTAGAATTTAATTTTCAAGTTTATTACACAAAATGTCACTGTGTATTTAGGAATAGCATTTACAGATAATGAGCATTGCTTATCATTTGTTAAATAACTTGGTTTGTGAAAGAGCAATGTATCAATTTTTATCAATATGAAAGTGTCTATATCAGTTGCTTATGCAGACCGAAAAGAAAGAGCTAAATTATTCTAACCTCCTCAAATTGAACATCATGCAAATCAATTAGCCTACTGTAGTAAAGTAGTCAAATCTATTTGCAAAATTTTTAGCCTTGTAGCAATAAATAGTTGAAAAATAGACTGGTAGAGAATTGGTACTTAGTAGAGTCTCATACAGAAATGAAAATACTTGTGGAGATGAATCTCATTATTCCAGATTTGCTCTATACAAAATTATTTGATTACAGTTAACCAAAGAGACAAAAAAGCTCTCTATAGGTTTTAGGCTGTGGAATAGTAAGAGTATATTTCAGAGGAACATAAAATAACAGAAAAGGAATATTAACATTGAAATTGTTAACAGTATCTTAGAAAGGAGATGAGAGTCATGATTTATAATCTCTCTTTTAACTGTCTATGAGTCAGATAATATTGCTTTTCCACATCAAATTATTATGTAATAAAAATCTTCTGATCAGTTCAAATGGAATTTTCCATTAAGTACAATCTGAAAAAAAGATCTTCTAGTTTGCAATCTATGATTGCATATAATTTTTATTAAATTTGTTATCTAATTTTGCATAGGTAGAATGTTTTCTGAACTTTTCAATACTTAACATGACTTTCATATCCTGTGAATTCTGAGTGCCATCAGCTGATATGTAACAGATGCAACAAAAAATGACATTGACATACAGTATGTATCAATCTGGTATAAGGTAATAATAGATATAAATGTTGTAATTTCAATTTGTTAATGGATGTTAGAAGCATCTGCTGCCTCCAGCAGCTCTGGGTCTGGGGATTTATTCTGCCCAGCCACTGTGTCCAGCCAGCCCTGAAACCTCTGGATTTCCACCCAAGACAAATGGATGAAGCTGATACTTTTCTGCTTGTAGGTTCAATCAGCAGTGAGGCTGAATGTGTATCATACACACACACAGAAGACAGAGACATGGAGGGTCATGCAGAGAGCCACAGACAAGATGCTGCTCATAGCAGCCCGCACACTCAGGACTCACATCAGACACAGGCACACATGAACATGTCCCCTCCTCCTCTTGGCCTGGCAGAGACAGAAGTTCACTAATGCAGCACACACACCACACCAAACTGCCCAGATTCACAAGCACATGTACATTCATGGATCCCCTGATCACTGGCACAGCATTGCTGGCACCTCTATTGACACCACACAAAACATCAGTTGAACAGAAAGATATCAGTTCAAACCACAACAGAGAAAAAGTTTCTGCTAAATTCACTGTATTATATCATGTAATGATCTAACACGTGGATCTACTACATGCCTCTGGATGATAGACATCTGTTGAACAAGCAGGATAATTGAGACTGTGGAAGAAGAGTCCTGCGCAAGCTGTGTCTCACCTAAAAAAATCCACTGCGCAGGCTCGAAGGGTTAATGACCTTTCCCAAATCTTCGCTCGCGAAGACTGGCCATTATTTATTAGGATCCAGGAACGGGTCAGAATGTGTTCGTCAGTCTGGCAGAGAGGGTGGATCGTGATGTGAGACAATTGTCCAGGGACAAATCCAGGATCTTTCTCATGTCTCTGTTAAGATTAAATATAGCCACTTGATACAACAGCTGCCCCTCTAATACATCAGGATCTTGGTGGAACGTAGGATGGAGTAAATTCATTTGCAGATAAAACAATAGCAATTGAGCTATGACGTATTTCCTGAGGCTCATTGATCACAAGGAATAAAATAAATGCAGCTAGTCCTTATTACAAGGAAACTGTTCTGATGATTTCATTCTTTTCTACACGTTTCTAAATGCTTTATGACAAGGTCAGATAACAAGTACATGCATATCAGGATGATAAGCATCTTAGAAATGCCTGAAGGTTGTTATTACTACTATAAGATGAGAGTGAAAAAAATAATCTCTAAGGTACCTACCTTTGTGATGGCTATTACTATTTCATTGGTATGTATAAAGCCTTTCTGGAAAATTAATGTACCATTTACTAAGGAACCAGTTTCCATGAACCATCTCTCTACATTCCATTCAGCATGTAATTAATATTTAAACACCTTTTCCCTTCTCTTTATATTTGTATTGTTTCTCAATGACAAATATTTCTACAGCTTGAATAAACATTAGTCAGGGTCCTTAAATTAATGTTTGTGTATATTATCTATTTAGTTTACATACCAAATGTATGAATATATCTGTTTCTACCCTTAGGTGCATGCCAAGTACCACATATTATTTTTCCTGCTTTCAGAAACATGATTTATTCGTTGATTGAAGCATAACTGAAAATTATCAGCAGTAGCAGATAAGAACTGAAAGATCATTTTATGATTCTGGGATTCTGAAAACAAAAAAAAATTAAAAACAAAAAAAAACCCAACAAAACAAAATAAAATAATAAAAAACCCCAAACACAAAACAAAACAAAATCTTACACTTTTAGTAAGTTCTTGATACCAAACCATGGAATGTAATAGGAAATCTTTATTACTGTTACTAGCAAAGGCAGTAAACTTTAAATGCTTTACAGGGAAAACTGTACAAAAGAAAAGTAATGTGTTCTACCAAAAAAGGAGGAAATTAAAAAATGTAAATAAGTAAGTAAATAAGCTCCTGTGCCAGAACGTAGTCTCTTTCCCATTTAAACTTTGACATATTGTAACTCTTTGAAAGTAGTTGAGTATGTGGTTTTGTGTATCTGTTTTTATATTGGAACTTGGGGTGGGTTTGTTCCTTTGAAATTCACCTTATTCTGTATTAAATTTAGCTGAAACACCCTTGGGAAATACACTGTTAATAAACAGGCTACAGTAGAGATCATATTTAGGCATCTCTGAACATAACATTAAAACTGAATTTTGTTCAGCATGTCTCTGGGAGATTGGGTTGGGATCACCATATTTAAGAGACATTGATAGAACTGTTTTCTATCAAATTTCTTTTCAAATCTATCAGTCTTAAACATTGAATATTCTGGCAATGAGGTTCATAACTTAATCATACATTGTTTCAAATATTTTTAATATTCCTATGACTGGGGATTCTCCTGTCCCTTTTTTTAATGACAAATTCTGAATAATCATCCCTTATTCATAATCTGTACCATGCCAATCATAATTCTGTAGGCCTTCTCATAGCTCCCCCTAAGTCATACCTTCTTCAAACTGAAGAGTTCCCAGACTGCTTAACCTTTCTTCATATATCCAAAAATGGGAAGAGAGAGAACAGGATGAATATCATTCATGTTTTAATTGAAGATTAGAATTACAACTGACACAAAGCTAGTCACAGTGGGAGGAAAGACCTTATTGCAAAGAACTACACAGAAATGACAACATTCATGGATTCTGGAGGACTGCCCACCTGATTTATTTTTTCTGAGACTTTTGTAATCCAGTTAAATACATTTAAGTTGGGATGATCAGAAGAAATGCATTATTCAAGATTTGAATTTATAATGTAGTGCAGTGAAATTTTCAACTTGTTCTAATATCTTTGTTAATAATTCTGATACTCTTTTGGTTTGTTTTTTCTCTGCTGAGTGCAAAGTAGGCAATTTTGGAGGATGATCCGCAGATTATATACATCATTTCACATTTACGTGAACTCCAATATCACTTTCCTGAAGGGATAACAGGTAATTTAAAGCATGTTATTCTATAAGAATTCATCTATCTTGTACAAAACAACACATTGAGATCCTCAGGATAATGGAAATTCAACACCAGAAATACCAGAGCTGTGATAATATCATAGTGACTAGTTGAACAGTGTTAGATTTAGTACAGTTGGGCCACAGAAGTGATACTTGAGCAGGTCAATTGGATCAGGGCCTAAGCCAGCCTCAAAGCCTTAGGTCTAAAGTTAAAAGTTTTTCTGGGTTTTGAGTAGATTTGGAACCTCTAATCAGTAATGTCCTTGACTTACATGAAATTAGCAGCTAAATCTTCTGTAGAGATCTGTAGAGACTGTAGAGGTCACTTCTAATTAGATCTTTTCACCTATAATCCCACAGAACTCTGTTTTCACTTCTGAAAATGAACCAGGAACACTCCTTGTTTTTGGGTTGGCTTCCTTCCTTAGGAAGGAAGAAGAATGTTTTTAAAGTTAGCAAAAGTTCATTTGCTGAATTTTAAAAACGTACTTGTAATGAAGGGCTTTTAATTTGAGTTTTTATTTATTTTGAGTTATTTATTTATTTTTATTTCTTATTTCTTTTTCTTGTATAATTTTATTAAATAAGAAGTTTCCTTATAGCAGCGATGACTCCTTTTTGGTAAGTGGCCATAAAAGCAAATTTTTCTGACACTCAGGGCAAATTTATGAAACATCAAGCTTCCCTAAATTTCCTGCAGTTTTTTTGGACTTTAATAAAGCAGTTGTAAAAGAAGGGATTTGATCCTGTCCTGCTGATATCTTTGGCTTTATACTTTGAATGGAGAAAAGTGATCCTAGAGGCCTAGAGAAATGTTTAATTAAGAACAGAGTATTGCAGAGCATGCAAGAAAGTAAAATCTTTATTTATATTTATGCACATAAACAATTATATATAATTATAGAAAGCATTAAGGATATGTTTTGTAATTATATTTAATATAATGCATTTTAATATGTTTATATTATATACCTATAATTGAGAACATTATTACATTGTAATATTGGATTTTCATACCAAAAACCAAAACATTCATGAATTCATCAGCATTTAAATAATGTTCTTTACATGTACATGATCCTGTTTCTTCATCTGAACATATTTTTAAAAAATTCTAAATTCTCAGCCAAAATCCATTTTAAAAGTTAGAGGGCAATATTAGTTCTGTCACACCATGAACTGCAGGCTTTTGTTTTTACTGAGTGTACTGTAAAAAGCTCTTGGACTTTCAGAGTGTATGCTGCCAATGATTTTCACCCTGAGGATTTAATAGCCCTGTGTGGCATTTATGGTCTTTTTACATCAATTTCTTGATACATAGGGTTTATTCTGTGTATTGCAGACTCAGTGGTAGAGTTTATTGCAGCCATCATTTTACATGTCCTTGAAGTGTTTCAGCTCTTTCCTAAGTATGATAAGAAAATGTGTATTTAATGTATGTATTTAACTCCTGCCATGGGCTTGTTTGACACAGTCAGCTATAAAAGATGTTCTGCAATACTATATCTGAGCTGTGCAATTGAATTAATTTGTGTCAATGATGATAACAGAAATATATATAATCTATGCAGTCACTTTCTTACTGTTGAGAATAAATTACCTACTAAACCATTAACCATTGAGACAATACATTGATGTGAAATGCTGATTAGTAATGAATCTCAACAGGAATGTTGACACATTAGTCCATAGTCCCAATGGCTGCAAAGCCACAAACTTTCCTGAAACAAATCCAAATATTAACTTCCATCTATCAGTTTTGGTGATTATAATACTCAATTAATGCCCAGTATTTTCTTTAAAATGAAATAGTTAATTATTTTATAGGTTTTTTTTTTCTTTTTCCAGAATGATAAAAACAATTATAGTGATTGTCGTTCTTATAAAATAATTGCCTGTCAAATTTATTTTGAAAAATAGTTTTAACTCATGCATTTCTTATATAGTTTTAAAATTTTAACACTTAATTTTAAGCTTGGGGTTTTTTTTTTATAAAAATAATTATATTTTCCTAATATACATTTTTACATGTGAAAGCAAGGTAATGAATTTCCAAATTAAGAGATTTGATCTTGAGAAATTAAGATATTCAAAATATATGACTTCACAATCTCATGCAACTTCCTCAGTTTTCTATAGAGAAACCTTTCTGCAGCCATGCTGGAAGTGTTTTTTCTAAGATTGGAAGATTGAAACACAACAGCATGATTCATTGAATATTGTCACTCAGAGTATTGTCAGTTTGAGACAGCTGATAGGAGATACCCAAAATCTGTACAACAGAGACCTATCCAAACACTATTCCAGATATAATGGGTTTATGTCTGTGAACTACCTAAGTACAAGGAATGAGAACATTATCAATCTACCATATGGCTGTGTTGCAGAAAGTTGCTGCACCAAGATGTTTCCAACTCCCTTTATTCTTTTAAGACTCACCACCTGTTAATGTATTTTGAATGTAAGCAAATGTTGTTTATGCTCTTCTCCATTTTCACTCTAGTAAGAAAAAAAACAGAGAAACAGATTTGCAATGATTAATGATGGTGGAATTTGCCTTTCCTGTTTTCTCCTTGAGTAAGAACGTGTATTACTAATCTGGAGAGCTGTTGAAGAGAAAGCAGCAAAGCATAGAAAAAATGCTGTGATCTGTATCTTGAAACAGGTGGTAAAATTTGTTTTTGGGAATATGCATCTTCTCCTTAACCAAAAATCATTTACTGTCATACTGTCTGTATTTCCACAACTATTGCTGAATGTAGCATGTATCTTATAGTGTCAAAACAGAATAAAATGCCCTTCTTTCAGGTACCTTAGCAGTCTCCTCTCCAAGAGTAACTTCTCACAAATGCTTTAGAACCATGCCTTATGAGCTTTATGAAATACTATTGCAAATTAATTTCTTAAACATCTTCTTAATGATTTTCAATTTGTTGATGAATTGTGTCCTGAAGCATGTAATTCCTGGAGCAAATACTTTCAAAAATATTTTTATTCTCTCTCCCTAGATATTTTCACTATCTGTGTGTGGGTGGATGAGCCCAACCAGCAGCTAAGCACCCACTTGGTGACTTGCTCAGACTTCTGCTTCCCAGTAGAATAGAGATGAGGAATGGAAGAGCAAAAGCTGAAAACCCATGGGTCAAGATTAAGACAGTTTAATAGGTGAAGAAAAGTTGCACAGGCAAGCAAAGAAAAATAAAGAATTAATTTGCGACTTCCCATGAGCAGGGAAATGTTTAGGCACTTGCTGCAAAGCATGGCCTCAGCACTCACAGTGGTTCTTGGGAAGACAAACACTGTAACCACAATCATCCCCCCCCTTCCTCCTCCTTTACCTGAGCTTTTGTTGCGAGCATGCCATCATGTGCTGGGGGTTATCCCTTTGGTCAGCTGGGGGCTGCTGCCCTGGCTGTGCCCCCTTGCAATTTCTTGTGCACTCCCAGCCTGCTGACTCAGTGGTGGGGTCAGAGTGAGGAAAAGAGAAAACCGTGACAATTATTTAAATCACAGCATCATAATTCTGCCTTAGACAGAGCAAGCTAACCACGTTAATGGCTCACTCTTCTTAGAGTCCCATCATACTGCTGACCTAGGTTCCTGCCTAGGAAAATCCGACTTTAAAAAAAAAAAGATATAACCAAAACAAATGTAAATATTTTAAGCTTTTTGTTTATTTTCTTTTATGCATTTTATCTGTCATGAAGTTATTTGCAGAGAAAGAAAATCTGGGTCAGCACACCTGTGCCTGTCTTAATACAAAATCCTATTTCCTTAGAAATATTCCCTGGCAGGTTACTTGTAAATGTATGCATTCATACGCACACATAGACATATAAATATGAATAAATGTACATGTATATATACACAATATATGTATAGTTTTATATAACAAATATTGTTTGCTATTAGTTGGGGGGTTGGGTAATTTTTTTTTCCCATCAGCTATGGCACAAGGAAAACAGAAAGCAATTAAGGACCAAAATGGCACCTCAAATTTTCCATTATTTTCAATATTTTATACTTTGTAGAGGTAAGAATCTATAAGAACTGAAGAGTTTTGAAATGCACAGACTCTCACAGATTAATTGTTTCTCAACATATTTTTTTCTCCTTGTTTTTTAGAGTTAACTGTACCATGGGCGAAAGGAATTTTTTATTTTATTTGGTGGTATAAATAAGCATTGCAAAATCACCTGAATTAATCCATGGCATCATTGCTAATTGATTTTGCTATCTCTTGCAATTGTGTGTAATATCTTTAATTGGGTTACAATTTGTAGCCCACACATTATTTTGCAAGGAGATGCATTGACTTCGTCTGATTAACTATGCAGAATATGATGTCATATACATTAATATTGTAAGTTCAGAGACATGGTTCTGCATTCAATGAAATCAGAATTAATATATAGAAATGTATATTCTTCAAGTAAGTTTTAGCAAAAAACTGCAGCAATTTAAAACTACTGTATAGTCTGCTTAAGGTTGTTGCAGTTTTTGGTTGTGTAATTGGCTTTTTGTCTCTCAGTAAAGGAGCTATAAAGCAGTTGTGATCCAGAATATATACGTACACAGACTACACACAGGCAGGAGATTTGCACAAAGTGATCTGTACTGATAGAAAATACAGATGATCCATATTTACAACTGAATCTTTATGCTGTTGGTCACAAGAAAACAGTCATGCTGATTACCGTCAGACTTGCAAGTTGTAAAGGGTTTGGTTTAGATGAAGAATGTATGATGCCTTACATTAACCAGTAGTGCTCTCTTTGTGTTTAATTCAACAATAAGAGAGATTGAATTTTCAAGCCTATTTCTACCACACTAGGGAGACGTGATCTCTCTGGAAACTGGCTATTCTTGACACTTACAGTTCTTAGACATTTCTTCTAGTTTTCTAATTTTTTTCCCCAGCTTTTTCTGTTGGCTGTTTTTTCCTTGCCTTTTTTTTAAAGAAGTTGTTGAAGAAGAAGACTTGATGAAAGCAATCCCTCATTTTTTTCAGAGTTTGGACAATCTAAAATTACAGACTCTTTGATGTTACAAGCAAATCAACAAAATGTTGTTTAGTCTGATATTTAAAATAAATAGATGAGCAAGACTCACAAACCATTTTACATTAGTCTTACATCCACACACATATACACATATTACTGCGTAGATTAAGAACATTCTGAGGATCATCTCTTTACAATAAAAGTGCACAAACTTTCTGTCACATTAATTGAAATTAACACAAAAGTGCAAGAACATAGATTTATTAGAATATGGGCATGAAATTCAAGCCTAAGTACTAGTGGCAAGTATTTTATATGATGATCTTTACCTTACTACTAAGGGTGTTTTTCATGTTATTCTTTCACTGGAGGTCTATTCTTTCTATGTTCTTTCATAAGGGCTGTCTTTCTCAAAAGCTTCCTTTGTAGACATGTCTTATAGGAAGTAATGCCTTGGGGTCATTAATCTCTTAGTTATAGTTTTAAAGTAAGGTCCCTACTACTAAGGTCACAAAAATCTATAAGCTGATAGACGTAAATGGAAGCCCTCACCAGGCTAGGGATGCAAGCAGTCATATGTTTGTGTTTATAGAAAGTTGAAATAGCTCCTTGAAATAAATTTAGTTGAACTAAATAAAATTATGTAGCTATAAATAATTAAGAAACAAGTAAAAATTTTCAGTAATCACCAAGTGACGTGTTTGGGCTCTGACTTTATAATTAACATCTTAAAAAGAGTACATGATTAACTGTTTTAACTATCTTTTTTTAATAATGACCTTATTTGATTATTGGAAATGGCATTTTTTGCATTTTGCATTGGTTCATAATTAATATAATTAGCCTCAGACACTGAAATAATTTCTGTGGCTCATAATTGATTCCCTGTTCATTCCAGTTACGTCTGTAATTTTTTAAAACTTTACCACAGACATCTGTGAGATAATAGCTGTGTGTTCATTCTAAGGCAGTCTCTCCTAAAGTACAAATCCGAGCTGACTCATTGAAATCGCCATATGAATTTACGAAATTATTCTCTTGGAAGATAACATTAGGAAATGTCACAGCAAACTAGCTCATTCACACGTTAACTGTGCTTACATTTTAGAGATGGGTGAGGAGGCAGTGCTTAGATCCAAATGGGGTTTATATTACCATTTGGTGTTCATTGATGGCAAATCTTTTGAGCTTCTCTAATCAGATTTTGCTACCATATGGAAAGCATCAGTTTTATCTTGTGGTAATCTGACCTTCTTTCACCAAATCTCTAGTGACTATAAGTAGAAACTGAACAAGTGTCATCTGCTTTTGGATCCAAAATAGAACAGAGTCAGACTGCACGGCAATTGTTACTGCAAATCTGACAGAGAAAAAGTTTACTTGAATTTCAATCTACAAAATCTAACAGCTCATATTTCCCAGAATAGAACACTAACTGTCTTGGCTGTTGGAAGATTTCTTATGAGGAAAAAAATACTAATCTGCACTGATTCCTTTCCAGGGACAAAATCTGGGCTTACATATAGGTGTGAGAGTCTCACCCAAATGCTTGACAGTTTTCCTCCTGTTTTCCCATGTGGGTATTGACAATGTGCCATGTATTGCCATGGTCTGATCAGAAGACATTGTAACACCTAGGGTAATAAGGGAAGGAGTATCAGTTCTTGGCTGCTCTCACATCTCTCAGCTGAAAGTTTAGGCTCAACCAGATACTAATGAACAGGGAACAAATGTACTGCTGTGAAAGATAGCACTAACAGTTTCAGATTTCTGAGTCACAACAGTATTCTATTAAAACTTTGTTTTTCTTTATAAACGTGGTAGGGAAAATGCTATTTTAGAATTTGTTATAACCCATGCAGAAATAGTGACTGAGAAACTACAAGTATAACGTGAGTTGAATAAAAATTACTTAAAAGTGAATAATAATTAATTCTCTAAGGAATTGATGGTATAGGAAAAGAAGAAGACTAAAGATAACACAATTCAAAAAATCCAGCATTGGTAACACAGGGAACTAAGAGACAAGGTGGTTCAGAGAGAGAGAGACTGTAACGTATGCAGGAATGTGAGAGAATTGGCAGTAATGGAAAAGCTGAGATTATACCCATAATGGCAGACTATACCATTCCATATCTAAGATAGGAAGCATATTAAGAAAGCAACACAGGACCAGAAACTCTTCAAGGACATGAAAATAATTTTTAGATAAATAAAAGAAAAATGGAAATATGGGTAGATTTCTAAGAATATGCCAAAAGGAGAAAAAAAATGGGATAAAATCAGGAAGACTAAGGTGCAAAATGAGTTTCCATTAGCAAAAAACAGAAGAGCCCTAGGAATAGGAAATTTAAAATAAGGAAAAAAAAAAGAAGCAAGGATACATAGCAAACATTGAACTAAGTAAAGATCAAGAAAAATGGAACCTTTTTACTTTAAATAACCCAAATAAACAGGCTAAACCCCCCTTGTTTTAAACACACATATATGAATTGTTATACAGACCAAAATACAGAAAGAATACACTATAATATATCTTTTATAAAGTAGAGTGGGCAAATTCAATTTGTGCATCTTGGCTAAATTAATCTTTTTACATAAGGAATTAATTTTATAAAGTGTCTAGACCCCTGGAAAATAATTTTTCAGATTTATGGGATCTGGAGTTGTAATAGGAATAAGCTTAATACCTAAGCTCAAAAAATAAGTTGGAAAAAAAGAAAAAAAAAAGAACCCACAGCATCACAGTTATGTTAGTCTAACTCAAATTTCTGGCAAGATTCTGTAAAAAAAAATTATTAAGAAATCAATTTATAAGTACCTCAAAGATAATAAGGTGATAAAAAGGGACAGCATGCATTTGTCAAGAACTGATCATGTCAAACTAATATAATTTATTTCTCTGACAGGCTAACAGGACAAGTGAATAAAGAAGAAGCAGTAGGTTTGGTACAGCTTGATTTTATTAAGCTTTTTTAATGCTGCCTTGCATGACATTCTTATGAGCAAGCTAAGAAAATACAGTTTAGTTATAATCACCCATTCAGAACTTACCCTGAAGAAGTAGTTAATAATAGTTTACCTGTATCCAAGGTGGGTTGTTTCAAGTGTCATTCCTTGTGGATCTGCCTGTCCTGGACCTAGCAGTCTTATTTTTAATAACAGCCAGAATGGACAAAATATGTAAATGGATTCACAGAATCATTTAGGTTGGAAAAGACCTCTGAGGTCATCGAGTCCAACCTATGACTGAACATCACCATGTCAATTAGATCATGGCACTGAGTGCTATGTCCAGTCTTTCCTTAAACACTTCCAGGGATGGTGACTCCATCACCTTCCTGGGCAGCCCATTCCAGTATCTAATCACCTTTTCTGTGAAGAAATTCTTCCTAATCTCCAACCTAAACCTCTCCTGGCACAGCTTGAGGATATGCCTTCTCGTCCTGTCACCTGTTCCCTGAATGAAGAGATTGACTCCCACCTGGCTACAACTTCCTTTCAGGTAGTTGTAGAGAGTGATGAGGTCTCCCCTGAGCCTCCTTTTCTCCAGGCTAAACAACCCCATCTTCCTCAGTCATTCCTTATAGGACTTGTGCTCCAGAACCTTCATCAGCTTCATTTCCGTTCTCCGGACCTGCTCCAGCACCTCAATGTCCTTCCTGGATTGACTACATTATAGTAGAAAAGATGGCAGTCATTTTCAATGGCAGTTTAACACTATAGCGGGATTTTGACAAATTCCTATGAAATTCAACAAATTTAAATTCATATAATTTCAAGTTTCATTTTACTTTTCAATATGAACAAAACTCATTGTCTCACTGTCTACTATGAGTGAATTTACATTCTGAGAATTTCAATCAGACAATACAGAGAAATGCAATGGTTATATGAAAACCTAAGTTGCAAACTAAAAATGGGGGCTAACTGACTAGAATATATCTCTCTATATATCTATATATAGATATATAGATATATATTTTAAAAAGGGTAGACATAGATCTTGACCTTATAATAGATTTGTAACCAACTATGAATCAGTAACATGAGGCAAAAAAAAAAGAACTTTTAATTCTGGAATATCTTAAGGGAGTATTTCATGTGTAAGAGATTATGGTGGTAACAATTCTGCTCTCCAAAGCACAGGGGAAACACCGTCTGGAATCCTTCCACTTAACACCACAGACAGTAATCCACAAAAGAGCATTCAGAGAGAAGACCTTTGATCCTCTGTTAATTGGTTGTGTTGAGTTTTTTTCACAGCAGAAATATATGATGCCACCTTTATGATTTGTATCATGAGTCGATAGATTTAAGAACATCAGTTCTAGTATGACATTTGTAAAAATTTTGGCTAGAAAAATGAGGTACTTTTTCTCTGTCTCTAAGATAGAAACCCCTTATTGCAGGAACGGTGACTAACTTGTGATTCCATAAACTTATAGTAGGCAGTGAGACAATGTGTTTTGCGCATATTGAAAAGTAAAGCTGCATACAGGACACATGCTGACTTAGAAACACCTTCCAGCTTATGAAGCCAGAGAAAATGAAATATATCTTCTATTTCTTGGTGCTATCATTCATTTTCTCACTTACTAAGTTTCAGATTAAATAGGGGAGTGAGAGTGCTATTGTGGAGCATTATGAAGTTTTAGGGCACAGACATACTTATTTCTCTCCAGCTATTTAAAGGACTGACTGAGCATTTGCATGGTGTTCTTTAAAAGCTAAAATAACTATAATCGATCCATGCATTGAGAGTACTTTGTTATATCTCATTGGCCATGTTGCATTTCTATTCCAATAAAGAAGTTTATAAATTTTCAAGCAATTCTACTGCATTTTAAGCATCAGTCCATCCTGGGAATTGAAGAGCCACTCAACTTCTAGAGCTCAGCTGACAAGGCAAATACAAGGCACGCAGTCATTTGAATGGCTTATTAAATTTCAATCATAACCAATTAGTAAAGACTGTACTGTACCCCTCCCTCATTGGTAAATACTCATCTATTTCCTTGTCTCATTTACTTTCTTTTATGTCCTTATTAAAAAGCTTTCTTTCCTGCATAAAGCAACATGCCTGCAAAAGCCGATGAAAGGCAACTATGAAATTCTTGTAGATTACACACACTGACATTTAAGGTATTGTAAAATTTTATTCACTAGGGCTCTGGCCTTGCACTTTGTTGTGTAGCAGAAAGGGTAAAAAATCTACACACTTTCCAGTGAGTACAGGAAGGAAGATGCAGGATGGAGAAAAATACTATAGGGAACAAAATCATGCCTGCTCTCTGGAAAACTTAAAGTTTTGTCCTCGTGCACAGCTAGAAAAAGTAAAGGGCATGCATGCTGAGAATTGAAAGAGCAAATGGTAGCTGACCTGGAGGAAAAAAAACAGGAAAAAAATTGTAGTTTGTTGTTTAAATTGGTAGTCTGTGTTCCACACTGGAGAAAAAATAGTCGCTCCACTTCTTTGAAGATATCTGCTGCTGCATGCTGAGAATAATCATTGCATTGGTGCTGAAAACTATCCTATAAAAAGGACATGCATTAATTCTGATATCCCTTCTTAACATGATTTGATTCTGGAGCCCACACATGGACTTTGATGTCATTATATTTGCCTTGAGGTCTGGACTCCAAAAACCGCTTCAGATGTAGACTTCCTCCAAGGCTTGACAGACCCATATAAATAAATGTCTGAGGCATCAAGGTTGTTTGAAATTGTACTAGAGGCCTAAGCATATGCTTACGTCTGAGTAACTGAATCATGGCCAAATCTTTTCTAGGACTCACTTTTCTAGTGCCAACAAGCAAAAAAGCATAGTTTCCTGGAGGAGGCAAATATATAACACAATAGTTCAAGTGTTTGGACAATGCTTTCAAGTATGTAGTGTGATTATTAGGGCAGTCCTGTGCAGGGCTGGAACTCAATGATCTTCATGGGTTCCTTCCAACTCAGTATACTATATGATACATTTTGAATCTCATCAGTTTCTCTAGTTCTGTGGCAAATTAAGTTCTTCTACAAAAGGTATTTAGAAAAGTTCTACTAAGGCGGCTGTCTTTTGAAAACATGGGTTATTTAGTATAGAATAGAATATTTCAGGATTATGTAAATTTGCCAGTTGTCTTCATTGAGGAAATAATCTGTTTTTATAGGAAGGTATTTCATTAAAATTCCATTCATGTATAATTATTTTAAAAACAAATTCCCTTCAGTTTAATTTTTTTTTTCTGTGCTTCTGATTTTTAGTGTAAATTACTTCACTTTTTGGCAACAACTACACCACAATATTATATGAGTGTTATAAATAGTATGAACAACAGGAAAATTATGACAAATGTAAGCTTACTGTTCAGCTTAACTAATGTAGAATAAACGTCCATCAGCATCCACTATAGATAATGACTAATGAGATTTTTATCTTATGCTGCAACTTAATTGCATAGAGTTGTTCTCTTCAAAAGCTTACTATTTAATGGTGTTACATAGAAAAAAATGAAATAAAATAGATTATATGTCTAAACAGCCTTCAAGTTATCTGCAATGGTTATAACTATAAAGTTTAAAAAAAAATTAGAAAAGCAAAAAACCCAAGAAGAATCCAAACAAACTAATATTCTACTATATTTTCTGTAGTAATCGCTGTTTTCATTTAAAAGTATCTTACCCATTCAAGTGTGGTGATACTTTGAGTATACAACAGTATTGTAAGCCACAAAGTATGGTGAATTGCAGAACCTTGGTTTGAATTCAAACATCTATTATCAACTTTATGTAATAAAATTAATCTTATTGCCATTTAATTTCACTTGATTCCCAGTTTGACTCCCAGTTCTGCTGTCACCTACTATGTACAAGGTACACTTAAAAACCATGAGATTTAATATTTCACTGTTCATAAGACAGTGGGTCTTACGGGTAATAAAAAAAAAGGGAAAAAATCTGAGGAGATGGGTGTTAGGATCTTTTCAGCTCTCTTCAGCTAATCTTAAACAGTAATCTCTGTGTCATGTATACTGAAACAAAGTCAAACATCACCTGCTGATGCATATGAAAAAATCCTGGACTATTTTACCTTCTCAGGAAGAAACACTCCAGTAATCTAACTGAAGTTATCTGCAGTATTAAGAGCTTATTTCTCATGAGCAATATTCATTTGTACATAGAAGGCAAGTGTTCCACAATCTGCATTAATTTTTCAAAGGTGTCTAAGAAAATTAGGAGCCTTCCTCCCTTTTCCAAATGTGGTAATGGAAATTTTTCGCTCCAAAATATTTTTCTATGAGGAAAGGTGGAAGAAGAAAATGGATGTTGGTTCCTTAAATCTTAAACAATCTTAAACAATCTTAAACAATCTTAAACAGCAGAACCTCAGAATAATCTTGAAGAACAGCTTGTCTGTTTGATGCTGAAAAACCTCAGAATGATTAACTACTCCGAGACTTTTTTATCTATAAGCAGCAAGGTATTTGTTTATTCAATGTTGGGAGCAAGCCAGCTCATGCTGGACAAACTTGCTTGACTTGAAAGTGCAAAAGTAAGCCATTTTATACACTTTAGATACTCGGTTACATCAGCTAACATACATATTAATAAGTAGGCTAGTCTCTCGGCGGAGTCTTTCCAGGCATGCGCAGTCTTCTACTGTGGGGGTCTTCTCCTCAAGCCTTCATCCCTCTGGTGGTCGTCACAGACCTCTTCAAATTAGGTGACCTGAATTCTTCAAACTTGCAAAATCCTGGCTCTGGGCCTTTCTATATCTTATTCAAACATCTAGTTTACCTAATTTATTACCTCGTGTATAATACTCCTATTCTTTCTATCATAAGGCCTTTGGTCCAGTGAGTAGAACAGAACATGCTATTAACCAGTGCTCCTAAAATGTTCTTCTAGCAAAACAGGTAGAGCAAGGACAAGGTATACCAGCCAAATCATTAACTCTTTTTTTTGTGCCTTTTTGCCATCACTGTACCACTGCGTTCTTGCAATGCCCTTCTCTTCCTCTGAAATTCCTGAAAGGCCCTAGTGTATGATCTAGTTGGGAAGAGGGAGGAAAGCGAAATAGATAGCATCACACAAAACAACAATTAAAAACTCCTTCAGTAATGGCTTCAGCCTATGAAAAAATATATGATTTTTTTAATGGTACATCAGCAAGGACATGGCATGGTAGTTTCCGCAGCAGTTTGTGTGGAAGGGCGAGCAGGAAGGGCACTGAAACTCAGCCAGCTTGATCAGAGAGCAATGGTATCAACCTGGCAAAGACCGTGTCCTGTTTAAACTCTGTATCTGCCATGACTTGATGCCACTTCCCAGGCAGAGCTCTGATAAGAACACACTGCCATCCAGGCATTGGGCTGCAGGGTGTGCCCTGCTTGTATGCCAGTACTGGATGGCAATAGTGAACAACTCAGTGGAAGTTGTGCCTAGGAAGAAGAACTCCTCCATTTAGTGACAGGACAGAAGAAAAGGCTGAGGAGTATCAGTGAGAGAGAGAGCAAGACTACAGGAATTGCACCCTGCGTTCTCTGAGACAGGCAGAGAGGATGTGTTATATGGAGGATTCCCTATCCTCTCTCCATCCAGCAGAATGCATTGACTTAAGGACAGGTGACAAGCAATGGTGACAAGTTTTTGGCTGGAACAGCAGGCACGTCTCCTCTGTTACTACCCCACCTTCCCAGGTGGCCTGATATAGTAGGCATGAGGCTCTGCAAGTGGAACTGGAACAATGAAGGAAATGTCACTGAGGTTAAGTCTGCCTATGCCCCGCATCAAAACTGCTTCTATAAAGAAAAAAATATGAGTTATGGTCATAGGACATACTCTTCTGAGGGGAAAAAGAGGTCCAATTAACCAACCAGACCTATTTCTTAGGGAATTCTGCTGCCTCCCTGGGTAGACCCTGAGGCTCTTTATCTTTTAAGATAAGCTATTCTGCCAGGGAACCTTCAGATTTCACAGGCTGATTGCCATTAGCTAGAGTGCTAAAAGTCCCAATCATTTCTTCATAATCATTATGTAACCCACAGCATGAGCAATACACAGTTCTGAGTAAATAAAGACATCACTTAAGCTACTGAGTATGACTTACACCTTCAGCAGTTGACCAGTAGAATATCCATTAGCTTTTACAACAACATCTCAAAAAGATTATTGCACATTTTTGCTAGGAATATTTGCAAATATACCTCAAAATATTTTTTTAAAACTATACTTTTTTCAGTGAAACAATGTCACAGAATTTGGAAATTATTTTGTAATGTAAGGAGAAAAATTATATGTAAGTAATCAATGTTTTGGTTTTGTTTTCTAAAAGAGAACAAATTAGTTCAAAAGGTAATTTAAACTAATAACTAATTGAATAAATAACTTCAGGAAAAAGCTTTTTAATTACAACTGCTATGCCAGATACAATCCGTATTATCCTATGAATTGTAAATCATAAAGGATTTTATTCATAATTTTCATATGATAAAGATTCCTTCTTTTTAGTCTCATATTAATTCATTAGTCAGTGGGTGTATTCATTTATTGACTCACTCCCCAGTTCAGATTTTTTCAGAAAGGTCCTACCATTTCAAACACAGTTTTTACCCTTTTTCACAATATTTCACAATTTTTTCAGTATTCTTTCTTTTATTTGGAATTATAGGTAAAACATTGAATAAAATTAATTGTGGTAAAATAAGAAGCAATTACTTAGACTGAATTCTCTGATCTGTGATGTAAGGATGAAGAAATGTCACATGCTTAAATTGATAGTTAAATGCTGAGCTTATGGTAGTAGAAACTGAATTGATCAATTTGGCCCCATGACTCTACTTAGAGGAGATTAATGTTCTTATCACATGCTGTCCTTGAACTTTCCTATGAAAGAAAAAATACCCTACCAATATGAAGGAAAGCAAGGACATAGAGGAATATCATGAAAGAAAAAAAATGAAATAGAAGAGAAAATAAAACAGATGTTTGGAATCTTCACCTTCTTCACTTAATCCACATATTTAATTTTCCCTTGTATGTGAATTACTTGAAATTTCCCCTGCTAGCCAAAAATGTTGTAATATTAATATTTAGTCAATACATAGACTCTTAGTAAGATACCATCTCTCTCATATATACAGAAACAAATCCTAAACCATAGACTGATGTTGATTTCATTATTTTAGAGATATTTTTATTTGTGGGTTATTTGTGTGCTGCATTGGCTCATTGTATAGCTGGAAGCCACCAGAAAACTTCAAACTCCATGTTACACATCTAGAAGACAATATATTCTGTTATTTTGTTGTAGCCACAGGATTTCGTTGTGAAAATATCATTGGTGTGTGAATGGCCTTTTTATTCAAACTATAGGAAACATTTGGGAAGCTGTCAAAAAGATGGATAAACAAAATTAAATTAAATTTTTACATGGATACTAAATGACTAAGCAAGGAAGAATGCTCTACTGTCCCTAATAGTATTGAGCAATTCGAAAGTCTGGGGTACTATACAGTGAGTGCAGTGGAGTGAATCATCAGGTTTTCTGAGGTCATCCTAAATCAATGCTCTTTTTTCCACTGCTGAAGATACTGGAGGGGAAAGACCAATAGCCTGTAGGGCACGTAGTAGGGTACTTCTTATGTCCTTAAGCCATAGGCATCCTCAGAAAACACTAAGCAAGCAAAAGCCATTATCTTGGTGGATTGGCTAATCTTGAAAAACCTGATGAGAAAATTATCAGGAGTAACCAGCATGGATTCACCAAAGGAAAGACATGCTTGACCAACTTAAAAAAACTAAAAGCCTTTGACTCTGTGTGTAATAGGATCCTCAACAGGCAAGTTGATGTAGGGGCTAGATGGGCAGACAGTGAGCTGGACTGAAAACTGGCTTAGTAGCTGGGCTCAGAGGGCACAAATTCTAGTTGGAGGCCACTACCTAGCAGTATAGCCCATGAGTTCATCTTCACAGAATCACAGAATAAGCCAAGTTGGAAGGGACCCACAAGGATCATTGAGTCCAACTCCTAGCCCTGCACAAGACCATTACCAAAAATCACACCATTTGCCTCAGAGCATGCTTATTAATGAGCCAGGTGATGGTGCAGAACTCACTTCCAGTAAGTCTGTTGATGACATAAAAATGGGAGAACTGACCGATACTATAGAAGTTTGTGCTGCCACCCAGAGCAACACCAAAAGGCTGGAGAAATGGGCTGATGGGAATATGATAAAATCACCAACAGGAAATGCAAAGCCCTGCACCTAGAAAGGAATAATGCTATACACCAATGTATACTGGGTGTTTCCCAGCTGGAAGCCTGCATTATGGAAAAGACCCTGTAGGTTCTAGCAAATCCCAAGTTGAACAGGAGCCAGCAGCTGCTGCAAAGAATGTAAATGGTATCCTGGGCTGCACTAGGCAATGTGTTGTCAGCATGTCACACATTTTTAGAAATGTCTCACTTATCTTCCACGGCATATGATATGATCTACTTCTTAGAATGGATACTTTTTCTGGTGGAGTGCCAAGCCAGTAGACATTAACAATACTCTTTCTCTCTTTCCCCCCTTCATATTTAGTGGAAATTTCTTGGGTTTTCTGGTTTACATGGTGATAGGGTTTTCTTGTAGGATGTTCATGGAAATGCATTGTGGGTTGGAGTACAGAAATGAGCATCTGTGAACATTCCTGGATTTTTATGACATTACCTATCGACTGTGATTGCAAGAAACAGAATTAGAAGAGGATTAAAATAAGTGGAAACTCCAGTTCTTCATTCATTTTACTCTCTGTTGAAATGCCAAAACTTAAGGCAGTATACCAATGGTTTATGAAGGTGGATTAAAGAGAAGCAATATGTCCACATTTTTAGAAGGCCTTAGACACTTGAACTTGTGCTGGGATGCATTTATTTTTCCCTGCTTGAAAAATATCTGATTACTGGGGGACCATTTAAGGATAAAACTACTTGCTGAAAGAACACATTTTACATTCTAGAAATATCTTCTTTGACTCTAACTGATTATTGTGGATACTATCTCTGAAAAACAAACAAACAAAAAGCAGGATCACACCACAAAAGAAAAAAAAAAAGTCAGCAGCTTTTTCTTCAGTGGAATCTGGAGGTTTTCCATGTCAAATATTTATTCTTTGCATGTTTAAGTCAGAGATAACTATTTCTGAGAGGAGAGTAGCAGTATCTGAAGACAAGAATGAGTTTCATCTAAGGATAGAATTTCTCCTACTTATGTGGTCACTGCTAAAGCTCATAAAGAACATATGCAACTTACTTCTAAACTTGTATAAATAGGTGAGAGAGGGAGGGACAGACACAGCTGTCTGATTTGAAAAACTAAATCAACTAAATTGGTTCTATTTTGCCCCCAATTTTTCTCTTTTTTCTCCCTGATATAACAGAAATATTCTTTTGATTAAATTAAAATTTCTGTTTTGATATATTTATTAAAAAAGCATAACTACAATTTATTTAAAATATTTCAACATGGACATGAATTCCTCTCTATTTAACAATAATAGAGTATTCAAACTATCCATTTTAGGGGGATAAAAATTTGAAACTTATTGATGAATGTGAGATGAGCCCTCACATTCTCATATTCTAGAGAATGAATTAATACCTCCCACTTACAGAATTACCCTGTTCAGCTTCTGGCAGTCATCATACCTTAATGCTTCTTTACTCTTCATATTAAATAAAATAATTAAAAAAAAAAGATTAAAGAAAGAAAAAACAGCAGGAAGAAAGTTCAGAGAGACGAGACTGATATACTTCACAAAACAAATAATTGAAAGTTCAAATACACTGGATATCTGTAGTGAAAAATTAGAAATAGAAGAGCAAAAATAAAGAAAAATTTATTTACTGGATATATCAATGTCTTGTATTCTCTGCCCTGTAAGTTGTATCTCTTCTTTCATTTCACTTGAGAGTCTGCTTTTTTTCCCACTCAGTCTGAGGTTTTCATCTTCAACACCTGGAGGTCTGAGAGGACTCTGAATCTTTACCCCAAATTTAAGCTCTTCTTTCTTAAATAAAAATAAAAATAAAATAAAATTTTAAAAAAATGGAACCTAGAATACCACTTTTTTTTTAAAAAAAGAGGAGGATTAAATGGATGGTTTTTACTTTGTTTTCACAGAAAATAAGGAAAAAAAACCCTCCTTTGTTTAAAATTGCAATACAAAGATATATTGTAAATCAAAACAAAATTCATATATCTGAGAGTAGTGTCCATGTAAATTCCTTAAAATTGCCTCCTATGTGATAGTAGCATGTTGCATATGTGTAAAATGATGCTCCATTTTGAAGCTGTTTGGCCTATCAGCATCAGAGAAGCATTTGAAAGCAATAAAAAACACTGAAAACCTCTGTGGTATCTTTTTGATATCTCTAGCATGAGCTAGATAGAAATGTTTTCTCTACTGCAATAGGCAAGATGTTGTTGTAATAATAAGCTAGAAGTCAAACACTAACTGAAATAGTGTTCTGCTTTCCTTGATTTGGAGCAGTTAGAGAGGAGAAATTAGGAAAAGAGCTTCACTGAAAATCTAAGTCAATTGACATCTCCAGCAATTTTGCAACTCTATAAATAAAGAGGAGTCAGAAGAATATTTTATACAGTATATGTCAACAGTGGGCAGTGACAACAACTGGAATGTATTGGAAAGGTAACATTAATACTATAACATTAAAATTTTACACCAAACTATGAATCTATCTATCATAGATAATTCAGGGAGAAAGAAAAGGGAAAGATGTTATGGGTGGCAATGATGATTTCCCAAGCACAAAAGATTACCCATTCTAAACCAAAAGTTGCACTCTAGCTTTGATAAAATGTATTAATGTGAAACCAGAGATAAGTAACATGAGAAAGAAAGAATGTCAAGCAAGCAAAGTCCACACAAAAGCTCACAAACACTAAGAAATGACAGATGCTCACTCAATCACCCCTAACATAATAATACTAATTATTTAGAAATAAAATACAACCATCGTGAAACACAACATGAGGATGAGAATTTATTAAGTTATTATGACACATTTGCAAAGACCAGGAATCTTGTAACATAGCAGTTCAATTAGCTTAGAGGAATTTTTCACTCGAAAAAAGACCAACATTACAAGAAGAAGATGAATGTGTTACTGACCATAAAGTAAATCAAACATTATCATTTTTAAGGTGGACATATGTGGTGGGGGAAAAAAGTGGTTTTCCCTCTGGAGTTAAAACAAATGGTAACCCCTAAGGGGGTGGTGTCACTTGATGTTGACCCAATCAGCGCCCTTGCAAAATTTAAACATATCACATCAGATCGGAAAAGAAGGGAGATGATGTAGTTGGAGGAGAAGTGGCCATGTTTTAGGCCACGAGGGGAGAAGGGGCAGGAGTTCCGCTGGGGGGCCACAGCCCCCCAGCCCCCCCCAGATGGGGTTGCAGAAACTCGGAAACAGTGTTAAACTGGACCAAGTTCTGTAGTTAAAAAGCTGGGGAAGTTTCTCCACTGTGAGTTGGCAGCAGAAGACAGAAGAAGCGGTGGCAGAGGCAGCGCTGAGTGTAAGGCTATGGTTGAAAGCCAAGAAGATAAGAAACGAGCAGCAAAGACGGCATGCGGCTAAGCAGAGAGACACAGAGATGTCTGATGGAAAGAGAGAGAGAGAGGATTAAGCTCAATAAAGACAGTTTTGGGGTAAGAACTGAATCAGCTCCCCCCAAAACCCCTTTGAGACCCCTTCCTAGGAGGAGGGGGTGGACTCCTACTTGAGGGGAGTCTTGGAATGCAGCAGCATCAGAGAAAGAGGAGTTGAGAAGCTCAAGACGTCCTGGAAGCTGGACTGGGATGGCCGGACAGAATGCAAGGGAAGTGGCCTTGCCCCCCTGCTGCTGCTGCCAGGCTGGTAGCTGAGACAGAGCACAGGAGCTCTGGTAGAACGCTTTGAGCAAAAGACTGAACTAAAAGCTGCCCTAAACGTTCTGACTCAAGGGGTAAATCCCCTGAGGAAGGGACTGTCACGAAGACTCCTGCACTTCGTGATATGACGTGGTGAAGTGAGCTTTTGTCCCGACAATCGCAGTCCACAGGAGAGAGACCTTCGCTCAGAGCCGAAGGGCCTAGGGGTGAGAGGAGATCCCCTTGTGTGTAATGGAGAGAGAGATCCAGCTACAACTCCAGCTACGACTGCTGCATTTCAGGAGAGAGACACTGCTGCCCTGAACGTGGAAAGGATCTTTCCTTCTTCCCTTCTTGACTTTTATTGGAGGGAAAAGAGATTTGATCCAATGTAAATACTGCTTTATTGTACGAGAGATTGTTAGGATTGTGTATATAATGTATTATAATATTTATTTGTGTAATAATTTTAATATAATTCCCTTCCCCCCATATTAAGTCTTGCGTTTTGTCTGGAAAACCCCTCTCACACTGGGTTGAGTTGTGGGAGGTGGTGGCTTGGACTCGAAAATTGGATTTTTGGGGGTTTCAAACCACGACAACATCCAAGGGAAAAATTAGGTTTGTGAGCCACCAGTGATAGATAGAATGGGAGGGCGAGGTAGGAGATGGGAAGAAAAAATTAAAAAAGTAAAAAATCAAAACTGGCAATTATGAGTTTCATTTCACTATGAATTACACATATGAGCAAATGTATGTGTACGATATATTGTGTCAGTATTGGATGATTTTTATATTAAAATAATTTTTTTAAAATGAAAAGTCTTATCCCCTGTGCCTAATCAAAAGTACGTTCACTGCAAAATCCAGGTAACATTACACCTGAAAAACTCTCTGAATATGTCTTTCAAAATCTGAGAAATACAACAGTCTAGAAGATTAATGGACAAGGCTAAATGTCTCCCATTTCATTGCCACAAGTAGGTCCTCTATGTAAGATTAGAATGATAACATTCCTCTGGAAATCACTGTGTATCAAAGGACTAGAATGCATATAGTCATTGGCCATTGTAGGAAAAATTTTCATAATTGACACATTTTTGACAGACTTGTCAGCTTGTAAACAAACCCCCCAAAAATTGTTAGTTTGTTAATATTCATTTCTGCTTTTGAAGGGGAGATATTCAAGAGGTGATGGCTGATGCCAAATAGGTTTATTTTTTATGCTTCATACATCACCAGGGTTATGCTAGCTGCCCTTAGAAAAACAGAGGATATAACTGTGCACATTCAACAGCCCCACTGGGAAACACTGTTTCTCAAACTGACGTTTGGGCTCTGTTCAGTACACAAGGTGTTTTACCAAAAAAATGCAATACATTTCTGATGTCATATAAGTTATCGAGGTCTGCACAGATGACATTTCAATTTAAGGAAAAAAAACAAACAGTGGAAGAGCATTACCAGAGCAACGTTTGAATGAAACAAAGAAACAAACCAACCGCAATGCAACAGAAACAAAAATGTAAAAGAAAGCTGAAATAACATAAAAGGAAAAGAAAATATCAGACTAAACAGATTAAATCAGTAAACTGCAGCTGCCAAAAAAGTCTGATTCAAAAAACAGGGGAGAAATATAAGGATGCTTTGGGTTGTGAACTATGCAAAGAAATTTGTGAAGGAGCAAGATTCAGGATGGGAGCAGTTTCAGGAGTGGAAAAAGCCATACAGCAATTGACAGGACTTTATTATATGGACTTTACCGTTATTATATGGTTTCAAATATGTGTATTGCATTGTATCCACACTAAACAGTGCACAGCCTGGGCAGGCCTGGGCTTGCCGCAAGCTTTGCCTGCTCCCTGCTTCCCTGCTTCTACCTCTGATAGGCTGAAGAAGTTGCAGAGAGGAGAAAGTTACCATTCGCCCTTTCCTTCCCTGGTTCCTCCCCGGTTCCTCCCCGGTTCCTCCCTGGTTCCTCCCTGGTTCCACCCTCTTCTCCCAAGCTCTTAATCTCATTTGTTCCCCTGGTTATCTGTTTCATGCTCCACCCCATGTTCTAGCCCTTTCCCCGCCTGAACTCATAAAACCCCTGCACACCTCAATAAAGCATTCCATTTGCACCTCTACCTGGACTCTGGACCCATCCCTGCTGTGTTACGGCCCCATTCCTCTCCCCACTCAGACCGTGGCAGAAATTTGTATTCAATACAATTGTCCTAGAGAGAAAAAACAAGAGTACTATGGCATCAGAGGCAATCATAGTTTTTACAAATAATCTGTAAACAAAATATATTTAAAGGCCTCTAACAGTGTTTTCGTATGAAAGTTTTTCCAAAACTGTTTTTCCCACTGATATATCCAAGAAAATTAATAGTACAATCAAAATTAGTGTTGTTTATGTCGAAGGTTGAAATTGACATTAATCTTTCACACTATGCATCTAGCAGCATAAGAAAATTCCATAATAAATTGAACATTGCTAATTATTTCAGATACTAGACTGACATTACCTTTAATAATTTAATTTCATTTAATAATTGAATGTAATTAAGTTCAATACAAAATAATTATTCTTGTTAATTTATTATGACTAGCTTTACCCAGAACTAGCACGTTGGGAATCATGTCCTTCACAAAGTTTTCTAATGAGCTTTTGGGAACTAAGCAAGGTAAGTACAGGTTATGCAAGGGTGATCAGCTGGTATGTAGGCACCCAATGAAATGGGCCTTTATTTGTCTCTTTGACACTGAATGATTAATGAACAAGAGGATGTCTGAGCTTACTGTACTGCTTGCTTCTACTGCAGAATCATTTTTATTAATTTCATTGCTTTGGAAAACAGCTGACATTCAATCTGGCTGAGAGAACTAAGATATTTCTGAACTGACTTCAGCAATCTTTCTTTTTGACAACTGGCTTGGAATGAATGAAGCCACACAATGAGTGATCAGCCACACATTTGAAATAGGAGCTGTACACCTTAAACAGATATTGAACTTGAGCTATATGTTAACATTTTGCATAATTTTAGAGACACTTCTCAAATCTTGATTGAATTCTGGATTTTGTACTATGAATTAAACTGAAGGACATATATTTATAACCTTTTTTTGTTGATAATGGAAGCTTTTCAAGTATTTTCATGTGAATTTTCTTGAGAACATCCCTTCCTCTCGACTGTGCATTTCAACATTACTTTCCTTGTGGTGAGTTACCTCAGGAGTTCAAGTTTTATAATTTTGGGGAACAGAATGAATTGTGTTTTCTCTGCACTGTTTATATTACTGAGGCCCCCACTCCTGCCATTATCAGTTATTTTAGTAATTTCTGCAGAACATGGATTCTGAACTGATTCTAAGAAGGCACGGACTTTTTTTAGTTAAATAAGCCAATTTCAAATAGAATTTTATTAGCCTAGAGTGAGCCATGTCTGCAGTGCAAAATATTCTTGATCTGCAGACTGAAAAGGTTTTAAAACTACTTGTCTTTCCCATGTCAATTGTTCCACATGACCAAGCAACAAAGGAGAAATTAAACTTTATATTTCCAGAACTATACCTTACTGCTGGAACAACCTGGGTGTCATTATGTTTTCTTATTAGTTTGAAATTTTTATTTAATATTTTAAGATGTCTCTTAGATTATCTTATTTTTAAAAGACATTGTTAAAATCATACTCAGAAGAGGGGGAAAATAGCAGATTTTATTCTTATTGTTACACTTTGTAGCTATATCTACATAAGCCAGTTATTCTTAAGCAATTAGCATAAAATTAGTGAGAGCTGTTTAAATTCTGTAATTGCCAACAAAAGAACATCACTGTCATGGGTGATGCAATACAAAACCCAGTGAAATCTTGAGTATTCTTGTCAGCATCCAAACACTTACTGTGTTGCAAAAGTTGCTTCTTATACCTATAAAGTCACAATCATGACTTTTTGCTAGATAATCTCCTCCAATTTTATTATTTTAGTTAAGATAAATGGATTTATGAATGTGTCTTTTGTTCCCACTAGTTCTCATATTGCAATTGGGGAAAAATTTAAAAAAAAAAATTGTAGTCATTTCTAGTTAAGACTGCTGTGGAACAGTATCTATCTTTTTTATTTGCTGTAAGTTTACTTTGTGGATTCTGTAAATATTAGTAAAAAGGAGACAAGAAAAGACATGACTGCTTTTTTGCCTGACAGATTCTTTGTGGATTGTGTGGAATTCCAGAAGAGAGCAGAAATATTTCCTCCTCTGAAGGCATCTGAGTGTGCTCTGCCAAGAAGAAAGGTTTCATTGAGGAAGTGTAGACATCTGTGATACCGAACTAATAATGAAGCCTCCTTATGCAGTCAAAGAAAAGAAATAAGTCAGAATATCTTAAGGTAGACATCAAAATAGTTTTATGATTTGCTCTGTTAAGAACTGAGTCTTTCCATTAACTGAATGTAGAGTTTACAGTAACTAATTGAGATAGGTACAAGACTTTATATATATATACTACTAGTTGATGTGACTAACAGGCTAAGAGATACCTAAGAATAGAAGAAAAAAGTGCATCGTAAAATCTAATGTGACAAAATTATTTTCTCAGAAACCAAGAGGCAATTGTGTAGAGTTTGTTGTTTGAAGAACCCCCATATTTCTATTAGAGAAAAAGACTGCAGGAAAAGTTCCAACAGAAAAAGATTTAATGAGTATAAGGAAAACTGATTATCGATCCCTTTCTTTTCTTAATCTGTTTCACTCGAAGGATTTTTTTTTTTTATATAATAAAACAGAGCATTAAATATAGAAAATGCTTTAGGAAATTTAAAGACACTTTAAAAAACTATTCAGTGTATTAGACTTGCAACATAAGCTCTTCTTTTTTTAACTAATATCTGTAAGATTTTCATCATCAATTTTTTTTTCCCTGAGAATATTGAAAGCCTAATATGTTACTACATGATTTGTGGCCTTTGAAGAACATCAGTTGCTTCAGGTGACAGGTGGAACCTTGATAGCTTTCAAATATATATCTAACCTTTTCCAGTTTGTAAATCCACATCAAGTATATGCTTTGTTTGTATACTTTGTCTGAAGTAGTTTGACATGAGTTTGAAAGAGCAATAGCAATAAAGGATTCCCTCCCTAGTTTCAAAATAATGATAAATAATGATACCCTAAGAGACATCAAACCAGAGTACCCAGTGTTTCAATAATGGCCTGTTGGTTAAACTAGAGAGCAGGATTTTTATACCAGGTGGCATGAAACATGCATAGACAAGATGTTGAAAGAGAGGATTAGAACTTCAAATTAATTCCACAAATTGGAGAAAATAGGGATAAAATTGAGACACCTTCATTTTCATAAGCTTAGACAGAATAATTATCTATTCAAGTACTAGACTATTTATTAGGTAGTTAGAAAAGGCGAACGTTCTAAGGCATCTATTAGGAAGTATGAACAGTGTTTTATCATGTAAAACATAGGGAGTAAAACTTCCAACATTTTAAGCATTTCATTTTATGAGAGATATAAAGAGAAGACAATCCTCCCCCCCCCAAAAAGCACAGGAATGACCTAGTAAATATGAAGTACAAAAAAACCATGAAAAGAAGTGGTGTAATTTTCCCTAGAAAACTAAGAAAGGACATGCTAAAACATATTCATGTACTTAGAAAGCTGATATGGAGAGGAAGTGAATAATCTCTTCCTCAAGTGTAGGATTTAGGGAAAGGAGACAGAAACTGAAATTGCTGGAAGAAAGAGTTTGGCTGGACACAAACACTTTAGTGTTAAAAGTAGTGATATTCCACCTTTACATGCAGCTGGAACAGCTTGAGGTTACAGAAACAGGCTTGATTAATTGCGTGGTTTTTTGATGTACATATGACCTATAATTAATAACTAGAGTTTTCACGGAGTAGATAAATTGTTCTAGTGACCAAAGCTTTGTCATCAATAAACATTTTATTCTGGAAAATCTTTCAATTATGTTTTGTTTGCTTATTTGCTTTTACTGGGGAATGTATTTTCAATACTATCAATAGTAATTAAAAATTATTGGCAATTTTTAATGTTTCAGTTCTGTGTGCCAAAATTCAGATAAGGGAGTCTCAGTTTTTCATTGTGATGTTTATGTATTTCCTAAAACTTTGAAAACATTCAGACTTGCGAATTTGGCACCTGAATGTTTACATACTAAAATCACTTGTAACAAATAGCAAAATTCTCCAAAACTGCTGAGGGCAGACAATCCCAAAAGACAATTATTCAGCCAACCTATTTTCATGTCCAGATGCTAAATTTAGTCTGAATGTACCCATGGATATTGTGGAGTTTTCCTCAGTGGGAGTCTTTAAAAACAGTTTGAAGAAACTTCCATCAACAGTGATAAATGGTCTGGTGTTTGAAATCTGAGTTCATATTTTGGTTTCTCTACTTAGTCGATTTTTTATGAAGCTGTGTAATACATGAGGGAAAGATGAAACAGAAGATTCTATATGTGAGATATTGAGTGTATAGAAAACCTTTTTTTATATAATAAGTTGCAAAAAGGCTAACAATAATTATAGGAACCTCTTTTGTGATGAAGGTTCCAGAAGAAAGTGTAAAGTGTTTGTGCTCAGAGCAAGGCTTGGATGATAACATTTTCATGAGTAGGAGAGGGAAAGAGCCAATCTGATTGAAGAAAGAGAGAATAAGAAGCTCAAACAGTTGTGTCAAATTCCTCCTTACAAATTAAGTCTACCAATTTTTTGAAAAAGACAAAAAAGACAAAAATGTTGAGAAACATCGTTACCAGATCCTAAGTATCAAATGTCATCTGATAGCTGGGTGATATGATACATCAAGCAAAAGAGATGATCAGAGACTCTCTTTCTGAATGTAAAGGTGAATGTCCTAAATGGAATAATAGCTGATTTAGAGACCATATTTAACATCTTTGTAATTTATAATCCTATTTTTTTCAATTTTATGTTGAAAGGAATTGTGTCTTATTATTTTCACATTAATTCCCATACATGTTCTTACTCTCTTTTTTTCTGTGTTAACTGTTTTCCCTCCTAAACTTTTTTCTTAACTTTCACCTGCTTCACTTATTTTTTGTCTCTCATAGACGGAATATACAATCCTGTGATTTTGGTGTTCTTCAGCTCTCATTTTTGCTTTTAATATTTTTTTCTTTAATCTTTGTCTAAATATTCTTCTGAAATCTGTTTCTCCTCCTCCTCCTCATCCTTTATTTGTCAGACTCAGTTGATCAGTGCTATGCTTTTTGTGTTCTTACTTACACTCCACAGCATTCTTTGTCCTTTATGCTTTCTACTCACCCCTCTTTTTCAACCATTCTTGTTACTCAAATGTTTGTTCTTATGTCATTACCTCATCTGTTGATTGCATTCCAGGATTTTGTTTCTATTGCTATCTTGTCTGATTTCCCTCAAATATTTGAAATATTTTCCAAAGCTTTCATGGCAAGTTAAGACCACAGAACTTTATGTCTATATATACTTAAAAAGAAACAGCATGACACTTTCAGCTAAATCATCTACTTCCCACAGGTAAGAATATTTTGCATATTCTCAGATATCTCTGTTTTCTTATTTTTCTACTATACTGACTGATGGATTGATTGGGTTGAGATTATACATTCTTTGGTAGAGGTATCATAAAAGATCATAATCTGTCCTGTGTTCACTCATAGATGCTATTTTTGCTCCAGCCCAGATAGCTATCACAGTAGGACAGAAACTAAATCAAATGGAGGCATGAGCACCTGCTAGTTAGTCTAGTGCAGCTGCTTAGAACTGTGTCTCTCAAAAGCTTTAATTATAAAGAATACTAAAAACATAAGTGACTCAGAAAATCACTAGAGCTTACTTGGTATGTCTGATTCAGAAAATTCTTGGCATAGAAAAATGTGAAATCTAACCTGTGTTTTAATTTTAGACTACAATTTGGGTTTAGAACAGAAAAACCCATCCCAAAAATCACTCTCAGAGTGAATACTACTGTAAATCCTCCACAACTATTCACAGCCAACAAAGAAAGGAATAAAACTGAAGTATTTTTTTAGATTACTGAACTTTAATTTTTCACACCTCCTTCACATACATCTGGGGTGGCTTGAAGAGTTAGTAATAAACTTGATTAATTGCTTGGCTTTTTGATGAAGGAATCATACTATATAATTAGAGATTTCACTGAAGTGGGTACATTATTTCAAATCTTACATAGATAGGGGAGGCTTTCACTTTAAAGATTTGTCACTAAGATCCATTTCCCTCTGAAAGATTATTTTTAATGGGACCAACATTTTCTAATTCAATAATATAATGCTTTACAGTTCAAAGTAACGAGTCATTTTTGATGATTCAGTTTTATGCCCCCAAGTTGAGACATCTTAGACAGTCCCAATTTTCTGATCTGTTAAGACACTATCTGTGAAGATTTTCTAGATAGAGAACCAAACGATGAACACTAAAATCACATAGGTGAAAATAATGGATATCTTCTGCAAGGTCAGTAAGAAATAAGGTGGATTTGGTACTTTCACCAAAACACAGAATGTTTAGGTTTGGAAGATACTTCCGGAGGTCATCTGGTCCAACTCCTCTGCTAAAGTGGGGCCACTTAGAGCTGGATGCCTAGGACAATGTCTAAACAGGTTTTGAATATTTCCAAGGTGGGAGATTTCACAGTCTCTCTGGGCACCCTGTGCCATTGATCAGTCACCCTCAGTGTTTCCTGACATTCAGACAGAGCCTCCTGTGTTTCTGTCTGTGCCCATTGTCCCTGGTCCTGCCACTGGGTACCACTGAAAAGGGCCTGTCTCTGTCTCCTTTGCACCATCCCTGAATGTATTTTTATGCATTGATAAATACTGGCTGAGCTTTCTCTCCTCCAGGTTAAACAGTCTCAGTATTGTCAGCCTTTATACATATGTGAGCTGCACCAGACCCTTAACCATCTTTGTGGCCCTTCTTTGGACTCTCTTCAGTATGTCCATATCTTTCTTGTACTGAGGAATCAAGGACTGGACACAGCACTCTCACCAGTGCTTAGTACTTAGTCCTTGGCATGCTGGTAACACTTTACCTAATGTAGTCCAATATAATATTAGTCTTGGTATTAATCTCACCAGAGCGGGTGGACATTTCTTGAAGGAACTATGGCCTTCCTTTGGAAGGACCTATGTCAAAGCAGGAGAATATTGTGAGAAGAAAGGAGAGACAGAGACAACTGGCCACAGTTCAGCTATGAACTGACCACAGCCCTCCATTCTCCATGCTCCCTGCAGCACTTTGTGGAGGCAGAAGGAAAAGAAAATGGGAATGAAAGAGTGAAGTTGACCCTGGGAAAAAAAAAAAAGAGGTGGAAGAAAAGTGTTTATTTAATTTGGTTTTGTTTCTCAACATTTTAAATGGTAATACATTAAATAATTTTCTACGATGGAGTTTGTTTTGCCAGTTATAGTAATTGCTATGGAAACTCCCCACCTTTATCTCAATCCATGAGCATTTTCACTGTATTTTGTTCTTTGAGTGGAAGTGAAAGAGCAATTGATGAGCTTCTGGCAACCACAGAGGATCAACACAGTACATCTCTATGCAACAATTAGTCCTATTTTTTCTTAGGAAAAATTAATTCACTAAATCATCTACGTTCATTTAAAAATATTTGACTTTCATATATTCCACGTATTTAGGTTAGGGAATCTAAAGACTTTATTGGATGACTAAGTAGCAGATAGATGGGACAATTTTGAACATTGTACAAGGCAAGTTAGCCCTAAATCACAGTAATGACATATTCCCATTTGCACTGTGTTCAACCACAAATACTTGTTCCTTGGTATTTTTTGCTTATGATGGATGGATCCCAGCGTCAAAATGTGTCACTAGGAACATCCACAAGAGGTTTCCTGATGTTGACATTACGTTTGGTAGGTTAAACTCCAGACCTATCTTTTGCATTTTATTTCTCTTCCTAGGTAGCATTCTCACTGGAGGATTCGTGACTCATGTACCTTGAGCACTTTGTTTAGTTTTGAGCCGCCCACTACAGAAAAGATGCTGAGCTGCCTGAACATGTCCAGAAAATGGGAATGAAGGTGGTGAAGGGTCTGGGGTACAAGATTTGTGAGGAGTAGATAGACTGGTTATTAGGAAAAGGAGGACTTTGAGGATGGTGAAGAGTTTGGAGGGGAAGCCTTATGAGGAGCCGCTGAAGTCACTTGGTTTGTTCAGCCTGGAGCAGACTGAGGAAAGACCTCATGGCAGTCTACAACATCCTCACGAGGGGAAGCAGAGGGGCAAGTACCAACCTCTTCACTCTCTTGACCAGTGACAAGACTTGAGGAAATGGCATGAAGCTGAGTCATGGTAGATTTATGTTGGATATTAGGAAAAGGTGTTTCACCCAAAAGGTGATTTAGTACTGGGATAGGCTCCACAGGGAAATGGTCACAGCACCAAGTCTGCCAGAGTTCAAGAATTGTTTGGACAATGCTTTCAGGAGCATAATGTGATTCTTGGGGTGTCCTGTGGAGGGCCAGAAGTTGGATCCTAATAGGTCCCTTCCAACTCAGTATATTCTATGATTCTATGAAACATTTCTTCTTCTAAAGAGTTATCAAATATTTGAACAGGCTGCTCAGAGAAGTGGTGGAATCACCATTCCTGGAGGTTTTTAAAACACATGTAGACGTGGCACTTAAGGACATGGTTTAGAGGTGGACTTGACAGTGTTAGGTTTATAGTTGGACTCAATGATCTTGAAGATCTTTTCCATCCTAAATGATTCTGATTCTTCCGTGTTCCATGACACTTTGGTGTTAAAAGGCAACTCTTCTCTCGTACATATTCTCTGAAGTATGCAGAAGAATGAACAATTTTTAAATTCAGGCCATAAGACACACACTGTATAATATCATATTAATTGATTCTATTAAGAAATTAAACTCTAGGAAAAGGATGGTAAGAAAGCTAGAAGTGATTTTGTTGCTGATTGACAAATTCCAAAGAAATTACAGCTTGTAGTTTTCCTTCAAAGACAGGAAAAATGCACACATTCATTTCACTTTTATATATTGTTGCAACTCTTCACAATCCTTAATTTAGCTTCTATTTTGATATAAAATCTTATTGATTTAGCAAGTGCTGTGTTTGAATGACAATGTTTCCATAGAGATTGCAGGACAGGAAGGTATATTTCTGAAATGCCACACATCTGACATCAATGATAGGATGGCTCCAGGTAGACAGCACACTTATGCAAAGCCACATGGAATAAGTTGGAGACCAGTGTCCTTACTAGGAAACCTACGAAGATAAAACTCTTTTCTCTAATTGCCATTACTTCTTTACTAACTAGTAAGATGGATGCAATGAAAAAAAGAAAACAAAGTAAAAAAAGGAAAGAAAAAAAAAGAAGCACGCTAGATGCATGACTTTTAGATCTTTGCACTCCAAGTAAATATTGGCTTCACTTGTCTTAAGCATTTAATATCTCAAAAAACCCCACAGTATTATTTACTTGCTACCTTATTTTTCCAATCATCAAACCAGAACTCACTTCTGCTATGTGCTGAGTATTCTGGCAAGGTTGAGAAAAAATTCCAGCAGTTTCTGCTGACATTTAGCATGACTTGCAGTTAAAAACAATATTCCTTTTGTTTCAAGGGTCATGTTCAGAGGTGGTAGCTGTGGCACTTATTAGATTGTTGTAAACACCCAGCTCTGTTACAATTATTTCAATCAAAAGCAAAATGGGTGTTTCCTGACATAATTGTCTGAATCCATTAAAAAAGCCCTTTATTCTTGTCTTTTCAGTGGGGTGGGGTGCTTGCTTGTTTATTTATTATTGCTGGTTTTTTCCCAGAAAACCTAGCTTAAAGAAAAACCTAGTTTAAAGAAAAACCCATGGAGGGAGAGGGAAAGGGAGAGGGAGAGGGAGAGGGAGAGGGAGAGGGGGAGGGAGAGGGAGAGGGAGAGGGAGAGAGAGAGGGAGCGGGAGGGGAGAGGGAGGGGGAGGGGAGAGGGGAAAGGAGGGGGAGGGGGGTGGGGAAGGGAGGGGAGGGGAGGGGAGGAGAGGAGAGGCAAATATATCCTGGGCTGCATCAAAAGCAGCATGACCAGTAGGTAAAGGGAGAGGATTCTCACTCTCTGCTCTCCTGAAACCCCACCTAGAATGCTGCATTCAGCTCTGGGACCCTCAATACAAGAAGTATGTGAACCTGCTGGCAAGAATCCAGAGGAGGGCCAGGAACTTGATCAGAGACACATATCTGTGAAAGAGAAAACATCTCTACTTACTGTAACCTTCTGTTTTTATCCCATCTTTTACAATATACAGACTTCCAGCCTATACAGGTAAAGAAAACAGATTATAAGTTTGTCAGAAATTCTCAATTTCAGGAGACAGTAAGTAGACACTATTTTCCCTCTCAGTTATTCTACAATAAACCTCCTTTAACGATAACTTTATTTTATTGAAACATATGTTTATACCTGCATTATAGCAAGAGAATATTGTGTTTTGTTAGATTTCTAAGCACAGGTCACGCTGGTGCCCTTTACTTAGCCACACATATTTAAACATATACAATCCTGACTTTCTCTCGTCTTTCTTGTTCCTTACATGCATTGGATTGGACCAAGTCCTGTGAAATGGGAAGTGTCAGTGCACTGCCAGGAACACTCATTCTTTTATTTCTTTCTCCTAAGAGACATTATTCCTTGTTATGAAAGGGAGAATGGGAACTGAAGACTAATAAGACTTTATGAAAAGATTTTTTTTAAAGCTTCTAATACAAGTAAACTTAATAAACCTAATAAAATACTACTTTTTGCTTGCTATGCTTTTATCTAATCTTATGAGATATTTTTATCACTTTGATGGGTGTAAGGTACTGTACTTAGTGATTAGAGCTGTTTCACAATGACATTTGGAATATATTGTAATCAGCAAAATGATCCTTCTGGTTTGTAGTCTTCCTTTGAAGGCCTGTCAGAGCACAAGGACATTTTGTCTATTCCATCTTAATACTATTTTCTCCTGGCTTTCATCTCTTCTGTAAACCACAAAACATAATAGTAAATGGCTTAACCAAATGGACATAAATGTTACTATCATTATTTTCCCTTTGAGGGGCAAACTATCCCAGCAAGGCTGCTGAATGAAGCACAGTGATGTAACCACATGCGTAACTGTAGACAGAATAGGCAACTGTGAAAAGGATATTGGAAAAACATGATGACAAGTATCAGGATAATATGGGGAATAGAATATGAAAGGTTGGTTGGCAATCTGTTCTGATCAGAGCTGTACCATGTTTTAACTGTCAGCAGCAAAACTTGAACTGAATAGACTTCAAAGGAAGTGAAACCCCACAAAGGACATAAAGAATTATCCAAAGGTTGCAATATTATTTTTTTTCTGGGGAAGATTATGTTGAGCAACTTTCTTGTTTGTTTTGGGGTTTTTTTGCTTGTTTGGTTGGTTAGTTTTTGTTTGTCTGGGGTTTTAATAATTAAAAAAAAAACCCAAGAGAAAAAATATTTCCATTACAGAGGGGGAAAATGAACCTATGCTCATAGTGAATAGTTACACTAATACACAGTAAACTGTGAATTCACCTTTAAATTATGAGTACCCTAGTAATTCCCTTGGAAGTTAATCTAATGCTTGTGAAGTAAAAGACCTATTGTTTGATGCTTTGTTTAACAAGAACATTAATTAAAACTAGTTTAATAATGATATTTTGCATAGCTATATAATGAACTACTATACAATGATAGGTAATGTACATTCAACAAAAGCACTGTTTTATATTGGATTTTTTGTGAAATAAACTTTTTCCTGTGGAAAAGAATAATGTAAGCTTTTGGTTTTTTACTTCCTTTCTGGAGGGTCCATTATTGTTTCAATACTACTGTGTTACATATTTAAGCTCTTTGACAAAATGTAGCTATGCATGTTTTAAGGAAAAAATAAAACCAAAACTTAACAACTGGTTAATAATATGCAGCATTGTAGAACGTCAAAGAACATTAAAATAGAATATTATTTTCAGCTGCTGAAACTGCAAAGGAAATGTACTTTAATTTGCGACTTTACTTTCATGAGCATGCTTAAGTCATAGGCCTTTCAAAAATCTGTCTTTGACATTTCAGCTAAAGAAAGCAAAATTGTAAAGGGCAGGCAAGGCCTTCCAATGCCAGACTCCAAATATGTATAGAAATTGCTGTTGTGTGTACAGACTTTAAAGTGTTTTCTAATTCCAATTGAATTCAGTAAATTCAATTTTCTTAAGCTGGATTTCTCTGATCCTACCCCAAAATTGAATTCACAGAGCTAGTGGAAGAAATTATTAGGTTGGTCTGCTCCTTTTGTCCAACAGCTTAGGCTGTGTCCAGGGTACACTACAAGATGTTATCCAGAGGTACAGGGCAATATAAGCTAATTTTTGCCTTTGATTCAGCTGAAAAGTTCTTTTAAGTTTTGGGTTTCTCAACCTGAACCAAATTGTCTCACTACTATAATAAAGGACATTTTAAGCTATTGTTTCTTTGTGACAGAACTTCTTCACTCCATATATTATAAGCTCTGAAATACTAATTTATCGAGAGAAGAAGCACATAGAGATATTCTTTAGCTTGAAGATTCAGATCCGCACCTAAAAGAGGGAGGAAAAAAGTGCTAACTCTCTCTGCAAATTGTATCTGTTGATCCACAAAAATGTGAAAAACTGTCAATATAAATCATAGTAGTGTCTTGATTTCCCAGTATTCTCTCTTTTGTACCCTCATCAAAAGTCCATACAGTCAACATCAATACCTGGTTTTGATGAGAAATGCAATCTTAAACAGGATGAAGATTTGTTCCAAATTTGTCTGCAGGTAAGTTTCTATATTCCAACTAAGTAAGATCAACATCATACTTTTTCAGAAAGTACTATGCTATTTCTTTTCCTGTTCTCCCATAACTAACCTTGAATAACCAATATGGGTTATATGCAAAAGTTCATGTGGAGAATTATAGTGTAACTCTTGGGGATGGTCCTGTGCAGGGCTAAGACTTGGACTCGATGATCTTTGTGGGTCCCTTCCAACTTGGCATATGCTGTGATTCTCTGATTCTGTGAATTCTTTACTTATTAAAAAAAGTATTAACTTTTTAAAACTATTTAACTGAAAGATCAGTTACTCTTTCAACCTCATCATTAAGAGATATTTGATAAAATCAGTAGTCCTTACCCGTACTGAGTGGTGATCATATTTAACAGTATGATTTTTAGAATGCGTAGTAATACGATGTTGTTTCATGGTTTGGACTAGTCAGTCATACACAGTCCTTCAACTGCAATAAATTAGTCCAGTAAAAATAGTTAACTTACTAAAAATTGGTATAATTTTGGATTTAAAGTACAGATTTGGAATCCATAATTCATTCTCCACCTCTAAATTAATAATTCAATTTCAAATATGCTTGTCTTTTTATTGCATTTACTATCAGACTTATGGTATAACTAAGTTCTCTTACAGGGTCAATTTGTTACATTTCCAGTCTACTTCAAACACTCAGCATTCCCAGAGACTGTTATAGCTGATGTTGGTCTCAAATATATCTGTTTTAAATACATAACATCCTCTCAATGTTTAAAAATGGTAAGATAGTTTTTGTGAATGAAATCAGTTATTATAGTAACCCTTTTGTACATGTGCATTTGTAACTACCTGTTCTTAAGGTATGAAATATACTTAAAACAAACCCAGAGAAGTAACTGAAGACAAGACATACACTTAAGTATTTTAATCTCTATGTTATTCCTTCCTTTTTTTGATTCTTAATTGTCATAGCTATAGTTTAAGATGGCATACTGACTGGTATATTAATTATTATGTGTTACTGGAATATGGTGATTTAGGAGTTAGTTGTTTTAAAATTTCAGATGTCCCTTGTATATTTTTGGGTCCAAAATGGCCAGCACCAAATATATGGTTAGTTGAATACATTTCACAGCTGCATTTGGAACTTGAACTAGAACTGCACTATGAAAATCCAACTTACAGGCATTTATTTTTTGTGTCCTTACATAGAATTACCATAACAAATTCTATGATTTCTGTTACTCCTGGTGAAAAATGGCAATAACAAAAGACAATGGCAAATAGACTGATTAGCACTGAGTAAAAATCCCTAAACCTGTCTATGAATACCTGCTCATTCCAGAGTAACATTCCCTCTAAAATATTAGAGGGAATTTGTCATTGCTCTGGTAAATATATGTTTCAGGATGGAGCTGGGAATAGTTGCAGCAGATAAACTATTGAGCTGATTAGGAACTTTCAGTTATAAATTTCTGGCTTTTAAAGATAAAACACGTCTCTTTGTGCATGCCTACCCGGTCTCTCTGCTTGTTACAGCTGAAGGGAATGAAAAGATTTTGCTCTTCGTGATATTTATTCCTGTATCCACTGAATGCAATGGTGGTTGTTATCATTGACTTCGTTAGCATAGAGATTCAACTCTGCAGATCCATAGAAATCTAAGAGTGTTCCCAGCCATGCCATTTTGCACAAACTCATCCAATTTCTGATCCCCAGTTCTGTTTCCCTTTTGAACCCCCAAACTGTTTTTTTTTTAGTCAATTATAAGAATCCAATGGTTTTGAATCTAAGCCTTCCTTCCTGCTAACCATCTACTTATATGTTTGATTACGTAAAGGAATAGGATGGAATACTTCCTTCTTTCCTTCCTGCTAACCAGGAAGGAAAGAAGGAAGTATTCCATCCTATTCCTTTACGTAATCAAACATATAAGTAGATGGAGAGAGAAGCCTCTTCCCCTCTTCTCTTCTGGCAAGGTTTGGAGACAGCAGACTCCCGCAGCCGGTCTCACTCCTGTGGGGGAGCTGAGGCCTGGCTGGGCCTACGGGGTCTGTTGTTTCTGCTGATCCGGAGTCCGGTAGCGTGGCAGCAGCGGCGTTGAGTGCGACTGTGCTATTTCAAGGAAAATATTAAGGTTTTATTTGGCTAGTTTTTTACTGAGTGTGTATACCTGGTTTTTTTTCCGGGTTTTTTTTGTTGTTTTGTCCCTTTTCCCTTTCCCTTTTCTGTTTTTGGGTGTTGGGAGTTTTTTTCTTATGTGTATATAGTTGTTGTAATTGTATATATAAATGTAATATAAGTGTAAATATATTTTGGTTCTCCTGTTGTTTATTTTTTTCCCTTGATTTTGGAGGGGGAGGAGCTCTTCTGGTGAGGTTTGGAGACTTGTCAGGGAGCCAGCTCCAAACCACCACAAAGCTATAATACCACATCACTCAGAGTAACTTTTCTCCTACACATTTCCTTCCAAACCTCTGCATAAAAGTTTACCTGATCTATCATCTTCTCTCTGCATATAAACCAATTTTATCTGTATGTTCTTTGTGTTTAAGAAGTCTTATATGTAATAAAGGTACTAAACAGGCAATCAGAATTTTCTGGCATGCAGTTTTCTAGTCTGCATTTAGAAAGGCTCACAAATGATTATAGTAACAAATATTCTAGTCTCAATTAAAAGTAATCTATTAAAAACATTCTTCTTGGTTATAGATGTAATAATATATATATGTGTACTAGCTGAAGAAGTCCAAACAACTTACTGCTCATAATAGTTACAATTATCGTGAGGATATACTACAACTAAAATGAACAGGAAATGACACAAACTACGAAACATTGAGTTTTTAGCATCTATTGTTATAGCTGGGGAAAAACTGGTTCTGTTCATGCAGCTATTCAACAAAGACAACTGTTGAAGTCGCTGTGGGAGTTTCATATTCTGAAAGACTTTAATATGATCCCTTTGAATTTGCCTTTATTTCTTAACATTTCTTTGTCTGAGGTTATCCTTCTGGCTTCAAGTGCCTCTATAACAATCAACATATTCAAATTGCAAGCATTAAGACCAGGAAATAAACAGTGAGATGCCCCATATAAAAATTCACCACATTCATACCATACATTACATACATCAGTCAAAAGATTACTTCTTCCTATCAAGACCAGCGATGCAATGGGCCTTCCTCACAACAGACTTAAGGTGCCTGCTACAGTGTTTGTTCATCTCAGCTTCCACAGGATAACAAGATTTCCAGTGGTCTGTATTGCAGCTGATGATGGGTTCAAAATCCAGTGGTAGCATTTTTCAGTTCTTTCTGTGGTGAATATTAGTGTTAGCATACTGAAAAATAGTTTTCCTTGTATCATTTTTTGATGTTTATATTTAAATAATCTTATAGAATGTTGGGGCTCTGTATGTGAACCACCTTAAGAAACTGCATCTTAGTTTCTCTTTTTTCTGGGTAAGTATAATGCCCAAAAATGGAATGAGGCATCCTGTGGAGCTTGTGAAAGGGATTCCCATAATGAAAGTTGGCGGAAACTGAGTGTCAAGATACTCAGTCTACACCAAATGGTTGCACATCAGAAATGTTCACTAAAAGGATATTAAATCTTTAAGTTGTCTAATAGTACCAGTAGTTATTGTGGCACTCCTGGTACTTATCTCTGTATTGAAAGCTTTATCTTAATTGTTATATTAAGATGGGTGAAGTGATATTAATAACTGATCTTCTTTTCTCTTTACTAAATGTGTATAAAGTTTATCTTTACAGAATGTCATGATCATAATTTAATTATCCCCTGTGAGAAGATGGGATGCAGTTTTATGTACAATTAATAACTAAAAAATGTCTTTAATAGAATTGTTATTGTCGAAATCACAGTCTGATATTCCTGTACTTTGGTAATGCAAGGAAATAAAGTTCTTCCCCATCAGCCATCCAGTATAAAAGGACACAGGCAATGAGTTGAGTTGGGGTGTACCAAGATTATTTTCCTCCCTCTTCTCATTGTCTGTTTACTTGGCCCAAAAAGAGAGCATTTCAGTTTGTGGTTTTCACACTTTCTCACACTATGTTCTGTTATCTAACAGCCTATACAGATTGAAGGTACCTTAAAACAGGTAGCTGATTAATCTATGCCATTCAATCTTTCAGTAGAAATACTAACTAACAAAAAATACTTCAGATAATGGAAAAAAAGTCTATTAATCATCAAAAAAAGGTATAATAATAGGGATAAAAATCTGCTTCTGTTGGTAGATCAGTTTTGAATGTTTGAAAGGCACATACATACACATGTACTTGCATTTGAGTTGTAGCCAATCCATGCAGTCTGTAAGCTGCTGTCAATTTACTGCATCAACATCCATCACATAAAGTTATTACATATGCATCTATCATTTGGTGTATTAGAAATAAAGTCATTGTAATAGAATTTTGTCATAAAATCAATAACTTGGAAAATAAATTTCTTGGCTTCACCTCAACGTTTACAGTGTTTGGTAGCAGCACATCGTTATCTTTTGACAATGTTCTATAGTGGTGGCAATATCTCTTAATTTAAGACCAAGTACACTATATGTCCTTTAATTCTTTTATTATTTATAGATTTTTGCACTAAAGCTACTATAAGGTTCAATGAAACACAAGACATGAAACACTGTTCATTTCAATACTTTATTGTAAACCTGACTCTTCACACATTTGCATTAAATTGTTTCATGCTCTGACTTATCTATACTGTATTGAAAATGTAACACTGCAAAAATGCAATAGCATGTATTTATTAAATGTATACCAAGTCTGCTGCCTGTCTTCAGATGAGACGTTGAATGGGTGTGGGAGTTAGTAACATGAGAAGTTCTTTTTTTTTTGATCTAGCCAAGCATCAATAGAACTTCTTTGGGTACTGAACTTTTCAGATTGGTCACTGACATATCTGAGACAGTACTGTATATCTGTGAATATTTGTCATGACCACAGTTTTTAGGTAAAACCTATAGAATTTATGTTTGGATGGATTTTATTCCCTCCATACTGGCTTTTTAATTGTGTTAAACAATGGAAATGAAGAACATGACTATAAACTAAAGGCCATTTGATATTTTTTCTCACAATATCAGTTATCATTAACATTCATTTCTGTTGACTACTGATAAAACAAGTGACAAAACACTGCTGACTTACAGATCAACTTGGGAAAAGCTCCAGTGATGTGTCAGTGCTGGGTTTGTCTCTGCCTTAGAAGAGAGATGATAGATAATTCAGTAACATGACCTAAACCCAACTCTTCTCACACATTTGCTTCAACTTCTGAGTGCACTACTGTTGGAAGATGAAAACGAAGAATGGAAGAAAAGCATCGAACCCAAGGTTCCTCCTGAAGATGAAACCAATTTATAAATGGATACAGATTGCAATGGACTATTTGAGTTTATGCATTTTGGGTTTTATGTCATGTTTCCTAATTTTCTGTGTAATTCCCTATGTACTGTGCTTTAAGTCCTGGAAAATTCCCTTGTCCCTCATGGTCCTGAACCCTTCCCTCTCATTGGTTGAATTTTGCTGCATTGCAGTACCCTTCCCTATATGGTTGTGCCATCCCCCTGTTTTGCATGCTCCGCCCTTGCTCCTCCCCAGTTACACTCTCCTTCTAGCGAGTTCTCAGCTTACCCTATAGAAGGTGAGAGCCATTTTAATAAAGAGGCCATTTCACCTTGGACCCTTGAATTGTGCTGACCCTTTCTTCCCGTGAAAAGCCACACATTACCACCAACCTTAGAATGGAAAAGAAGAGATAGGAAAAAAATCCAAGGTGTAAATGTTTTTTTCGATGATTTTGTGTGTCTCAGGAAGACTCTTACTGTCCCTTTTCTATGAAACCTGGGCAAAAAGGAGAGAAATTCTGGAATTGCAGGACCCCATTCACTAAGGTAGATGATGTTTTATTAATATTTTATTGAATGGTTTCTTTGTTTGTTCATTTTTTTCTCATTATGGTTTCACTTTGTTTTGTATTGTTACTAAGTCTAGAAAGTCCTGATTTGGAAAGCAAGAAAATGTAGCTGTACTCAAACAGTTAAATAAGCTGCTCCACTTTCCCTCCCCACCCCTACAGTGAGAAAGGGGCAAAGGCATTGTGGAGTTGAGATAATTTACTGAAAGCTAACAACAATGGAAGAAGAAATGCACAGGGACAGCAACATCAACAACATTAATAAAAAAGTATATCATAAAAAAGGTGCTTTATGCACAAAAATTGTTCACCGTCTTGACTCAGTTCCACGCCATCACCGAGACAAAAACAAGATGGCATATTTTCTCTGAAGCTCACAGCGACACACAATTATTCCTGAGACAAAGATAAGATGGCAGATTCTCTCTGCAGCCGGTGTTCCCCATCCCAAGACAGTGAAAAATAATTATGGACAACCCTCCAAAAAGCTGGATCATCTGCATTGCGCTACCCGATTTCCAGACTGATTTAACTCCTCATAGTGCAATCCATTCCAGACTGCTCCACTCTGCTTGGCTATGCTTGGCTCCTCTTGAATAGGTTCGCTACCGCTCTTCCCTGCAGCTGCTTCTGGCATGGGCACCACAGTGCATGAACTCTGCTAGGCTTGGTTGTGTTTGCCACTTGGAGTTGCATTCTTCCTGAGGTACAGGAAGTAACGGGCAGGAGTGAGAGAGTCTGCATCGCTGGTCTCTGCAACTTCCCCAGGAAACAAACAGAAAAAAATGGCATCCTTCCAGCATGCATTCATTTTTTTTCCCTCTTGAAGTTAGTTCCCCAGAAATGGGGGTGGTATAGAGTAGCAAACCTAGCCATGTCCACACCTGTGAGAAAACCCAGGACAATGTAGAAAAAAAAAAGGACTATTTTCTGGTGTCTTAAAGACAATTTTTTTTCTAAGAAGTCTTTACCAAAACGTTTACTGACAGCAATGGGTACCAGTATGCATACTGTCAGTATAAAATATTAATGAAACTGATAAAAAAATCATTTATGGTCATGAATACACTGTGCAATGTAACACAGTGTGGGAAATCCCCTGACCAGCTCTCAGTCAGTTTAAGCAGTATCTGAAGTGACACACTGTCAAATAAGAAGATGCTAGCTGAGATCCTGAAACAGCATTGAAGTGTCAGCCTTATACAGCACCATAAGAAATTATCTCAAAAGTAGGAGGAATTGGCTTGCTGCAGCTCTACTAAAATGACTACACTGATTACTGGTCTACCGCTAATTCTTTCTCTGATATACTGGGAAAATTCTGCATGACTTACAGCATAGGATTTATAGTAAGGCCAGCACATGTTAGAAAAAAAAATGATACCATTGTGAAACATTATACTTCTATTTCAGAATCCAGCACAATTCCTTAACAAGGTAAAATAGTTAACATCACATGGTGATAACAGATAAAGTTGCTGAAAAAAAATTACCTTACAACCCTCAGTTTTCGGTCTCTTGATAATGCTTAAACTTAGAAGAAATAAACTAATCACATAATTGCTCTCACATTATGCAGTTGTTCCCATATAAAGTAGTTGGCACTCAACTAACTAATCAGATATGATTAAAACTGCAGTATTTGTGAATACTTAAAAACAGAAATTTTCCTATTAATCTTAGGAAATGAAATGCAGTATGACTATAGCAAAGAAAATATTGTGTAATAAACAAACATTCATGACAAGCAACAACTCTGAAAGTTAATGTTTGGATTCCAGGATAGAGTGGTGGAAAAAATGGATTCATTTAAAATTCAGAACTCTGGGCAGATTAAAGACCTGTAAAATAAAGAAAGTGGCCAGGAGAACTGAAATAGATATATATCTGGGTTTGGACCATAAAAAATCAGAAAAAAAAAAGTAAAAATTTGTATTTTAAACATCTCCTTCCTGCTCAATATAAAGAGTCTGTTTAATTTTTGAACTCCTTTTTTTCAGTTTTGGATACTTTCTGCACAAGTGTAAATGAACCTGAAAGTGAAAAATATTGAAGGTAAACAAAAAAACCTGACATTCTTGTAAGGTAAATAAAATAGGGTTTCTGAAATCTTTGTTATAGAATTTTGGAAATAAAATATATCAGAATATTTTGAAATCCTGAATGTCAATATTGCTAATATTTTGACTAAATATATTAATGAATTCTAATCAAGTGTAGTAACACTTTTGATCTTTAATTCATTCCACATAGGATACTGAAGAAAATGTAAGTTTCTTAATAACAATACAAAGATCAAAACACTATTGATAGTTCTAATACCTATTCTACAGATTTTACAAGGGTGTATTAACAGCCTGATCTCTGTTTTTTGGTCCATTTCATGTTTTCATCATGTTGTTTTACAGAAATTGTAAAAAAAATCTGTTTAAGCAAAGCATATAATTGTGCAAGTTAACATCTGACTAATCCTCCTGCACACCCTCATAGCTCCCATCTTCAAATCTTATTTCACCTCGAGGTGTGTAAGTTAACCAAGATTTCTTTGAAGGTAACAGTATTTCTAAAGAGGTAGTATTTCCCAGAAAAATGGATTTTAACCATTGTGGTTTCTAAATACGTGGCATACATTTATTTTACTTAAATATCTGCATAAATTGTAGCAAAACCACCACCTTGTTCCAGAAGTAACTTAAAAGCACCAGTACATTTAATTACTTGGGTGTTTATTATTAATAGCTATCCAGTGGACCTGTGTTAAGGTTCATTCAGCATCAAAACATCAAGATCTTACCAATTAATATGTACCTAAGCATATGCAAACATTCAGAATATCCAGGAAATTCAGGTGAAAAATAGCAAAAGAAGAGAAGAAATACAGAGGTAAAATCTGAACTGTTATAAATTTTAAAATTTTTGTTTTACTGAGTATTATACAAAAAATCCCCAAAACTTCCAGCATACTTAGTATTTCAATCCAAAGGAGTATGGCACAGTCATGGGGAGTATGGTATGTAATTTTAATGTGAACAGTTTCCCTTGTATATGATATCTAGTTATGACCACAAGAAAATACATTAGGTTTGTGTAAAATATTTGTAATATTTTTAATTTTTATAATATTATAAATATTTTAATCATATTTATATTTTCCTGCTTAGTTCTCACAAAAGTAAACTTAAAATTTAATGGGGAGGAAGTATTTTGTTTTGGGTTTTTTTTAAAGTGATATTATATAAAAAAAGAAAACAATAGAAAACCATGTAAAGCTATGAAATTTAGAACACAAAAGATAAAGTATTGTGCTGCTTTTTTTTTTTTTAAAGCAGTTTTATGGAATTTCACACAGAACAAAGACCAGAGTCCCAGCCAGAAAAATTCGGTAAACTTCACCAAAAGCTGTGGTGATCCATTATTTCACAGAACTAAAAATTCGTCCAATATTATTTAAAAATTAATCATAGTTAAAATTAATCTCAATATTTAGATTATCTTCCACTTTATACAAATCTACATAACGTGTAGCACAATAAATGTTAATTGCAGCAACAGCAATAAGAAGTTTTTACTATAATCCCTTACAAAATGTTTTATCACTACTGTATGACATAATCCACCTAAGTCTTGGATAGGCAAAAGTAGATTTATTGTACTTCCTGGTAAATAATAGTGAACGGCTTACTCACTTCTGTGTCTGATATATAACAGGAAAGTTAATTGTCTTTTGTTTTTTTATTTACCTCAGTGCAACCACAGATAAGCAAACAGTACAAAACAGCACAGAAGTATTTATTTTCTTTTTTTTCCAGAGAGGAAAAAACTATGGCATAGTATTATTAGTGTGTTCTTAACTGGCATGAAGTGCTAACTGATAAAATGAATGATCATTTTCCATCTAAAATCATAACTTTATATTTTTCAAATGTACTGTCTAAATTGTCCTGACTTCAGACAAAATGTGAAACTTTTCAGTTTACCAACAGCTGGGTTGAATAGGTTCTGTTTAAAAGAATTATCAAATTTAAGGTCCTAATTACCCCTGTGAAAAGATTATAATAAAACATAAGGATGAAATTAATCTGCTGGAATTCAACCAGAAGGTTAATCTGGAGGCTAGGTAATGCTAAACCTCCAAACTTCATCTTTCAACCCTTCAAATAATTTAATAATCAACTCACAGTTATGACATTAAAAAAACATTTAAAAATGTCTTTGATGTCTGTTAGACTATATGTAGTTTGTAAAGCAGTGAACTGGTTTTTTTTAAATTTTCTTACAGACTTGTGTTGCTAGAAAATGTTTCATATAATTAAGCTATTTAAAACATTTCGTAGCTATTCATGTTTCTTTACGGTGAAAGAGAGGTCTTCTAAAGTGCTTCTGTGATAAATGTTCACTCTGGGATTGCTATTCTCTGGAAAACTCCAACTCCCACAGACGTAGAGGCAAAGTTTGCCAAAATGAGTTCATTTTTCAAATTAATTCAAACAACTTACGTTTCTGAAGCTGTCTTAGAAAACCACAGGGAAAAATTTATAGAGTGAGCAACTTCTGAGGAGAGAGGGAGGCAGTTTGTTATCTAGTGAAATTTCTTGTGTGGCAGGACCAGCACACTTTCCAGAAGCAGTCCTTTTCCAAAGGCAGTAAACATTTCTTTTTCTAAGGAAGGAGCAAACAATGATCACTAACCCTTCTCCTTCTTATTGTGTGTTTGTTAATTTGGAAGACCCTTTACACTTTTGACAAGTGGATCCCACCTATTCCAGAGAGGGATCCATGATTGTAAAAGCCAATCCCTGTTATCAACACCAGTCCAACAAACTGATGTTAACTCACAGGATCTGTTCGTTCCTTCTCAAGCCTTTCCATTTCCCTAGCAGTATCAAAGGAAAAAAATGCATGGTCCCTATGCCCTTGACCATTTCCCCCATGTGTCAGATAGGAAAGCATCCTACTTTATCCCAGAATTATAAGCACTGGATTTGAAACTTTATTGTCTGAAAATTCAATGTATTTCATATCTTGTATAAAAAGTAGAACAAATCATGAGATCTGGAACCAGAAAAGTAATTCTTCAATTTCAGCAATTATAGTCTTTTTGTCTGATATTATTTCAGATCTCATTCCTTTCTCATGACTCTCACTCCCACCTGTGATACTTCATAGCCTCTTAGTCAGGCCCACAGTTTGAATCCCGCTCAAAATAAAAAGGGCCTAAAATAAAGTTTGAAGTTCTGTGTCAGTATTCCAGTGAGAAAGCTTTTATGTAAAAAACAGGTCTGTCTATCACTACCAGCAAGGGTGCTGTAGAAACAAGCTTGACGGTTTCTGTATCAGCATATTAGGCGCAGTTGAAAAGTAGGTGTTGAGACTTAATCATGTGTTTTAAAGATTGGTTCTATTCAGATTTAATTTTTAGGACTCATTTCAGGTTTAAGTGGACTAGATCTTAGCCCAGCTCTTCCTGTGTGTCACTGTTTTCCAAGCTGGAGTGTTTCACCTTCTAAATACGATTTAATTTATTTGCATCTAAATACATGACTTCCCTTTCTGCTGGTGACTTCCCTGTCTGGTATTGAACCAGATATTGTTTGATTATGTTCAACTTGTCAAATGATCCAGATAACTTTGTAGAGTAATAAATCCTTTTTATTATTTACTACTGTCTCAATTTTCAAGCCATCTAAAAATTCATCAGTAATGATTTTATGATTTTCTTTTGGTCATTCACTCCATAGAATGAGCTGAACTGAATGAGACTTTACAGAAAAGAAGAGCTTAATTTTGGGGCATTTGTAATTGCTCACACAGAGTATTAATTAAGCTTTCCATAGTTTGTGTTTATCTTAAAGTAGAAAACAAGCATGTGTGCATGAGAAAGAGAAAAAATAAAGCAGAATAATAAAGTATATTTTTTTAGTTGTTTAAGAATTAAGTACCTCATTTTTGAGTTTATTTGATTTTTAAATGAAAAACATAAGGGATTGGAATTGATACAGATGTTTTGAACATTATTTCACAGTTCACTTGTATTACATATACTGTCAACCTAAAAAAGACACTTGGAACTTAAAAACTCACATGCTTCTTCTTCAACAAATAGAAAATATAAAAATTATGTATTCCATTAGTAAGCCAGAAGGCAAATACAAACTTGCCTCTACTTTAGTGAACTAGATTTTTATACAGAAAAACAGATATTTCCCTCCTCCAAAATCGTGAGTTCATAGATAAGCAGCTAACTGTTAAAAAGAGTGAAACGTTAAAAAGAATGATACATTAAAAATATTTCCTCAGAATCATAATGATTTAATTGAATTATAATTTCTGTAAACCATATCACTTTTTTATTTCTTATAATTGCAATGAATAGATATTAAAAGTTAAGATGCCAGATTCTAATGACTGAAATATGGCCTTAGACATAACTGGATAGGGAATGAAACAGGAAAAAAACCAAATGTACATTTTGTCAGAGACTTTTTAAATATTTTAAATGAATTCAAGTGCATATTGAGTCACATTCCAGTACATATAAAGCTATGAAGAAGTGATGACAATCCTGAGACTTTCATCACACCCAAATTATTTTTAAATTATCAAAAATAAAACAGTAGAATTTTACCACCAGGTGGATAATTATGGGAAATAAAGATCTTTGTACTTTGTACTTTGTACTTTCTTGTGTACTACCTACTGTAGTTGATAGGAATTAGTTTGACTTTCTACCCAGTTATGTCTAAGGCTGTATTTCAGTCACCTGAATGCTCATACATTGAAAAAGGATGAAAGCAATAGTTCTTTAAATTTCTTTTTTAGGCTACCAAATCAACAGATTTATAAAACCTGAAATACAAGTTCCTCCAGTATATGTATGCTAAAATTTCCAACTATATTGTTACATGAATAAGCTTTCAACTTCGAGAGCAGTCCATATAACAACTTAGTAATCTAAATAGAGCATGGTGACACTTCAACAAAACTTCAGGAATATTCAATAACACTTCTTTTAAAGGAGACTTCCTAGTCATCTGAAGTTGCATTTGATGTTTCTTCTGTACCAAAGATCTACGATAAAATGCTTAAAATAAAGTAAGACAAGTTCATTTCTAAACTAATTCATTCAAGACAGGCTGTCAATACTCTAAATTCAGTCAGATAACAGTACTTTGTACAGCAATGGCTATGCTTTAAAATGTACAATGTTCTTTTCACTTACAGTCTCACAATTGCTCTGCAAATGCCAATTCAACACTAATATTCATGGTATTTAGCTGGGAATTGCTAGGATGTCAGCAGCTCCATCAGTCTCATTCGAACATTTAAACTATTTGAAAGGTAATTAAGGTTTTCCTCATGAGTCTGTAGCTTTAGTTAAACCATAAAATTTGTGTCAACTGATTTTTTTTTCCTAATTCAACTTTCTCTCAGTTTTTCTCTCTGTCTCTATAGTCAGTGATCTCACCTCTGCAAAGTGCCTCACTGAGATCTGACTTATTGCATGTGGACATGAGATGCCCCTGAAAAAATTCTGCTAATGAAGTTATAGAATGAAACTAGACTAGAGTTCGCTCTGAAACATCCTGGGCAAGTAGCATTCACCAATTGTACCTGCAGACTAGTTTGATTTATACATAGTAAATCTGAGGCATTCAAAATGTATTTGGTTTACTGCACATGGAAATTTTTACAGTGATTGCAAAAGAGATATGGTGCAGCCTAGAAATGCCATTCTTCTCATTAAAAAAAGTCTAAAAAAAATTTGGACATTTAAATAAAATCAAGGTTTTGTCATGTCTGAGCCTGAAGGGTTTTATTGATCCTTAAAACTATGAACTGTTTCCATGTCATATGCATGAATTTAAATGCTGACTGTGGTGATGGTAGGGGCAATACTGAAAGCTCAAAAAAAAAAAAAAATCACTAAACATCAAGTGAAGAAAAAAACAAGACATAACCCTTGTATGACCCAAAAGGAAAGTTAAAAGATATGGAATTAACATCTAAGATAAATGCAATAAATAAATTATTAAAAATACCAAAGCAAACCAAACCAACCAACCAAAAAAAAAAAAAAAATCAGAAGGAAGAAAGTAGACTTCATTAGAGTCCAATGACCTACACGGTGTTAAAATAGCAATTTCTTATGGAGAACAAGGAGTGTTGATGGAAAAAGAAATTTGTTTGAGTTTTGGTAGAAGTTAAGGAATTTTTGAGACCTGAAACTTTTTTATCAGTTAAACTACATTCCCGCTGCCTCATTTTGAGTGCAACCTGCGTGAAACTAAACAATTTATGAACAAATTTAAGAACAAAGATTCACCATAAAATATGACTGAATACCAGTAGATATTAGTGGATCCTATATAGTAGGACTATTAGAAGACAGTAATAGGACAGGGTTACACTTGGAAAAATTAGATGAAAAGACTAGGAAAAATGGCAGAGAAATCCTTCCAAAATTCTTTCACTTATGCACAGAACTTCCAATGACTCTTCAGCCACAAAAACTGAAACAGTTTTCCCCATCCAAATGTGTTTTAGAAGACAAGACTAGAGTATTCTGTCTCAATCTTGTGACCACAACTGCTATCAACCTGTTCATGAGCTGTAATGGCCTGCAGTGACCATGGTCGTGGCTTCCTAAGTGACTCTCAGATGTTTCATCTGAGTCTTTCACTAACTCTAGATAGTGTTTTTGCTGTCCTTTTGGACAGTACCCATGGTTTAGCCGTCAGCAGGCAATTTCAACTTGCAGATTCCAGGCCCTTCCTTTCCCTGCTAAGCATTTGTGTGTTTTTTCACCCCTTTCTTCTAATCATCCCAGACAACCAGGTTTCCATTGCCTTGGAGAGTAAATTCTCTGTTTGTCTCAAAAAGCTCATTTCATTACAGATGATGTCACGGTGGCAATTCTTCATTGTTCTAAACTAACATAGGAATTTTTTAAACTGAGTTTGCTATATACCTGCATTATGTTACTGTCAAATGTATCTATAAAATTTAAAGTAATATCAAAAAGGTAAAATGAATGTCTCTCCCTCACTAAGACTGTGTACCCTGTGTGAAACCTAAGACTGTAGCAATTTAGTATACTAGTTATAAATCCCTGAAAAACATGGTATATGATGAAAAATTTTGACAAGCCTAACTATAACTGCACAAACACATCACTAACATGAGAAAAATTGATGTTTTTCCAGTAACAGAATGTGTTATTACACTTGTAAATTTACGTTCTCTATCTCTATAGGAAGTAATATAATAAATTATAGTATAATTATTACATGTTGAAAATTTTAGGGATTATGATCATAATATTGATATCTTAGGCCGACAAAGGTGAATGTAAATGAAGACAGAGCAATAAAACTTCAAAATTATTGTCTTCAGGGTTTTTTTAAATTAACTAGAGCAGAAAGGGTTAACTTTTCCTGAAAATTAATAATACTGGGAAAATTATGAAAAAAAAGACCAAAAAAAAACCCAAAACAAACTCACCAACAAAACGTTTAATTTCTCTTAGAACAATTCTCTATATGAAAAAAACATTAACTTCCCAGTTTATTTAAGAAAATAAGTGGTATGTAATCAGTAAGTTTGTGTACAAGCCTTCTGCTGAGGACTTAAGTAATCTAATGGATTGCCAAGGTTTTGAATTGCCATATCTGTTAAGAATAATTTTCCTTCTTCTTAAAGTCAAACATGAAAGCATGTAGTGTACTTGACATCCTAATTATTTTCCCTCTTAATGCTTTAGTCCATGAAGTTACAAAATTAATCTTTTGATACAGTTCGTAACTCTTTCTTTCTCTATAGCAAAACTTTTCTCCAGCACTATTTGCTAAGGCAATTTCCTAAAAGAGAAACAGATTTGTACAAGAGCTAAGGATGTACATCTGGAAAATTGTGTTTTCTTAGTGAGGTTAACCTCTTCCAAATTAAAGCAGTCATGATATTTGTAACATGAAATTCCCATTACTATTTTAATTATTTTCCCCCCTATTGAATATATGACACATTTATACAGATTCTTAAGTCTGGATGCAGCTTCTTCAAACACATATGTATTGAAGCAGTTAAGTCTGCAAAAGAGAGAAAAATTGGTTTGGTCATCCTCTCCAATTAAAAGATTATATTCATGTTAGTGATATTCTCCTGTGGATAAGAAAAGAATGAAGCCATATTTGTGTCTGCACTAGAGTTTTGGCTTCATGGCTTCTGTGATGTGGTAATCTATTTTCTATCCCAAATGCTGTCATTAATATAAAGAAAAGTCTGGTATTTTGTGTCTGGGGCCCAAGTCCACTAGATCTTTTCAGTGCAACTTCTCCCTTTTCCCTTCCACCATTTTTTTTCTCTTTAAAGTGAAAACATCAAAACACACTGAAGGACTGAAGGCTTATTAGTTCTCAACACCACTGTATGTCTGGAATACTAAAATAATACGCAAGCTCAGGGTAAGACTTTACACAGAGAGAACGTCACTCTGTTGTTGAGAAAGGTTTGAAGATCTGAGAAAAAAGGAAGCTCCTGGGTCCTGAAGGACAAGTGTTTTGCTCCAGAACTAACAGACCAACACCTTCTAGGGGCTTTCTGGGTTAGATGCTCTTCATCAAATCCCCGTGCTAAAAGTTTTCTGCCCTCTGTCACCTCAGATGCTTCACCGTGGATGAATTAAATCCCTGCTATAGGAGTATTCCTGGCAAATTGCAGGGTCTTTCAGAGTACATTTGTGCTGCCAGACACCCACTCCCAGGTTCTCCAAGCCTGGTCATGATCAAAAGATTTCGGAGACAAAGCTGTTTCCTTCTGAATCCAAACAGCCCCTCTCACCTCAAAGTGTAGCAGCTATTTCAAGACAAACAAGCAGCTTTAATCCTTTCTGTCCAACTTCCAATCTTTTAACAACATATATTGGACTTAGAAACCAAACTGGAAACAGGCATATTTAATACTTCTACCATCTGTCACAATGCAGTTGCAAAAGATTTGCATATCTTGCGCTGCCATAACAGTGGTAATAAATGCCTTAGATTTTAGTAGTAAAAAAAGAAAAATTATCAATATACCATGGACTGAGTGGCACCTTTTTTTTCCCCTAATTTTTTACAGACTGTTTTCACCCAACAGTACTATGCTAGGGAAAAAAATATTACCTATGCACGAACAAATTTTTTTCGATATTTGAGTTTTCAAACTTGGAAGTATTCTGTTTAATTCAGTGGATTAGATTTAATGAATTAGAATTGCCATAGATGAAAGAGGAAGAAAGAAAAATATAGAGTTTGAAGTATGTCTTGAGTGCAAACCATCATAAGTAATAGTATGGTTTTCACAGTAACTGTGCTAAGTCAGGACCCTGTTCAAAATTTTATATTTATGGATAGGAAGCAAAGCTTGTAAGACTGCTTGTCCCAGAGACAGAAAAACAAGAAAATGTATTGATATCCTGATTTCTGCACTAGGGAATTCATACAGATAGGTTAGTTTTCTCATCGACTACCAGAGCACATTGAATAAGTGATACACAGTCAGAAAGGTATTCTTTCTGTCACTATCCAAATGACTTCTAGATAGTTCACTGTATCTCCAGCTACAATCTCACTTTGGCATGTACAAGATTGTATTAATATCTGAATGAAATATATTGCTGGTATCAATGCTACATTTTCCACAGCTTACAGGGACATTATGAAATGTTCGGTACAGTATGCACATGTGATTGTTCCACCTTTTAAGTTTTCACACCTTATTAACAAATACAAACAAGATAATTGTTCAAGAGTGTAGAATGCCTGTCAACAGAACCACACTTCCAAATTAAAATTTACCTCAATTGTTTACAATAATAAACAATGCTGCCCATCTCTTGACATACGACCTCCAATGTTTGAGCGACTTACTTAGATCATGCTAGCATTTCTCTCATGAATAAATGTGTAACAATATTGTAACTTTCAAAGCTGACTTATTCCTTTGTTAGGGGAATAGTTGTCCTCTGCTTTCAGAAGTGCTGAAAACTTAAAAAAAAGTTTCTACTTCTTCTTCTATATACGATACACAACTGAGAGCAGTATCCATTCTTATTTATCAAGATAATGGTCTACATCTTGACCACATTCATCCAGAAATCTCCCGGTAATAAGGGTAAATACATGGAGTGAGAAGATTTTGCCAAATAGAAACATAAATTGCCCCTTTGAAAAAAGTGAAAATAAAAACATAAATGGTATTATTCCTTAAGTATTATAATTTAAAGATATATTGTTGGCTTATGATTTTGGCTTTTTTCTGAGATATTCATAAATTATTCCCCTCTTAGTATCTGTTGCTAAATACTGAAAAACATATGAAAATGAGAAGAAAAAAGATTTCACTGTATTATAGAACAGTATTGGAATGTCAGTGAATTGATAGACATGTAACAACAAGAACAGCATCGGTTCTCTAGGAAATTTATCTATATAATAAAAAATATACTGTTTGCAGTAGCCTTGTTTTGTATGGACAGGACACACAGAGGTGATGACCTTTTCAAGCTATAATCTCCATTTTTTGCTAAATTATCATATTTTAAGGTATCTTTTTTAATGCTATAAGAGAACAAAATGGACAGAGGAATTTCTTCAGTTATTTATTTTCTATCATTTTAATGTGAATGATTTAAGTATATTTAATCTTTTTTTTTTTTTTTTTTTCTGTAAAG